>NC_046665.1:61072172-61098818 GCF_010883055.1 Belonocnema kinseyi
CCCCCCCCCCCCTCATTGCATCACCCCCACAATGGCATGTCTAGTTCCTTGTTTCCTATGTCCATGCAGAATACTCAATAGTTCCAATTTTAAGAAAGGGATGAATTTTGAGCTAAAATGATGAATGTTCAACCAATCAAGTGAATTTTTAACAAAGTACTTTAACTTTTAATGAGAAAATTGAATTTTTAAAAAGAACCAAAAAAGATGTTTCAGTAGAGAAAGAAAACCAATGTTAGGTAAATTATAATTTAGAGGATAAATAATTATTAATCAAAAATAACAACTTCTAATAACTGTTTTTAAAGTTTCTTTGATTATTTGCTTTAAGTTTATATGAAATAATTTTCCTAAGTTTCTCGAGAAAATTCGAAAATATTTTTAAGTTTTCAGAGCTGTCGAGAAATTATACAACAAATTTTTATTTTACAGAAGTACGCCAAATGTTAGGAAACATTTCAGTTGATTTAAAAGAATTTAGGACTTGTTGACTCTTGGAAAAACTTAAAATTATTTGATAAATTCTCGGAAGTCTTTAAAAATTGTTAAGTATTTATATTCTCTTTAAAACTTTTTAATTTCCTAAATGTTTTTTAAGCTGGCTGGAATGATTCCTAAAATTGTATTAAAATCTTTCGAATACTTTTCTGACAACTTTTGTAATATTTGGTGATATTTTTAGTTTTAATATGAAAATTAATCATAGAAATAAATTTACATTTTGTTTTAATTTTTTAAAAATATTTTCAAATAATTATTTTTGACTTTTTATAAAAACTTCTGAATATCTTTTAAAATTATTCAAATTTTTGATAAAATTTCGAAAAAATTTATTTTAAATCTTCCAGAATATTTTTTGACAATTTTGGAAATATTTTTTAATGTTCTCTTGAAATAAATTTTGTAAAATAAAAATGATTTAAAATTTTTCAGCAACCCTTAGAAAATGATTCTATTCTTTTGAAACCATTTTAAATTTTTGAGAAACTTCTAAATTTTTTGTTTGAAACCTTCACAAATCTAAATTTTATTTGAACCTGTTGAAATCTTTTAACTTTTAAATTATTTTTATTTTTTATTCGAATTTTTCCAAAAATTTTGTAATCTTGAAAAATTGAAAATCCTTGTTTTAAAATATTCTGCAATCTTTTCCTAGATGAAAGGAAATCATTTTAAATGTTTTAGAATTTTTTAAAATATTTTTATAAATAATTTTTTAAAAGAGCAAAACAATTTTAATTTTATCTAGAAGCTTAAAAAATTATTATATTAAAACCTTTAAAATTCCTTAAAAGGATTTCAAACTTTATTTATTTTTTTTTTAATCTAGATTTTGTTTACATTTCTTTGAAATGTTTTCAAACTTTGAATTATTTTTAATCTTTCCAAAACTTCTACAACTACGAAATATCCTTTGAATTAATTAAAAGTTTTTCTAAAATATTTTTAAGTCCTGCAAAATTAAAAAAAAATCCTAAATTCTTCAAGATTTTTTTTACAACATTTTTTGAAATCTTCAAAGTTGAAAATGAATTTTTTAATTAAACCTATTTCAAATTTCACTAATTTAAAATTTTTTGCTACCGGTAACGATTTACTTTTCGTAAACCAATATTAAAAAACATTTTCAATTAAAATGTTCTCTTTTATCAATAATTTTTAGAAAAATTTAGAAATTATTTTTCTCGTAAAATAAAATTATTCGTTTGAAAATTTTGATTTAATAAATTTATGGTACAAAAAATTCTTAATCTTTGCTAATAGATAAATACATATAACCCAAATTACAATTTAAATTTTTTCTGTAAGAAATAAATTTTTAGAATTAAAGTTCCCTATTTGAAAATTTGGTTTTAAAAAATTCCAAACAATTGAAAAGAACAAATCTACACTGTAAAAAGTTTCATGTAATTTTACCACAAAGATCAAAGGACATAAAAACACCAGTGATTATTGTAGGAAATTTACCAAAATTAGGTAGAAATAACACGATAGTGTAAACTCGGGAATTTTACATTCGCCTTGTGAAATTACAGTGACGCTGTAACACGCCGCGTGTAAAGGTTGCGCATGCGCAATGACCAGTCAGGGTATTTTGAATTGTTCAATGTATGTTTTAATTAAATTTGAATCGTAAGAAAAGTAAGATATATAAATAAAAGGAGTCATGTTTTTATTAGGCAGAAAAATTTAAGTTTTGTTTGGTTTGCTGTTACAACACAAATACGCATCAAACAAGATTATGATCAGTGGGCGAAATAGGCACATCCTAATTTATACCAGCTGCTGTCTAAACAGTCGTAACCTTCAAAATTATTATTTTTTTTTGCAAGCATGCTAAACATGCGAACAAATTTATTTGAGTAAAACACATTGCGCTTTGCCTTTGTGAGGCGCTCAACCCAGCACAATCCGCGATTGCAATTCTAAAATATATCCGAATGCCGCTAAAATTTTGCACAATCTTGCCACTGAATGTACTCGCAGGCTGTAAAACGTATTACACTCCTCGTGGAAAATGACACTAATCGTTGGAAGCGTACATAAACGTTGTGAAATTAAATTTTTATTTCAGTTACACTTTAGTGCAAAATTCCCACAAAAATCACTGGTATTTTTATGTCCTATGATTGTCATGGAAAAATTATACGTTCATTGTCAATTTCATTCATTTATGGTAAAATTTCTTTACTAATCACTGTCAATTTACAAGAAACGTGTAATTTTCCCAGAAAAATAACAGGAAAAAGTTACAGAACGAAATGTAATTTTCAGCAATATTTTTTACAGTGCAGTCTGCAACTAATCAGGTATTCAACAACAATAAGTGAGAGATTTTCGAGAACTTCATTCGATAAATTTTATTGAATAGGAAACTTCTTTCCCATAATATTTTTTGTACAAATTGATCATAGATAAAATAAGTAAAGTTTCAAAATATGACATAAAAGTTTCAAAAGATTAATCGCAGTTGCGAAAAGAAAAGGGACGGGTTTAGTTTTTAAAGTTCGAAATATCGAAAGTGATGTTGTTAATTTTCTAAATTCTTTGGCTATTTTACTTTCTTTTCACTAGGCGCTGGTGCCAAACTTTGTTGAATCTTTGGTAGGACTTCAGTGAAAATAATAGTTCCAGTGAAGACTAGAATTGTTCCGACCCAGTGGTAAATGGTGAACGAATTCTTGAAGTAAAGTATGGAAAATATAAGGGATACAAATTTACGTAATGTCACTACCAACGTGACTGTCAAAGAAGTACATTCTGTTGTCAAAACGTAGACCGATCCTATGCACATGTATCTGAAAAATTGGTGAAGGAACAATTTCACTGGATAGGCAATTATTTACATAAATGTAAATAAACTGTAATAATCAATAATTTTTTTTTCAATCGCTGTAAATTACCAAATTTGTAATAATAGTGAACTTGTTTATAATTTATTCTTATTTGTTTAATTTACTTATACTTAGTAATAAATATTAATAATAAATAATGTGAATACATTAAATTAATTTTAAATCACATCAAATTCCTAACATTTCAAGTAAAAATATCACACGTTCAACTATAAAAGATCAACTTTCAACCAAAAATGGAATATTTAAATTTTCGACCATCAAAAGATGAATTCTCAACGAGAAATGTAATAATTGATATTTCAAACAAAAAAGATTTTAACTTGAAATTAAAAACAGTTGAATTTAACCAAAAAATACAAATTTTCAACTAAAAAGGATTTTACGGTCAAGAGAGAAAAAAAAAATTTGTTTAAAAACTTTTGAATTTTCTAACAAAAATTCATTTTCAACCAAGGAAATTAATTTTCTATCAAATAGGACACATTAGTAACCAAGAAAATTAATTTTTAACCAAAAAGGACGATTTTTCAACTGAATAGTTGAATCAAGAAGAATCATTTTCTACCAACAAAGACAATTGTTGAAGAAAATAGTTCAAATTGTGACCAAATAGGTGAGATTTTAACTAAATAAACACAATAAAAAAGTGCATTTTAAAAAAAGGAACTCATTTTTCAACCAAGTAGTTGAATTTTCATTCGAGAAAGGAATTCTCAGCGAAAAATGTAACAATTGATATTTCCACCAAAAAATACTTTAATCTTAAATCAAAAGCATTCGAATTTCACCCGAAAACAAGAATTTGTAACGAAATAATTTAATCTTGAAGCAAAACCGATTAATTTTCAACATTACAGTTGCATTTTTCTTGCTTAAAAATGCAACTGTTACGTTGAAAATTAATCGATTTTGGTTAAAGATTAAACTATTTCGTTGAAAATTCTTGAATCTCAACTTCAGAAATGAAATAATTAATTTTCAGTTAAAAATTATTTTTCTATCAAAAGTGAATTTGCAATAAATTATTTAAATTTTCAACTATGGAGATGAATTTTCAATTAAAATGATCAATCATTATACCAAAAAAATTAATTTTTAAAATCAGAGTTTAACTTTCAACCAAGTAGTGGAATTTTCAAATAAAAAAGATAAACTTCAACCAAAAATGTAATTGTTGATATTTCGAGCAAAAAGGATTTTCATTTGAGATAAAAAAAAAACAGTTCAATTCAACTGGAGAAGACGAATTCTCAATTAAAAAATATTTTTCAGTTAATATAAAAAGAAAAATGTCAACCAAATTGTTCAATTTGCAAGCAAAAATATTAATTTTCACCCAAGATTAATTTTCTTCCAAAAAGGTCGAACTTTCACAGAAATGCACGAATTTTCAACCAAATAGTTGAATATATAACTAAAAAAAGATAAATTTTTAACCAAAAACAGAATAGTTAATATTCAGGTAAAAAATCTAATTAAAAAAAAACTACGATTTCTCAACTAAATGGTTATATCTATTATTATAAAGTTTCTTTTACCGATAAAAAGCATTGTTATTTAATTTTATATATTAAAATTTTTTAAAAAGTCTAGCACGTTCCGGTAGAAAATCAACGACTTTAAAAATCTTATAAATTTCCCCGAAATCCTATAAATTTTTGAAAAATAATTTCAAATACTTTGAGAAATGTATAATTTTTCTAAATCCGTTATGATCAATTTAAAAAAATTGAAAGCCCATGAAATCTCGTACAAATTATTTTATATGATTTGAAATGCTTGATAATTTTTTAATCTTGTTGAAATTACTTATGATTCTTAAAGTCTCATTGCAATATTTCACAATTCCCAGAAATATACTTTAGGGTCTTTGGAAATATCTTGAAATCTCTTAAAATCTTTCGAAACTACTTGAAACCTTTAGAATCTATAAAAAATCCTGCAAAATCGCTTTGAAAATCTGTGAAATCCCTTGTAAATTTTTAAAATACTTTGAAATTTCTAAAAATTATTTTAAATCCATTGAAACTTTTAACATGTATGTGATTGCCCTAAAATATTTTAAAATCCATTAAATATGCTTTCAAGCCTTTAATATTTCTCGAATTCCCTTTGAACGTTCTTAAATTGAAAAAAGTTCATAGATATTATGTGAAAGTCCTTTGAAATTTCAAGAAATGCCATTAAATCTGTTAAATTCACTTGAGTTATTTCGAAATATTTGGGAAATACTTACATAATTTTTAACCTTATTTAATGAAATTAAGTTTTATTCTCTTATTGAAGTAAATAATTTAATATCCGCATTTGCAACCAAATTTAAACATTTCGCCACCATAAATATAAAAAATTGAATTAAAAGTTGCAAAAAAAAATTGAAAGTTAGAAGCGGATTTCATTTTAAATTTTCAAATTTATTAAATGAAATTTTAAGTCATTCAAACCCCAATCAGGATTTTAACAATAATGATTGCGAAATTTGCAAAACTTTTCATTGAACCAAATTTTTTTGAATATAAAAGGATACTGCGTAATCACATTTCCAATTAAATATCCGACTAATTTAGGCACTTCTACGCCAATCAGAGGCAAAGCTATGGGAGAAGATGCAACTGCTATATTCCAATGTTGCCATATATTTGGCCCCAAAGTCAGGAAAAACGGCAAAGGCAGTAAATGCTGAAATGAGACAAAATTATTATCAATTTAAAACTGAAATTTCTTTTCAAGACTAAATTAGTCTTTAAATATAACTCTTTAATAGTAAAAAACATATTTACTGTATAAAAGAGAGCTTCCTTCGGATGCTTTCCATATCGTTTGTACAAAACTTCCTGGTAAAGTCCCATTCTTGCACTAATGAAAAGTGCAAACGTCAATAACAAAATTCCTAATGTCCACCAGAAGAAATCGTCCCATGGTGTCGTCGGTTTTACATTAATAGTTTGTGTAGATTTAATTTCTTGACCACTGACTATTGTACATAAAGTGATTCCCGCAGAAATCATAAAAACTGATAGATATTTGCTAAATGAATAAGTCTTCCTTAAAATGATAATGCCCATTATCATGTTTGCTATCAGAGAACCCTGAAAATAAATTATGGTAAAATTAGAATAGATGAAAATTTATGATTGCCGTTCAGAACAATATAATACATGTAAGTAAAAAAATAATTACGGCTCTAAAAATCATGTGAAGAGGCATTGGTACGTTAAAATCAAATGCATAATTATTGCAAACGCTAGAAAGGAAAAACATGACTACTAAAATTGTGTAGTCTTTGAGTCCTATTCTGGGTTTTACTGTTCCACATTTTGAAGTGAATAGAAATCCTTCTATGGCTATAAACAAGAATTGGAGAAAAGTGATAAGGTTCCCGCTTCCTGGGTCTTCCCTGAAAAATTGTTTATTCATAAAGGTTTTACATTAAAAATAATTTTTTAATAAATTGCGGATATCCAGCTAAAATCGTCAAATTTCGAACATTTTTTAATCTTTAATTGTTATAAATAGTAAGGCTTTTAAGGGTCACTCAAAAACGACGTCTTACTATCAGGGCGTGGGTGTTAGCATGAATCATAAATGGAAAATATAAATGTGAATACAAATGTTTAGAAATTCTCGAAAGACTGACAATTAGTGATTTTATTTTACAAGTAAAGCACTTAAATGCGGACTTCACACTGTTTCGCCTATTCCCCTCCTTTCTCCTTTTTTGAAAAGTTTTATTATTATTATTATATTATTATTATAATTTTGGTTCAGAATTCATCTCCTTTGGTTGAAAATTCTAATATTTCGTTGAAAATTTAATCAATTTGTTGAAATTTCGTTTCTTAGTTGAAAATTAATTTCTTCAACTGAACATTCATCTAACCTATTTTTTGCTGAAAATTGACAGTTTTTAGTTGAAATTCAACAATTTAGTTGAAAAATCAACTATTTTCTAGACATAATATCCTTTTTGGACGAATTTATTTGTTTTTCATAAAAAAAAATTAGTTGGAATAGCAGCTATTATATTTTTCATTGAAAATTCATCATTTTGATTGAAATTAAATGTATTTTGTTCTAAAGTCGATTTTTTAGATGGAAAAATAATCTTCTTGCTTGAAGATTCAGCTACTTAATTTTAAATTTTTGGAAAGTTGAAATAATTTCTAAACAATTCGTTTTATTAGTTAAAGATCCATCAATTTTGTAGAAAATTTAATTATTTTGTTGAAAATTCGTCTTTTTGGTTTGAAAATGATATTATTCTCGTGGACAAATCACCGGTTTGGTTAAAAATTAACTTTCTAGTTGATAATTCACATGTTTGGGTTGAAAATTTTCACGGTGTTATAGAAAATTCGCCTTTTTGGTTTGAAAATTCAACAATTAAGTGGCAATTTTTTTCTCTCATGACTAAAAACATTTTTCTGGTTGGAAAATGCAAGCTCTGTGTTGCAAATTAATCTATTTTGGTTCAGGATTCAACTATTTTGCTGCAAATTTGTTTTTTTTTTAGTTGAATTGATCTGTTTTTTATTTAAAATAACAATTTTTTTTGTTAAAATATCTACTATAACATTTTTTGTTCAGAATTCATCTTATTTTTGGTTAAACTCAGGTGTTTTTTATTTAAAGTTATTATATTCTTTACGTTAAAATATCAATTACAATGTTTTTTGTTGAGAATTAAAATTTTTTATTGAAAATTCAACTACGTGATTGAAAGTTGAACTTCTTTGTTAAGAATTAATTTTTTTGTCGAACATTCATCATTTTATCTGAAAATACAATTATTTTATGCAAATTTGATCATTTTCTTTAAAAATTCAGCTATTTTGTTAAAACTTTAATTGCTTTGTTGAACTATCGTCTTTTAAGACAGAACATTCCTTCTTCTGGCTAGAAAATTCAACTGTTTTCTCAAAAATTTGAAGTTTGAAAGTTGAAGTTTAGTCTTCTTTGTTTAAAAATTTGACCACTGGTTAAAAATTCTTCATTTTGGCTGGAAAACCTCATTTTTTCGCTGAAAATTCATTGCGTTTGATAGAACATTAATCTTTTTTGGTTGAAAATTGAACTATTTTGTTGAAAACGCTATATATTTCGACCTGAAATCTTAAAGAGTTTCGTATATTGATTTCAATATGATACCTATAAATTAATTTTCTTTAAAATAATTTATTCTTCTATTATTTCCCTTAACAAAATAATAAAAGTTCTTTCTTTTGTTAGAGTAGTTTATGCCCTGAAGACTGTTAAAATACTATGTTTTTTGTTTTGTTGTAGGCATTTATAAAGTTAAATTAAAGAAGGAAAATTGATTCATAAAGAGGAGTGAAACGTGACGAAAAAAAGGAGGGGTGGAAAACGTTTTTTAAATAGCGTAACGTACTTTTTTAACGGCTCCTTTAATTATTTAATAAAAGTTTTAATTTAAAATAATTTACTCAATAAGGTATTCATTTTGAGGTTTATATAAATTTCAAGAATCTAAAAGAGAGGCTACAGAGATAATTTTATTGATCTCGACATAATAGCTTGGAACTGATAAAATTATGAATAAACGGACCATTGAATGGAATAATTAATAAAACAGTGGGCTTCTTGTGTATTAAAAAATCTGCCTTAGAGGTCATCCAACTACGTTGCCAATTTTTGACTATGTTGACTTCCCCCAAAGTAACGTAGCCCAAAATTCTATCAAAACGTATGAAACAAGGTTATTTTTCACGAAAAAATGTAATAATGAAGGAATAAATTCTTTCGAATAAAATTAATGCAAATACCGTATTGAATGCAATAAGAAGCATTTTAAAGTTCTAACATTTCAAGTCAAAATATATATTGAATTTTCAACAAATAAAATTAATTTTCTAACCAAAGACAAATTTTCATCAAAATATATGAATTTGCTACCTACTAGTTGAATTTTCAACTTGAAAAAGATCAATTTCTAACCAAAAATGGGATGGTGTAATTTACAAATAAAAAAAAAAAATTTTATGAAAAAAGATGGATATTCAACAAAAATAAATTTTGAATCCAAGGTGAATCTTACAAAAATATCCATTTTTAAGAAACTGGTTTAACCCATTAACGCTCTGCAAAAAAAAACGATTAAAAAAAAAAATACATTAATTTTCAACAAAATTGTTAGATTTTAAAGCCACATGGACGAATAATCCACAAAAAAGATGAACTTTCAACACAAAAATATGATTTTCTACTAAAAGAATGTCACTTTTGAATAAACATAGATTAATTTTTTTAATAGTTAAATTTAAACAAAGCAAATGAATCTTCAACAACAAAGTGGATCTCCAATCGAAAAATTTAATTTAATTTTTGACCAAAAAACGACTTTTTAAGAAAATACATGAATTTGCAACAGAAATGATGAAAATTTTTAACTAAGGAGCTAAATCTTAAAAATATGAATTTTTAAGAAAGTGGTTAAAATTTCAACCGAGTAGTTAAATTTTTAACTAAAAAAGATTAATTTTTAACTAAATAGTTACATTTTCCACCAAAAAATGAATATTTCTGCAGAAGATTAATGTTCTAACAGAAACAGAATTTTTCAACAAAGTATGTATATTTTCAACAAAACTGTTGAATTTTAGAGCTAAAAAGACGAGTTGTTCACAAAAGGGTTGTATTTTCAATCCGAAAATATAATATTTTAAAAACAAAAATTGTTGAATCCTCAAACAAACGAGATTAATTTAACTCCAAATAGCTGTATTTTTAGACCAAAAGGATGAATTTTCCACCAAGAAGATTAATTCTCAACCAAAAGACACGAATTTTTTAACGAAATAGGTGAATTTTCAACGAGAATAGATCAATTTTTTAATCAAAAATGGAATAATAACACTCTTCGTTGAATAAAACAAGCCTTAACAACAAAAACAAAACAAATATTCCACAAAGCAGATAGAGTTTCAACTAAAATGATGAAGCAGTTAAATTTCATTAGGGCGCAAGTTAGGGCGCGCGACTGTTGGTTCTCACGCTTCGGGCTCGATATTGTATTTACCTCGCGCTACGCGCTCGATCTTTCTGCATAGGCTTTTTAAAACTAAAGGTAAAAGTATCGACAATAGGAATTTGATGATTGTGAATTCTCTTTTGTTAAAGCTCCTTCGGCTTTAACGAACACATTTTCATCACGTATCTCATGCTTCACACTCGAGTTTATCCCTGAAATTGTTATATTATTCCCATAAATGTATATTATTATAATTCGTAACTTGCATTGGTATTAAAACAGACGAAGTTTCATTGTCCCGTTTAAAGAAAAATGCGCATTATTTTACAAAAATTTTATTATTTTTCAACTTCTAAATTATATATATATATATATATATATATAGGATTTTCCATTATTTTTCATGCTGTCAAAATTTAATTTTTGATTTATCAAGACAATTTAAAAAGTTGTTATGATAATCTTCTAGGGCATTTAGAAATCAAAACTTTTTCTTATTTTGCCATTTTTACATATCGCCCGTTAATTGTCTTAAAAGGTTCATTTTCGTGTGTTTTTTGGAATTTTGTAAATGCTACAACTCTAATAATTTTTATTTTTATGGAAAAAGTCATCAGATAAATTGCTCACTTTTTGAATTTTTTATCCATAATGACTAACGAACTTGGCCTTTAGTTTAGGACACTAAAAGAATGTATCAGAAACCAATCTAATATTTATTATTTTATTTATTTATTATTTTTTCAAAAGTTATCGTGTTGACAGACAGACAGACCTTTTGACAAAAACTAGGGAGGTCCAATTTTATAAAAATCTAATACCTTCTCTGATGAGAATGTAAACATGATTTATTTGTCATGAATAATTTCTTTATATTTCTGTTTTTAGTTTTAATCATAAAAAATAGCATCAAAAACATGAAAAGTTAAATTTTTTGAAACCCCGCACACGAGACGAAAAAGAAATTAGAAGACAAAAGTTATGGTAAGAATGTGCCCACGCAGCGAAATATGAATTTTTAACAAAGTAGTTCCACTTTCAACCAAGTAGTGGACTTTCTCCACAAAAAATATGACTTTTTAAGAAAGTATAGTTCCATTTAAAAAAAAATAATAAAAAATCTGAACCAAATACTAAAGATAAAGGGTATTCTTCTTAAAAAGATAAAAAAATAAGTATTCTTTAAAATTTATCATCAGGAAACGTACTAAATGTTATCAAAGTTCGTAACGTAGTTTATCGACATTAACGGTTCCATTATATGAAATCAAGCTTCCAAGCAAATAAAGTTAATTAATTAATGTATGAATTAATATTATATAAACTTAAAAATATAGGGAAATAACTTCTTTTTTTATTTGTTATAGAATTTGGTTCTATTGAGTTCAAAAATATAAATTTTTAAAGATTAATTTAGCATCTGAATTATTAAAATAAAATTTGATAATGAAGTGCAATGCAGGTACAAAACATGTTTATCATCAGCTCATAACGTAATATAATATTGACAGATATAATGTAAATAAAACTCCAAATTCTTCTAATTAAAATTGTAATACACTGCATAAAAAATAATTTAGAACAATAATTTAGTATTCTAATTAAATTTAAGTAAACACCAATAAATTTTAAATGTCACTATCTGGTATAATATTACATAGTAGTCACAAAATTGTTGACGTGTCAGGTAATGCAAATTATAACAGAAAACACGAATCATTAAATGATTATTTATCATCTCCCACTAGCACAAAATTAAATATATGAAATAATAATTTTTAAAAACGTTAAAATAGGCTAGAGAAATAATTTGTATCACTATTTTTGGTGTTGTAGGGCATAAACAAAGCAACGGAATAGAATTTCAACATTTGAAAGAGAGGTTAGAAATGTATAATTGTCATAATTAAGATAAGAAAAATATTACTTACTTGACAAGAAGCTCAAGAAATATAACGTTTGTACAACAGCCTAGAAAAACTAGACAAATTGCGATTAGAGCCTTCATTTTCCTTTCTTTTAATAAAAAATACCGTCAACGAGAACTTAACCTGTAATGCACAGGTGCAAAGTTTAAAACGTTCACAATCCGGAGCACTTTATGACACATTTGAATACGTTTCACGTGATGCACATACTGAAGTGCTGGTATACTTTGAATTTCATTAAAGATAAGAAATTCTTGAGCATTGTCATTCAGATATATACTGTAAATGTGTAAATCCGATTTGAAGATTACATCACGGATATTTAAACTACTTGTTTCACCTTGAAACTGGCCTTAGATGAGCCTAGAATCTCTTATTTTTCATCGATTTCATTTCAGTTCAGTATTTTATATGCGGAATTAAATTTTAAAATAACAAATTTTCAACGTTGAAATAAAAAGTTGGAAAAATTGATCTTTCTTTTCACAAAATATCACTTGCAAAATTAATACTTTTGTTCTTCAGATTATTTCTCGAAATCCAGGATCTTTTTACCGCCCATACCTTATTGAATTAATATCTCTTAATTTTTGAGAAAAGTAATCTTAAATTGAATCTCCTTCTTACAAAGTTTTCCTTTCTTTGACGAACATAATATTTACTCTCGGAAAGAGCCGGAACTGGTCGAGAGCAACCGACTATTTTGGCGCCAAGTTTGAATGACACTCGCATCAGCCAAACTCGGCCCTAGCAGATAAATCCACTCAAAAGTCATGTTAAAATATATATATAATATGAGCGTTAATATTAACATGAATAATTATCTAATTAATTCCCCTCTATTCACCCTTTTTTTATTTAGCACCTAAATACGAAAGGAATTATTGAAACCCAAAAAGATAATTCAACTATTTTTCTTTGGAAGTTCATTATTATTGGTCGAAAATTTAATTAGGCTGAGTTTTAATGCTCGGACAGTCCGTACGTTGATATGCATTAATCACTGACATCATTTTGTGGAAATATAAACAAATTTGTTATAAAGCCATCCTTTTTGTTGAAAACTTAACTGTTTTGTTTGAAAATTTCTGCTTTGGGTTTAAAATTCAACAACTTGGGTAGATAATACAACTTTTTTTTACCAAAATAAATTAATTTTCAACCAAAAAAGCTTAATCGTTAGAAATAGTTGATTCATAGTTACGATTGAATTTTAAACTAAAAACAATTCTTCAGTTAAGCAATAAAAAATTTAACTAAATTGTTAAACTGTCAATAAAAAAAACGCATTTTATATTTAAAAAACAGTCAAATTTTCTACCTAAACATATGAATTTTCAACGAAAATGTTAATTTTCAACCGAATACTTTCAATGTACAACCCAATAGTTCAGTTTTCAACCAAATATACGCATTTATTATCAGGAAGATTAATTTTCTACCAAAAAAGAAAAAAGTTCAACAAACAAGTTACATTTTCGACGAAAGAGATACATTTTTAATTTATACGATGAATCTTTAACTGTAATAGTTGAATTGTCGGTCAAAAAAATTAATTTTATAGCAAATAAAAAAGAATGCAACAAAATATTTACACTTTAAAACTAAAAAAGAAAATTTCATTCTATATGATGAACCTTCAGCTGAAATAATTAAATTGATAGTAAAAAATGTAATTTCTATTTTTTTAAACGAATTTGTAAACGAAATTTTCAACATTTTCAACTAAAATTATGAAAATCCTCCAACAAAAAATGAATTTCCAACAAAATGGTTCAAATTTTAATCAAATAGTCGAATCTTCAGACAAAGAATATGAATGAACAAAAAAAATGTAATAAATAAAATTGTGACCAAAAAATATAAAGTCTCAACGAAGAATGTAATAGTTGATACTTCAACAAACTCATATTTTTATTTTAAATCATAAATAGTTGAATTCATTCATAAAGACGAGTTTTTATTAAAATGGTTGCATTTCTAACCACAAAATATTATTAAGTTTCTACCACAAGAGATGAATTTTCAAACAAAAAACATTTGTTGCATCAATCAAAAACTATGAATGCTTAGCCAAAAATATAATAATAAGCCATGGGAACAAAGAGAATGAAGTTTCAACGAGAAAAAGCATTTTTCATATATTTTTAATTTTCCCGCTTTAGTGCTTAAAACTTATTGAAACCTTTGAAATTGAAAGTTTGGAACGTTACGTCATGTCTGCCTCTGTCAATTTCAACATTTCTTTTTCAGATTATTTCTCAAAATTGAGGATGATTTTCGTGTCCAAATCTTGTGGAATTTATATCTCTTAATTTAAATGTAACTTCAATCCTGGAAGTATCAATATTACATTTTAATGAGGTATTTTCACTGCAACCATCACCTGACTTCACTTTGTTAAAAGCTGAGGAGAAAACAATGGATCAAATGCATGGAACAAAACTTTATTTCTGTAATATCTTTGTAATTAATAATAATTACTATCATTTTATTATTTCATTAAATAGTAATTAAAAAATAAAAACTATTTTTCAAATACACATATATAGAAAAAATTAGCTTTTACGAAAATATTAGCAAAATAGGGCAAAAATGAACTGAATCCCATGCATTTGTTCCTCTGTTGTCACCTCAGCAATGTACGAAGTGAAGTTAGCTGTTGATTAAAGTGAAAATGCATAATATAAATTGAAATTGGAAATTGTTCGAAATTTTGAATTTCTCGCTAGTTCAGTAGAGAGCCGCCAGAGGCAACCTGTAGTTTTGATTTGGCGGCTAGGAAACAACAGTTTTATGAAATCAGTTCGGTGATCCGTTTTATTAAAAAAGCCGGGTTTAGTACAAATTTTAATGACTGAATGACTTACGACTAATTTCGGTTACATGACTTTCCTTAAATTTATGCTTAATTACGGCTTATGAAACACATTTCGAAGTAGAAAATACAAGTGTGAGTGACACGCAAGTGATGAGGATAAAACTAACCTAGAATTTCCTGTCAATAACAAATAATTCAATGAACGTAGAATTCGGGCATTAGATTAATAAATCGTGTAGATCGTGAGAAAAATTGTAGTGTGATATAATGAGAAAATTACAAATTTTCAAGTGAATTTTGGTGATTCTTTCTCAAATTTGGATTATCAAGATGCCAAGAACGCCGATTTAGCAGAGGCTGTTTCATGATTCTTCTAAAAGTAAGTAAGTACCGAGCCAATTTTATTTTTTAATCGATCATGAAATCATTATTAACTATTATTAACTAATAACAAAATTTATAATTGATGTAATTTACAATGATTTTCAGTTTTTCACATTATTTGGAGTTTGTAACTGCGCCAGAAAATAGGCAACCGACTTACCCTAATACATTTTTATTTACATGTTTATGTTTTGTTCGATAATCTACTGTTATAAATGTTTATCAAGTAATTTACACTTATTTACAATGTTCTGACTCCAATATAGGAAATTAAATACATTTCTTCATTTTGAAGTTTTAAAATATGTTGTATAATATACAAAAATTTAGAACAATTTTCAAATTTTTCATATAAGGCTTTGGAATCAAGCTTTAGCCTCAAAATTTAATTGCCTCGTTTTACTTAATCAGTCAATAAATATTAGCATTAAATATTTTTTCAATAGTAAGCGGTAATACCATTCCAAAATTTAATTTACCGCAAAAATGATTAAATTAAACATTTCCCCCCTCTGTTTACACTAGGATAGTCCGAAAATTCTACTTTCGATTTTTCAATTGTTTAAACAAAATATTTCTACCAGTAAATCCTGAAAAGTTACTATTTTTCGTGATAAATAATATATTTGATGAATTTAAAAAAAATTCTTATGCAACATATTTTCCAATTGTTTAAATAATTTCCTTTTGTACATTTTTTTCAGAAAATTATGAAAATTTAGTGTTTTCTGAAATTAATGCCACAATTAACGAATGTTAAGAGTAATATTTTTTTTTAATATTTGAAACTTATTCAAAAAATTCTGATTCTATAATAATAATAATTCCAGAAAGTAGTACATCGTTAAAATATATAGAGGAACAAATTTTAAAAATCCCAAGTGTTATTCACAAAATATATTACTCTCAAGATTCGTTAATTGTGTCATTAATTCAAAAGATAATAAATTTTCATGAATTATAGAGACAACAATTGTCTGAATAATTAAAAAACAAGTTAAAAGAGAAACATTAATCTTGACATTCATCAAGTGAATCATTTATCACAAAAATAATAAATTTTCACGATTTGCATGGGAAACAAAATTGCTTTAACGAATAATAATTGTTCAGAGGTGACTAGACTTTAATTTAAAAAAAGTTAATAACAAGTACTTCTTTTTTCCATTATTTCGAAAACCTTTTCCTATTTTTTACAGCTATACATTTTGACTTCTCTAGTATATGCTCATTTCTATTTAAGAAAGTTGTACTGTTTGGTATTTAAAAATTATTTCATTGTAGTATTTATTTAGTAAAATAAGGCGTTTAGATTTTGAGTTTAGATATGCAGTCCAGCAACTCTAAATAACATAGTTTTACATACCAAATGTCTTAGAAATACAAATTTTTGATATAAAAAAAGAGAAAACATTTGTATCAGTAGAGTTATCGTTTAGTTAGGTAACTCTTAGATTATGGTTGATGAAAGACTGAACCTACTTACTAAACTTATTTCACTTAGCTAAATAATGCTTAATAATGCAATATTAAAATTACCTTTGCTGGGTATTTACATTTTAATTTTAATATTGCTGCAGCCTTATTTTATTTAAAATGTCAGAGCTATGCAGAAAGTGCTTTATAGTAAGTAATTGAATTAATAAAGATTTAGGCCAGAAAAAAAATTATTTGTAAACAAAATTATAAATTAAAGATAATTAATTATCGACTGATTAAAAATATTTTTTTGAATTGAATTATCGACACTTTCTGCTCAGCTCTGGCGCCGATAAGGTTTTGCAATCAAAGCCGATCGACCGATAATGTACTTGGTACATAAACAGCACTTTTTTCAAGTAACCATAAATGAATTAACAGTCTTTTTTAAATATTCTATCCGAATAGGCCGCTAGGTTGAGATTTTCTTTTTTAATCTACAATCCGATTTTCCCCAGTCTTAAATAATGCTTAATCAGTATTTGGTTTGATACAGTACCATTGCTTTCCAATAAGATAAAAATATGTTAAAATTAAGGAAGCATGTAATAAATTTTGAAAACTTAATTTAGCCTTTTCAGTTTGAAAGATTGCAGGATGTCTAGTAGATCCGAAAATTGAAAAAAACCCCAGAATTTTTTTTAGAATCTTGTTCTATTTTATTTTCTTATTGTTATTTAATCGAGAATTAGGGATAGGAAAATCTGAAGGTTTTAAGGCATTTGCTTCAAATGATTCGAAGGCATTTTTAAAATTATTTACTTATTATTAATTATTATTAATCATTATTAACTATTATTTTATTTAATTATTTTAATTATTTCAATAAAGTCTAATTTAATAGAAATTTTAAAAAGCTGCACCATATAAAAAGAAATCTTTAAATTGGTCGGGGAAAAAATTCGATCGGGAAAAAACTGAGAATTTCAAATTGCCTGATCACTAGACACCCTAATATAGAATCTGGGAAGGAATTCCAATTTGGACTCCCTGAAGTTTTAGTTTTTTTTTTCTTTCAAATAGAATTATTTCTTAAGAGTTAAATACTTCTTTACTCGTATATAATAACAAATTGACTCGAATAGATTTTTATCAGCATCAGCATGCCAGTCGTTTGCAGATTTTTTTTAGCAAGCTTTTCGTGGTTTAATTCTGATCGGAATTCCACCAGCGTTATCAAGAACAAGATTTGATATGAACCTGAGTTGATCCTCCGTTTGTATTGATTGAATTTCGTAGGCTCTGAGAATTGCCAGCATTGTGACTTTGACTTCCATTTGCGCAAATTTCCATCCAATGCAATTTCTTGATCCTGCACTGAAAGGAATGTATGTGAATGGGGGTGGTTTTGGCTTGTCAGGCAGGAAGCGTTCCGGCATGTAGACCTCCGGTTGAGGAAAATATCGTGGATCGCGATGAAGCAAATACGAATGTACTAAAACTGTTGTACCTGCCGGAATAACCTGTTCAGCTGAAATAGAACATTCTTATAAGTTTTACAAGTTCTTAAATTTCAACCAGAAATTAAAAAAAAGAGTTTATGTAACGAAATATATTATGTTTCTTAGAGAAAATCAGGAGACACTTGTTGTTCCGACAAGAAAAAAAAATTTCCACGAAGTTTGAGTATTGGAATTTTACTTCTATTGCAAAAAAAAATTTCCTCAAAATTCTAAAGTTTTTAGGGTAGCTGATAGAGCGGGAAACGTGGAATTTCTGAGACCTGGAAAAACCGGAAAAATGACAGTAAATTTATTTTTTGATCGGGTATTTTACAAATTTTTAGAATAAAAGACTATTCATTCCCTTGAAATATATCACATGATTTGATGCAATGCGTAATTTCAAAATCTTTTACTTTAAAAATTTTCCATTTTAGGTCTTTATTTTTAAGATTACATTTTCGATTTAAAAGAATTTCAAATGCAGTTTTTAAATAGGAAGCCTTGATTCTTTAAAATTTCAGAGTACTCAATTAAAACTTTGAACGTTGCAATTTTAATTGTTCCATTTGAAAAATTTCAATTTGTAAGTGAAAGTGTCGAATTTTGATATATAAATAACAATTGAATTATTATTAATTTTAAACGACTTAGCATTAAAATAATTAAACTTTCAATCTGAAAAGTGTTCAGTGTAACAAAAAATATTAATCGTTTAATTTTTCATGTTTCAAATTTTGTATTTTGCAGAATAACGTCATTTAATTAAAAATTGATAATAGAACAGTGTTAAAAGCATAGATTTTATGAGTGTAAATTATTGAGTGTTTAAATTTAAAACCTTTAAGTTATAAGTTTTTAAATTTTCAATCTTAAAAGATCAAGTTGTGGGTGTTTTAATTTGCAGTTCAGGTGTCTTTTACCTAAAAATTTTTTTAAATAGAGCTCTGAAAGCTTGAACTTTCTAATTTCAATGACCGTGAAAATTTTTTGTGAACCTGGAAAAAGCGGGGAATGCCTGGGAATCGTTTTCCTCAATTAAAACGGCCACCCTGTTCTTGATCTATTTCCAAATCCTTTGCAAATTTTGAAAAAAAAATTAAACATGAACAATGTGACGACTTGTTTGAAAATATAAATATATAGTGTGTGTGTGTTTTTTTTGGTGTGAAAATCTACTTTTTATATGTTCAAATAAGTCGCCAGCACATTGTTAATTTAAAACTTTTTCGGCGGATTTTGAAATTAGAAGGTGAAATTCACCATGATCCGAAAAGAAAATTGGAATATCTGAATTGTATAAAAAATTATAGAATTTTAAAGAAAAATGGCTGTGTTTATTTTTTTAAAGAGACGTTAAAATTTAGATACTCGTAACTATATGGAAACAGCTTTATTGAAAAATACGCGAAGCCTAATTTTCTCTGAAAAACAACGATAAAAGTATAAAGCAATTTTTTCAAATATAAATGTTCTTTTATTTTAAATTACAAAGAGAACTTTTTTTATAGTCCTGAATTTTGTTCGACTTATTTATAACAAATGGAACAATAAAATAAAACGAACGAATTTGAAAAACTAGATGTTATCAAATAATTTTGGGGTAATTATTATAATATTTTTTCACCTCTTCTATCTGAAATACTAACATAAAAAATTGAAATACTTACATAATTTGAAAGGACTGTTAATTTGCCGTGCTATTAAAGGAGCAACTGGATAAAGCCTCCAACTTTCCTTCAGGCAGACATCTAACCAGACTAGTTTTGAAAGCAAGTCGATTGTAAGTTCTGCGGAGCCAACTACGTTTTCGTATTCTTCAATAATTAATTTCTGAAATAAATGAAGAAAAATTAAATTATTAATATGTGAAGAAAAAATGTTAAGAGAGGCTGTTAAATTCTACTGTTTATTATGGATTGTAAACTAAATTAAAAATCTTTAGGAAAGTATTTTCTTTTAAGGTTGTTGTCGTGCTAAAAATCAGACCTCTGAAAAAAACGTTGCCATTATTTTAAGATTAAAAATAATATTACTGATGATGTTACTTCAAATCAAAAACATGATTAAAAAAAAAAAGTTTTAAACGCACAAGAAACATTTATTTTACATTTTTTTATAACTGAATTTTTTCGTCCTATCGTTTCTTATCAGTTTTTGAGGAATAGTTCAATTTAATTAAATATTGGTTTATTTGTTCGGGATAAACAATCCCTACGACTCTACTGTTTTCAATTTGGTAATTTGTAATGAATGATAATCTCAAAAAACCAATTTATGATTTGTTAAACTTCAAACATTTTTAAACAATTGGTAGGAAGGGACAGTAAGAAAAAATTCATTTACAAAATCTAAAATCTATAAAAAATAATTTTTTTTTCATAAGACGTTATTGATCATATCATTTTAATTCAAATGAAGTATTATTTACCTGATATTCAGGCTTTCTTCCCAAAGCATAAAGAAGCCAGGAAACACTAGTGGCTATTGTATCGTGCCCAGCAAACATAAAAGTATTAACTTCTTCACGCAAATCTTCGTCTGATAATTTTGCTCCATTATGATTCATGTCCAATAACAAGTCCAACAAAGCTTGAGTTCTTCTAGGTTTTTCGTTGAAATTTCCGTCGACTTTTAAGGACCATTCAATTTTCCTTTCGAAAATCACCTGGAATTATCGTTAAAAGGCTACTGTTAAAATCAATACCTTTCAACAAATAAATCATTGATTGTTTTAAGTCAATAATAAGTTCTCTAAAACTGAAAGAATATTTTAAAAAAATTCTTTGCTAAATTGATCCTTTTGAAGAGGTAATTTTAGCTCCTTTGAATATTGAAAAAACCTTGAGGAACTTTTCGAGTTTTTTTTTGCACTGACCTTGTCTACAAAACTGTGAATTATGTTGATCAAGCGAGCCTGTTCCTTTCCCCAAGAAGTCATGTTAAAAATGGGGTCCAATTTTATCCAAATGTTTGTGAACCTCATCTGCATAAGTGTCTGCAATCTAAGACATTTTTTTCAATTCTGCTTCTTGCAGAATGATAATGATAAGTTTTGTTATTTGTGTTTTTTTTTTTAATTACCTTTCAACAGCCAAGACGTATTCATTTTTTCGATTCGTTTGTGCATTGATTGGATATCCCATAGCAGTATCTGTAAAAAATATTTTAAATTAAACAAAAATTTAGTTTTAATTTAAAATTAAATAATTATTATCTACCAAAATAATGGAATGTTAAACTTGATCGTTCCTCACTTCAAATTGTTATTTTTGACAGAAACAAAAATATTTTATTGACTTGGAAATTGACAAAGCATTTATTAAAAATATATTTAAAGTATTTCTTAAAAATTGAAAATTAACAGTTCAATGAAATCTTTGAAAAAGATGAATCCTAATTTTTTGAAGCCACCTGAAGAATTTTTGAAATCCACAGATTCTTTTGGAAGTTTCGTATTACGAGAAAATCCTCTTTGGAATCGTGGTAATGAAGAAAATGTCAGTACTTCTTATCAAGTTTAAAAAACAAAGAAAAATAATGAGCATTTTTAAATATTAAAGGATTTAAAAAGATCTTTTATTCAATCTATTTTTTTAACTGGAAATTATTTTAGGAATTTTCCCTAAAAATGAAACAGTACAATTCTATCTCAAAGGCGCTGATCTCAGCTGTATCACGAAATAAAAAAAAGAAGACTTTTTCAAAATATCCAACTATGGTCGGCATTTACACTTACTGAAAAATATTCTAATTAATATAATTATATATAAATTAATAATAAATTATTCAGGTAAAAACATCAGCTTTATTGTACGAAATAACAGACAGAACTAATCGATTGGCTCAGCCAAGGCTTCGTTTATATTCAGATGAAAAAAATCCTCAGAGAACAGAAGTTAAAAGCAATCACATTCCTGAAGCAACTCCCCGAGTAATTGAACTCTCTCGGCCAAGAATAATTTTTAAACTGATTTCGCAACCTAAATGTAATGTTTCTCCGCGAGCCTTGACAGCTGTTGGTTCGTTTTTAATGTTTTCTTGGAAATATATTTATTTACCTGGTAGGCACAGTATTAAAAATTACGACAAGAAATTAGAGACGGTTCTTATAATTATACACATTTTTATATTAAAAATAGCTACACAGAGGATAATTGAACTTTCGAAACCTAAAAAAACACGCAATTCGAGCTTGCATCGGAATAAGAGGCAAAATCATCATACCCCTTGTAGTGCTAGGATTGAATATCTTTCGAAACCAAGACTTTTTCATCAAAAAATGAAAAGAAAATCAGCCAAAGGACAAAAGTCTTATTTTCAAAAAAAGTAAAATTATATGCAAATAATAATATTATTACTTGGAGTGTCTTTGAAGTTTGTTGTTCTAAACTCTAAATAATAATTTGATTTTTAAGATTATTATTTAATTCCTTAAGATATAAATATTCGTTCATTCTCTAGAAATAAAAAGAGGAATTTGAAGAAGAAGTCACGACATAATACGTATTCGAAAAGTTGCAACAAGTATACTAAATTAGGACGACAAAATAAAAAGAGAAAACGATTCCTCAAAGCCTCGGGCTCGAGCAGATCAGTGATTATATTCCCAAGTTTCGAGCAATGTAACCATTGTCCCGAATCTCGAGGACGTCAGTGTAAAAAAGGACAAAAAGAAAATTAACTTGGGTAAAAAGAATAAAGGAGAATCCTGTAACGACATTAAGTAACAGTGATCATCGTGTCTCTATTAAAACATGAGAAGAAGAAAGTATATTTATCCCAACTTTCGGATATTTCAACAACTATAAATAATATTTTAATTATTCAAATAATGAAATAAAAAAATCGAATAGTTTATATTGTAGAATACTTACTGCAAATAACATCGAGGGCTGCCCGTTTTGTGTAAGGGACGATGTCAAAAGCAGCTTTTCCAACTTCATCTTGTAAGCAATAGGTCAGAACGTTAACTTCTTTGATTGCCACTTTAAGGTACTCTTTCAAAAGCTCGTTGTGAAATGTTGGCGATAGCAATTTTCTTCTAGCATGCCACTTGACACCTGAAAACAAAAAACCGAAATCAAATTAAAAAGTAACAGGTATCACAGTCCGTCCCCTTTTTTGCCTTATCCTCTTTTTTCATCTTTTCCCCAATTATATTCAACAAATCCCCTAAAATACCTAAATAAGAAAATATTTATTCAATTTTCCCCTTAAGGCCATGTGACGAGTGGGTCACGTGACCAGATTCCTACCTTAAGTACGCTTTTTTATTTCCTAACTTATTTTCACCCAACTTTCAAACTTTCAAAAAACTTCTTCCATAATTACTAAATTTGACAACCAGACCCAACGTTCATAGTGCTTCTTATTTATTATCCTAAATTTTCAATAGTTTATATTTAGCAACCCAAAAAACATCAATTTCTAACAAAAAAGTTGATTTTGAATCATATATTTGAATTTTCAACCAAATTGTTAAATGTTCAAGCCAAAAAGACGGATTTTCTACAAACAAGTTTAATTTTTAGCCGGAAAATATAAATTCTCAAAAAAGTTTATTTTCAACAAATCATTCAAATTATATACCAGAAAGAATAATTTCTTGCCAAGAAAGATTTTTCAGTGAAGAGAAAAAAAAATTCAACATAATTGTTGAATTTTTCAGCCAACAAGACGAATTTTTAACAAAACAGTTAAATTTTCCACAAAATATTTTAAGTAAAAATAAAATCAACCAAAAAAGATTATTTTATTTTAAATAAAAGAGAGTTGAATTAAACCAAGAAAGACGAGTTTCTAAGAAAATAGGTATATTTTCAGCAAACTATATAGGTACATTTTCAGTCACAGAAATTAATTTTCAATTTATATGATAAATCTTCAACAAACAGAAAAAATGATTGTTTAAAAAAGTAGTTCGACTTTTAAAAGTGCTGAAGTGTTCAACGCAGATTTTTCAAAGCTAGCTGAAAAAAAAGTTTAATACAAAAATGGCCAGAAAACTTGAGGGCACTTTCGATCAATATTCCCGAGATTCTCATACGATATAAAAAGTTGTTAATAATAATCAATGAAATACCCTTTGAATTTCCTTTTTTTTTGGAAAAAATATTCCCTTCTTTACTTAAAAGTGAACTATGGAATCGCTGCGATCACTGAATGACTGATAGGATACGAATTTTCTACAAACATTTCCTCTTACTAAAATTTATCTATAAGTTATTTTCTATCCTCTTTTTGTATACTTAATGCGGAAACAGCAAAATAACCTTTATCGTGATAAACAAATCCACAGTTTGCACTGTGCTAAATATAAACTTGTCGGTTCAATGCTGACAAAAATTTTGTATTTCCAGCCGATACTTGGCCATAAAAAAGTAAAATAATGATCTGTTGATTCAGAATATTGTTTGCTCCTTAGATAGCCTTGTATCGTCTGATCGTGGATTTTTGATGGAAAACAAGTCTTGGCGCGTTCATGCATTCGTTTCCTTTATCCATAAAACTATTATGATAATAATGCGTTAACGAGATTTAGCCTCGTGGTATGCAAGTATCAATAGGCCAACTAAATATGATTCTTGACTAGGAAAACTATCCATTATCACACGTGTGCTTTTTTTAAATACACGTCTCTTACTCATAAATTGTTCAACGCTTTTTTACAATATTGCGGGATTATTCTTGAATCCGATATGAATGATTGCTTCTTGATAAAAAGGCAAGGATTTTAAAACGTTCCGTTTCGACTTAAAAAAGTAAGTCAATTAAAATATTTGTCAGTTTCAGAGGTATGAGAATTTTATGAAATAAAAAGTATTTAAAATAATGAATTCAGAAGGTTGAAAAATAATCTTATATAGCCGGAAAAAGCGGAAATTAACCGAGAATGAATATTCGAGACGGAAATACATTTAAATATATAGAACATGTAAATTTTGAAAGGTTTTAAAAGAATTCAAAATCTATTCTGAAAAATTAACTTAGATGGAAATTTTCAAAAAGTTGTAAAAAATACTTAAAATTGTCGAAAAAAAATCATGAAGATCTTTTAATTTTGAAAGATTTTTCAAAATTTTAAAAATAATTCACGTGACTAAATTCCTACCATACCGACAATTTTTTTATTTCCCAACTTATTTTCACACGAAGCGACATACCTAGTTGAAAATTTGCAGTAATAAATAAGAACAGCAGACCCACCTTTCTTAGTGCTTTTCATTTATTATCCCAAATGTTCAACTCGATTTGGCACTTTGTGTGAAAATAAGTTGGGAAATACAAAAAGTGTCGGTAAGGTAGGAATCTGGACACGTGACCCAATCAGTACATGGCCTTAAGAGGATAAAAACGTTTGATTAAGATTCATGGGGAAACTTCGTTCGATTTTTTTTCAACTTGTAAAGATTTCAAATAATTTTTAAGAAAAAATAGAATTTGGAAGTTTTCGAACAAAAAATTATAATTTTTTGGTATTAGCGATTAATTATTGATTAATTATCGACAAAATTAAATTGAGGTGTCTGAAATTCTTTATGTATATTCACCTCACATTGTTACATTTTCATCTAGGAATTGTCTCCAATTCTCTAGGATAATTTGTGCTTTAGCTTTTTCTGCGCATAATTTTACTCGGTTTCGGGTGCTGGTTATTACTTGAGAACATGTGTTAATAGCACAGTTAATAGTATGTCATTCAAATTTTTTGCTCAGATATCCAAACCGCAAAAAAATCAGATTATAATATCATTGACATCATGATGGACGAAGGACGATTATCTTAGATTGATATCTTTCTGCCAGTCAGTCTAAGAAAATATAAGTACATTCGAGAGGGTAATTATATTTCTTTAATAACAAATTTGAGTAGACTAAAGGAAATGTCTAATCAGTGTCATAATTACACTGGGAAATCGGAAAATGGAAGGAAATTTGTCGATACTAGGAAATGACGGTGAATTTATTATTTTTGATCGGAAATTCGAATAAAAATTTTTTATTACAATTTTTAATTCAAAAACTTTAAAAATAACCAGTTTTTTTTGTTTGAAAAATTATAAATATTCTAAATTGAAACGTTAGAAATTGAATAACGTGAAATTAATATGCTCGAAATTATATAATTTCAATTTGTAAAGGACCTTAAGGGGGTCTTCTACCTTGTTGGTTCAAAAAATTCGATTTTTTTTTTTGTTCATTTTCCAACCCAGAAAGTGTCAGGAATATATCTTTAAAGGTA
>NC_046665.1:61098918-61123713 GCF_010883055.1 Belonocnema kinseyi
TTTAAAGCCAAGCTTTTTTTAATTTCTCGCGTGGTATTATGCTTAAGAAAATTCAACAAGTTTTTTATTTGCTCATGATCGTATTCGCGTTTTGATAATTAAAAATACAAATGTTAGATAGTGTGAATTACACTCCACAAGACGCATACTATAAAATAATTTTAAAAATTAAATTGCTCGTAAATTGAAGCCTTAAAGGGTGTCTACCAGATCGGAAAATCGGCAAATGACCAGGAGTTTTGTTCACCCGATAAAATACAGAAATCTGATTCAGTGTCCGTGATTTTTCTCTCGAATGTACTATAATATGCAAATTTCTAAAACAATTATAATTCTATGTTGGGACAGAGGATCTCAGTAAAGAATTATAATTTCCACTTTAAGATAGCGAATATGCAAAAAAAAAAAATAACTTGAAGAATTACAATTATCCTGACTTGGAACAGGAAATTCCCGTAAAGAATTTTAATTTTTACTTTTAAACAGGAAACTTTGCAAAGAATTATAATTTTGACTTTGGGGTAGGTAATTTCCGCAAAGAATTAGAATTTTACTTTAGGACAGGCAATTTTCTAAAAGAATTATAATTTTGAAATAGTACGTGGAATTTCCGCAAAAAATTATAATTTTAAATTTTGGGCAGGGAATTTCCTTAAAGAATTATAATTTGAGTTGGAACAGGGCATTTTTTACATGGAACGGAATTTTGGAAAAGAATGATTTCAATTATGATGTAGCAGCAGGGAATTAAACAAAAATCCTATTCTAAGTCAGAATTTAAGAAAAAGGCGGTTACTAAATTTTTGAATACTAAAAGTAAATGTTGTAAATAAATATAATTCTGACTTTGGAAGTTCCAGTAGGGGTTGCAGCAGGGATTTTCTATAGAGAATTATAATTTAGACTTCATAATCGGGGATTTTTCTTCTGATTTAGAAGAGGGGAATTCGAATGAATAATGTTTCAAAATCAGAATTATAATTCTTTCCCAAAATTCTCTTTTCCAAATCATAAATCTTTGGAATCCTTTCAAATGTTTAAAAATCTTTTGAAATTTTTAAAACTTGGTTGGAGTCATTCAAATCTTTTGAACTCTTTTAAAATGAACGGAAAAATTAACAATTGGCTGGGAGGAAACCGGGAAATTACCGAGAATTTTAAATCGCCCATTACATAGACACCCTGCGTTAGATGTTCTGAACTTTGCACAGAAAATGTATTTTATATTCCTTTATAATATATGTATTTGAATTAAAAATTCAGTTTTCAAAGTTCGATTAACTTGCCACGTGCGATCCTTCGGCAATGATTTCCTGTTTTTTTTTTTTTAAATGAAAAAACATGTTGAACAGTCGTATTGATGAGATTTTTAAAAGTTGCAAATTCTTACCGTTACTCGTGAGTAGTCCTGTTCCGAGCCAGGGTCTTACAAATTCGTATTCTGGACTTTTGTCTATATGAATGCTACTGCTCAGCAGAGGTTGAACTTGTTCCACTCTATAAATCCAGAGGAATGGCCTCATCCCAACCCAAATGATGAAAAGGTCGCCGAATTCACAACTCCATTGCACCAATTTTTTGAAAAATACTGAAAAATAGAAGGGAAAATTAATCTTTACAATTTTCTAATTATTATTTTTAATAAGGTACTCTATAAATTGGAATCAGTGAGAAGTGGGCCACTGAATTCAATCTCTAAGGGTTATCACTGATAAACCAATCCGTTATTGAATTTATCCACTTTTTTTCAATTTCGAAAGATCTACACGGCAAAAAATCTGTAGTTCAAAGAGAAAAATATTTGAAATCGAATCAATGAAACTAAAATACATTTGATTAAACTAATTTTTATTTTTGATAGACCCAACTGAACCCTCAATTCAAGGATTTTAAAATATTTCAATTACCTATTTGATTATAACTAGTTTTGTTGTTAATTCCACTTATCTTAATTTCAAATAGGCCCCTGTAATATTTTTAATTAAAAGATAAACTGTTAAATCAATTATAATCAATTATAATAATATTTGTAACTAAGATAAAACATCCACAAATCGCGAAGACCCGCTATCTCCAATTGGTAGACTTATATAATAAAATTAAAGAATAAAACTTCGAAAAAGTTTATTGAACAACATTTGAAGTGACTTTCAACACTTACAAAATTTCCAAGAAAACAACATTTTCAAACAAAAAGTTAAAAACCCAAATAAAAAAATATCATTCATGTTTTTTCATCTGATAATGATAATAAAGCGACTCCTTACACTTTCTTTATCAGTCAGAAGGGAATAAAACTGTAGCGAAAAAATGCACACTTTTGGAAATACTTCATCCAGGGTTCAAAATATCGAAAAAAGTTAATTTTGGAGTTCTTTTAAATTTCTTTCCATTGTTGGAATATGCATGGAACTACCCAGAATAATAAAAGTGAAAAAATGTTCAATCTCAATTATTTTGAAAAATAACGACTTAAACGAGAAAATTACACAAAAAGAACACATACACTAAGTCTGAGGCAATTAATAATGGAGCGTATATTAATCCATAAATAGTTACAGTTGATCTACATAAAATTCAAAGGAAAATTTACATAGTTAACCAAATATAGGGTAATTCAAAAAATATTTTTTGCAGAAACCTTTTTATGAACTTTGACTCCCGAAGAATTATTATGTGAAACTGAAGCGTAGAAAAATATTTACAGAAAACATCATTGGCAATATAATTTCAGCAAGGTCAGAAGAAAAAAGGATTATTTTCACTTAAAAACGCCGAAGATGTGCATTTTTTATAGAATTGGTTTATAAAATAAACATATATTGATAGACTGTAAATTTTTCCAGAAACATCATTGGTAATATATTTTTAACAAGCCTAGAAGAAAAAAACGATGTTTCTGCTTATAAATGTCTGCGATGCACATTGCTTTATATAATTTGTTTATAGAATAAATTAATAACATTCAAGCTTAAATTTTAATGGCCACTTATTATCTTTACGACGAAAGAAAAAAATTTAGGAGAAAAAATATACTTTTAAGATGAATACCCCCTAATGTCGATTATTTGTTATTATTTGTTGTCTAGGAGACAAAAAATGAAATAAAAAAATTGTCACTTTCTGGCTGTTAGCATTAACGTAAAAATTAAATAAACAAAATAATAAAAAATCCACTCTGAGCATTTTCTGAAAAATTGTAGTGCCGATTTAAAAAAAAAAGTAAAATCGGTGCATAATTACGTTCTAAATGTCATTTTTAATCTAGTTTTTTTATTTCACCCCGCTGCTAGGGATTCTGGACTAAACAGTTTCATAATAAGAAACAAAAAAATGTTGCTCAAATTATCACAGAGTGGGCGCTTTACCTTATATAAACGAGAAATATTGCTGATTTAGCTACAAATTCTTTTCCGGGTCGGAAATATGAAATATTGATGAAACCTAGCTCGGATAAAATATACAATCTTGAAGTCATTTCGATAATCTAAAGAAATTATGTTAATGTCCAGTTTCGTTGTTGGTCTTGATCTCGAGTAAAGAGTTCAACGACCCGAGTTTACGACCGTAAAAATGGCAATCTACATCTGCTGATAATCTTTAGACTCTCGTAGGCTGGAAAGAATGGAATGACCATCATAGAAAGCAGCAATGAGAGCAATGCACGTGCAGCCTCTTGCAGTGCCGCTGACCGGACATTGACCGGAAAAAATGGCACGCATTTTTATATTGCCGGACCAGTTACATAGCGTTGAGGGAGGCCTTGGTTTATCGAGACGCCAGGCGTCCTTCGCGTATATATGCGTACAGAAGGATGCAGTAATGCAGTACTTACACCACATAACTATCTCTGCACGCATACGAGATACAAGTATTCCCATCAAGTGTCATTGCGCTGCCAAGGCTGCACGTGCGGCTGGCTTTTCTCAAGACTTTCGATTTCAAAACTTTGTTTCCAAATTTTTTACTAATTTATTCCGGCATTCTCATCTTACCAATCTCTCTCAATTTTAATGAGTTAAGCTATCTACTCCTTTCAGATTTCACATTTTTCCCCTATTTACCGCTTTTTAAGAATTCCTCTTTTTCCCTGTTTTCAAGAAACTCGACCTTTTTCCTCTTTCTCTCGTATTTTCGCTTCCAATGCAAACTAAATTAATAGAACCCAAAAATAAATGCAACTATTTTGGGTTTTAGGTTCATTCTTTTTGGTTGGAAATTCAAATTTTTTGATAGAATTTTCATATTTTTTTTGTTCAAAATTAATGTTTTCTATTTTCAAAATCATGTATTTTCTTGAAAATACGTCATTTTTGGTAGAAAATAATCGTCTTGGTTCAAAATTCATCCTTTATGGTTAAAAATTCAACTGTTTTTAAAAATTCATCTTTTGTTGTTGAGAGTTACTTTTCTGAAAAGCTTAGGAATTCATCCTTTATGGTTGAGGATTCAACTATTTTCTTCAAACATTCTTTTTTTTTTTGCTGAGAATAAATTTTCTTAATTGAAAATGTAACTAATCCATTTTTGGTTCAGGATTCATCTTTGTAATTGAAAATTGTATCATAACATGTATTTTGTTGAAAATTCTTTTTTTTTGTTAGAAAATTAATCTTCTTTGTTCCAAATTCGTCTTTTATGGTTAAGAATTCAACCATTGCGTTAAAATTAATTTGTTTTTTTGTTAATAATTAAATTTTCCAATTGAAAATGGAACTGTATTCCATTTTTGGATAAAAATCAATAATTTACAGTCGAAAATTCAACTATTTCGTAGAAAATTCATCTTTTCGGGTTCAAAAGTCGATTGGTTTCTAAAACATTCTACTTTTTAGCTTAGAAGGTTAACTTTTTTGTTGAAAATTCGTCTTCTTGGGTGCAAAATTTATCTGTTTTGGTATAAAATCTTTTTTTGTTGAAAATTTAACTATTTTGATAAAAATGTAATAAACTTCGATTTTAAGTCTTAGTAATTTTAAGCGTTCTCTAATAATGAATTTAATATCGGATCTAAATTAATTGTATTTACAAGAGCTTATTACCGCATATTCTCCTATTTTCTGAAAAACACCCTATGCAAATGATGAATTGTAGTTTTTACTTTCAGGCAGGTAATGTTAGTAGAGATTACAATTTTCAATTTCAGCACTTTATTTTAAATCTGCCGAATTTGGATTGCTTTAAACTACAAAATTTTTAATTAAGAAGACTTAAACTTTGAATTTAAATATAAAATTTTGAAGTATGGAACACTTGACATTCGAAATAGCTTTTAAATGTATAGTTTTAAAACTCCCGGTGCCCCACGCCAATGGGGCCAAAACCGGAGTTTATGAGGTTCATGTAAAAATCCTTTGAATCCAGTTTTCTCGTTATTTACAATATATACGCATCTGAGACTTGGCACAAAGATTCCTTATGGCTTGAGGAAGGTTTACTTGTTTAAAATGTTATGCTTCCTCTTCAATTTTTGGATATTTATGCAAAATAAAAATTCTGAAAACAGCATGTGAATGGGAAGGTTTGTTCAATGACCATATTTCCCTCTCCATTCTTAAAAATCTGCGCACATATGCGCGTCTTATTTTTCCTTAGCATGACAACGTCTATGGAGTCGATCGGTGTCTTATTTCCCGGCGCTACTCAGCCAATCACATGCACTCATTTAGCATCTGTGGTTTGAATAAAATAAATACTGTTGAACAATATTTGTTCATATTGCTCAGAGAGAACTTTCGAGATCGGAGTTCACGGAAGCTCGTGATTTTAGATCTACAATTTTTACGTGCCTTAAAGTATTGGACTGTATATGATCTAAAAGCATAGAATTCGTAACTTGAGAGCAAACGGGCGTGGCCTAATGCCGGAAACACCAAGACAGTTGCTTTTAAAAGCAAGAGTCCCGAGACGTTAGCTCTCGCACCAAAGCGTGATAAAATCAAGGAATAGTTCCGTGATTTAATCTCCCGAAATTTCTCTCCACGTGGAGGATTTATTTTAATTAAATAAGAGTTTCTGAATAATAATATTGGAATTTATATGAGATCCTTCCGCGCCAGTCTACGACCTGTTATAAATAATTTTTTACGATGACTCGGTGCAGATACTATAGTTTTAAAATCCAAAATCATTTTTTTTAAGGTTATGCGATGACACTCTTTTATAAAATTTATTTTATTTATCTATTTATTTTTTTATATGCAAATGAAGAACTTCAGTCCAAGATCAAATCAATCTAAAAAGGTAATACAATTTATTAATAAAAATTCCACTAAAAAAAATGCAATGAACAAAAAAAATTACAAATACGAAACAAACAATTTAAATAAGGTACAAAATATATTTTTAAAAATTTTAATTCGATAAAACTCCCGGTTATATAGGTACGTGATCTTCGCAAATAATAAAGAAACAATTCCAGTAACAAAAATCATTAAAAAATAATTAAATAAGTTATTTTAAAAACTTGAAAATTTGGAAAGAATTAAGTTAAGGTTTTTTGTTTAATTTATTTAGTTATTTTTTTGTATAGTTGTCTCTTTATTAAAAAAGAAAACAAGAGAATAGGCTGAAAAAATTAATTAAAAATAAACAAACAAGCTTATCAAACTATAGCAAGAGTGAAATCAGTGATATAAAATGCTTCGTCTGTCCACAGGCGAACTTTTCTACTTCCAGTATAACGCGCGTGGCTCAAGGCGTATTGCTTTCTTCGCCCGGTTTTAATTTTAGTAAGATTTCTTTATGACACACAGATACTTTAATATCTGCACGTGCAGTGATAAGGCGAAAGATTCGCATGATCGCTCAACGTAAGCGATTATCACGTGCGGTAATTGTTCGAGTTTTGCCCCCAATACAACTTTTTGCGCGCCTGCCGTCCATGACCCGCTTCTTCCTCTTTATATTGTAAATCATTGATGTAAATTATGCACCAGTAACTCATGATTATACTATCGAGTCAAAAAGAAAAGCATCACTTTCCTTACTTGAATCTCAGAGCACAACATATTTTGTATTCAGTAACAATATATCTTATCATCTAAATCACGATTGTCATACATTTTAGAGACACGTGGGTCTTGCTTAATCGATTTTTAATGCTGCGAAATTATAACTTCAATTAGAAAGGTTATGTGTTTCTACTTTTATCGTCTTCTTCCACTTCCTTATTCAGGGATTACTGATTAGATTTTAAAATCATCAGATCAGATCATCTATTCCGATATTAAATTGTACACATGTAAGTGCGTCATATCTAGATTAAAATTTAATGTTTTTACTAAATTTCGTCTCCTTTATAATTTAATTACAATATATAATTTTATTTTTTGAAATATATTTGTCTTGCAATTTTTATGTTGTATAATAAAGTTGAAAAGGGTATAATGCAATTAATTGGATGCTATAATATTTTAAATGTAATAAGTAACTGCATCAAACCAGTTTGGTATCATATTTTGTTTGGAGAATATACAGCACCCATTATTTAATCGGAATCATACGTAAGTTAAAATTTTATATTGTAACAATGATACATCTGTCACTTTGCCGGGTGCAATGATCGACCTTAATAGAGTGCATTCAATGGATTTGCAGTCACACGACTCAAGATCTATTTGTTAGACTTTCTTAGAATATTACACCGTAAAACACATCTAACAAGTTTTATTTAATTTCAAATAAATAAGCACTTTCAGGTAAATGACATTTTATTTACCTAATTGAAATAGTTAAACATAGATTTTTTGCATGTTTAAAAAAAAGATATAGAAGATCTGATTTACAATACAAATTTGGCTCATTTTTAACCTTTTGTTTGTCAGAAACGCGGAAGTGTGTTCTTTATGATAAAATGCTTACATTAATGTAAAAAATTTGCCATGTGTCAATCTACAAGTATATTTGAGCTTTTTTTATAACAGTAGATAAACGCGTGTTGATTTGAAACATCAGTTTTCTCCAATATAGTCACCTGATAAATATGACGTATTTTTAGGTTTCTAGTTCGATGTGTCAGAAATATGTCCAGACTTTCTAGATCCATGAGTTTAAAATAATCCTATATGAATAATTAATAATAATGATAATAATATTTTAAAGCCCACGCTGATCTCATGTTTTAAATTAAAAACTTCTTCACGCAGAAAGACACACTGGCCAAATTGAGATAATCAGAGTATTAAATTAATGATTAATTGCCTAAAAATTTTAATTATTGAGAGCACAAATTTGGCTGGAGATTCAAAAATTGAAACTTGAGAAATAATTGGTTAAAGAAAAATGCCCGTGATAATAATGTTTTTGCATATCGAAAAATGTCGAGCAAATTTATTCAAATATTTTTCCTGTGGTTAAAAATTTAAGAAAAAACTGCATTTTTTAAACCATAGAGTAATCTAAACTTGAATCTGATATTTATGAATATCTTGAATTTTCAATTAATTTTGACTATATCCTTATCTGGAAGTTAAACTCAAAAACTTCGCGAAAGGAAAAATTTTAATTAGCTTTTATCTCAAGTGTAACTGTACAGAACAAATATTTTCGTACCAAGATTGTGTGCGAATTAAAATATTTAACTTATGAATAAGACTATGGTATAAAAATATTATATTTAGATTTCTTATCTTCCTAATTTCACAGAATTTGGTCACCATATTATTCTTTTAAAGTTGGATGAAATACTCCCAAATAAAAAGATTTTGTTTCCGTTCAACGTGTATATTTTAAACAGAAATGGAAACAAATCATTATTTTTATGATAAATAATCATGATTTAACGAAAATTTAAAAGAAAAAATTTGATTGACCTATTCTTCTGAAACGTTTCTTGGCGTAGAATAGAAAAGCACTTACCTTCCAAGTCACAATTTAGTTGCAAAGCATTTCCGATGACGGGTAATGCGAAGGGCGAAGGAACCTTCCTCAACGAGTACAAAAATTTGGCTCTTTTGACGAAAAGTGCCAAGAACATCCCAGCAACACACAGCGAAAGAACCAGGGTAGTATTCCATGATTGTCCTCCCGCTTTCAAAGTAGGCTGCATAATCGCAGTCATTTTTTTGCACACAGCGATTTCACAAAAATGGGTATCAAAACTGATCTTTGTTTCGCGGAATCTATCTGTGAAGACTAATCGGTGATACCTCAGCGCTTGGCTTTAAATAGAAAAAGACCACCAGACTCATTCGAGTTTTGAGTCTGAACACTTTTTATTGTTGGACGTCATTGCGTGAGAAAAAAGTCCTCTTGAAGGATGATTTCCGGAACCGTTCTAGACACTACGTTTACAATCATGAGACCCGTATCCGGGTCCTTTTTTTTAAATAGAATACTCTATATTTTCTCCCAGATAATTTTTATAGTTTTTTGCAAAAGAATCTTAACATACAAAACTTTTCAACAATTGTCAAAGTGTTTTGTAAGTTTTAGCTCGTAAGAGACGAGAGGACTGAAATCTGAGAGTAATGAGTTTACAGTGTGTCTCTGGTAAAGAGAAACGGTGTGAGTGTCGTGCGAAAGAGGCGCCCTTATATATACTACGAAACTACCACTGGTCAGTGGCTAACTCCCAGCCAATAGAAACAAACACGTGGTTGGCAGTAACTCCGATAAGGCACAGCGTCGGTTGGGACGGATTTCCCACGCGAGAGTGACGAGTCGGTGAGGGGCCCGGGCCACTCCATTGGTCTCCTGGGCCCGTGCCTCCAGATTGGGCCCATTTCACCCTCGACGCTTGGGGTCCACTTTGACTATGGGTCCACTCCAGTGCTCAGTGCTGGGAATGGCGGGGCTGATGAAGGTCAACAGTCGACGAGCCTTTCCCTTTCCCCAGCGTGCCGCATTTTCAGTTGAGATATGAGATAATGATTTTTCGGTTCATTATTATCAATTACAGTTCTTTTGCTTCCTCCTAGAGGAAGCTTTTTAATGATAAAATTTTACAAAATTTTTAATTCATTTAATTAAACCTTCCTTAATTTAAAAACGTCTAATACAATGTTCTAACCAAATTTCCGTATATGTGTATGGGGACGGCACACTTTTTTGTGAACACGATAACTTGAAAACGGTTGCAGATAAATTTATAAAATTTTAAGGACCTAATTTCATCACTAATATCTTGAAACTGACCTGAGGATTTTTCAAAACATTTATTGCATTTTTTTAGCACTTAATAATATTTTTAAACTCGGTTTTTCATAGTAAAACTTTTTTCATTCAAAGTTGATGCAAGAATATTAGAGAAGATTCCTTGGCTTGAGATGAATCTATTGACCTATAATATTACAATTTTTAATTAAAAAGTAAGGAAGTTATCGTCATTTATATTATATTTAAAACCGATTTTTGTAGTTAAAGTTTTCTCATTCTTATGATTTAAAGTTGATGTGAGAATAAAAAAGATGTGTTGATTCGAGGCGAATCGATTGATGTATTATCTTGATACATTTGATTTAACAGTAAGGAATCTACGGTAATGCATAATAATTAAAAATACGATTTTTTATAGTAAAATTTTGTTCATTAACATAATTTAAAATTTATGCAATAACGGAAGAGATTCCTTGATTCGATGCAAATCGATTGATCTATAGTATTAATACACCTTATTGAAGAGAAAGGAAGGTATGTTCATTCTTTTTTTTATTACATTTCTTTGTTCAAAATCCGTATTTTTTCATTGAGTTCCACTCTTTTTAATTTAAAAATTCAATAGCTTGGTTGAAAGTTAATTTTTTAAGTCGAAAACTAAACTTAAGGATATGTGATGCTTCGTCGTGTGGTCAATCGGGCACAGTTCCCCGGCTTTTTTCTACAAAAATGAAAATTTTTAAAAACTGAATTCGGAGATGCTATAAAATATCATAACGGACGTCCCCAGATTTTTTTTCGAGTAATAGTAACAAAAAATTTTATTATGCTAAATAAAAATTTTATGTATGTGCATTATTTTGAGGTTACGTCGTTTTTCATCTCTGCTTTTCCGATAATTTGGTAATTATTTATGAAAAAAACTTTTTTGATTGCCTCACGGAAAAAAATTCTTGAGGCGAACGAATGAATCGAGAATATATTAAACTCGAAAAAAGTGTCCGCTTAGATCAGGTAAAACGTTTAATTAGAAGAGTTAAACATTTAGTTACTTTATGCCAATTGTTTTCGTAAATCAGTAATTCGGATAAAATTGCTAAGTTGGAGAGTTTATTATTTTCGACAGATTATGTATAATTTTATTATCTTTAGATTAGAAAAAAATGTAGTTGTTTTAGAAATATTTTAACTTACAGTAGCCAATCTTTCGTCTGGTATCGCGAAAATGAATTTCCTTGAAATCCGTATAATGCATGTGGAGGTCAATATTGTTGTTTTTATCGCGTTTCTTGATATTTCAATATAGTTATCGCCTACAATCGAAACAATTGTAAATTATTATTACCGCATCATAAACTCTATTTAATATTAACATTTGCGCACATTTTAAGTGGTAAAAAGCGTTTAATTGTCCAAAGTAAATCTGAACTGTCACTGCTTCCGATTAGACCGTCGCAATTTTATTTCGCTGCTCGCACAATACACCGGTGCTCTTCCGATAATTCCTTAAGGGCATGAGACACAGCTAAATACCTATATTACCGACCTCACTTTATCAGTTCACTGAATGTTTTTTTGAATCTAAGAACTTTTTTTGTAAATAAAATATCGAGCTGAAACTTTGGAAATATTATAGTACAATAAAGTACGTTTAGGTACTGCATTTTGGTAGGAACTTCACTGAAAATTATTTTATCTTTTTTCTGAACCTCAACATTTTTTGAACGTTCGAACTTTTTTTATACATAAAATATCGGTCTCAAACTTTGAGAAATGCAAGAGCAGAAAGAAAACTAGGCTTAAGTACAAATCTTAATAAAAAAGATGTAAAAAAAAAACATTTCAACTATCAATTCCATCGGCATCAACCGGTAAAGCTGTACACGAAAATACGAACACTGGCGACCACTAAACGAGGCTCTAGAGGGTTCGTATTTTCGTGTACAACGTTACCGGCTGATGCCGATGGAATTGATAGTTGAAATTTTGTTTACATTTTTATTATTAAGCTTTGTACTTAAACGTAGTTTTCTTTCGGCTTTTGCATTTTTCAAAGTTTGAGACCGATATTTTATGTATAAAAAAAATTCGAACGTTCAAAAAATGTCGAGGTTCAGAAAAAAGATGTAATAATTTTCAGTGAAGTTCCTACCAAAATGCAGTACCTAAACGTACTTTATTATACTCTAATACATTTCCCAAAGTTTCAGCTCGATATTTTATTTACAAAAAAAGTTCCTAGGTTCAAAAAAACATTCAGTGAACTGAAAAAGTGAGGTCGGTAGTATAGGTAATTAGCTGTGTCACATGCCCTTAAGACACCTATTCTTAATATCCCTATTATAGCTATACTTATTAGGGGGTTGACTACACGATATCCCTGGTATATGGAAAATGGTCAAGGATATTCATTTTCACTGATTCAGGGATCTTTTTTAATTCCTTCGTTCGTTTTCAGCTAAATGGTTAGCTATAATAAGGAATAATGTCCCTGTCACAGCTCATTTTTTTTTACCGCGCTGCAAACAAGGTAAGTTTCGGAAGATTAGTTACTATGTTTATTTGTAAGTCCAAAGCTTTCGGCCAAAAATATTGTGTAGTTTGGAAGTAAATCTCGGGAGAATTATAATACAAATAACCTCAAAATATACACACACGTTGTTAGCAATATCAAAATTTTGTTGAAAAAAAAAACAAAAAAGTGTGCGGGGACGTCCGTTAAGATGTTCGCTATCATTCCCCAGATTCTGAAGACAAAATATTTCTTATCCTAGGAAAAAAGCCGGGTGCATCTAACACTGAAAAAATCGATACTAATTCCTCAGCGCTATTCAAAGTAATCACATTTTGCTAAATTAACCCACAGAAAAAGTGTGTGGTGACGTCCGTTAGCATATTCGCTATCATTTCCCAAATTTTTAAGACAAAATATTTATTATTCTAGAAAAAAAGCCGGGGGAACCTAAAACTGGTAAAATCGACAATTTTCCAAGTATCACATGCCCTTAAATTAACTTAGCATAAAAATGGGAAAGGGATTGGGTGCGAAAGAATTTTCCCCTTCCCTTTTCCAGCTCGAAAAAATACCATTTTAAATACAAAATTTGATTTGTCTGATTGTTCATTGTATTTCATTTTTTTGTATTATTTTGTAATTTTTGTTGTTGTAAATTTCTATTCTTAAATTGATCAAGATGAAAAATTTAGTTTGTCTATTATTTAGAAAAACACGAATGCTTCTTCTATGAGAAAGCAAAGTTTTCGTGAAATGATCACTATACAAATATAAATACAAATAAAGTGGAATCACTCACGATCGAATTGAGAGCTATTTTTTACAGTCCTCCCATTTTTAAGCCTTAGAAGCTACTTCATTCCAGACTGGTAATTTTATGAATTCGGAGTAAAATTTTGTTCTCCAAAATAGACGGAAAGTTCCATCTAAAATTTCAATATCATTTGCATATGCTTTGATTTTTATTATTACTTTTCTATAAATGAAATGGTCTCTAATTTCTCCAACTTCAATTTCTTTATCCATAGAAGACAAAAATGTTTCTATTGTGTTAATAAGTTGGGTGATGGTCAATTTCGCCCTGGGTACCTGTGAACGGTTTCCCCACTACACGGCTTCCCCTCACTCAGCCGAACTGCTGGCGTCGATTCTGGTTACTGAGAGTCCTGTGTACCTAATGAGGACTAAAATGCTGAATATAACGTAGTATAGTAGTTTATACATCAAAATTTGTTCTAAAATATTTTTAAATATTCTGTTAAATATTAATTTAAAAAAATCAGTTTTAGATTTCCTTGGAATTTTGATAACATTTCTTTCAAATCTTTCAATATGCTTATGCAGTTTTTAAATCTTTTCAAGTTTTAAATTATTTTGGAATGTTTTCAAAACTTTTAATTATGTATTAAACTTACTGGTATTTTTTCCAAATTAATACTTGACCAAAATTTTTTTGAGATTTTAATAATAATTGCGTTTGGTTAAAAATTCATATATTCAGTGGAAAATTCCTTAATTTCAAATATTTGTGTGAAAATTCATGTATTTTGTTAAAAATTAATCTCTGTAGAAAATTAATCCTTTCGGTTAAAAATTCAACTGTTTACTTAAAATTGTTTGTTTGTTAATAATACATTTTTGTCGTTGAAGACTCATTATTTTAGTAACAATTTATTTTTGTGTTCAAAGTTTCACTGTTTCATATCTTTGGGTTGAAAAATAAACTGCTTTGCAGGAAATTCGTCTTTTTGAGTTGGTAATTCAACATTTTGGCTAAGATTTTTAATTTTTATGGGCTGAAAAATCTCTCTTTGCTAAAAATGGCATTTTTTAAATCAAAATTTTTGTTTTGTTTTAAAATTAGTCTGTTTTAGTATAGGCTCAAGTTAATAATAAGAAAACAGATGTGCCAGCAGTAAAACGTCCGGAGCCGACAATATCAAACATATTATTTTTGAAAGGAACAATAATTATTTTCAAAATTTGCCGAATGTAGGTAAAAATTTTTTTTCGACATTTAATCAAATGCGATTGTTTGTTTTTATTCTTTATATTCTGCTTTTTATGTTTGAAAAAAGTATCTTTAATTAACTTCCATAAAAAAATTGGTTAAGCCGTAATAAAATGTATGACTGTTAATGAATTTCCAAATTAAGCTAGGAATTATACTATTCATTTTTTTGGACTAGGAGTGCAAAATTATTGAAAAATAATGTTGAGAAATGCGATCGTCTGATGAATAAACCAAATTTATGATGTTAGTTAATAAGTTTTCCAATGTGGCCAAATTTTAGCTTCCGGAATTTCCCAAGTTAAGTAAAATATTAAAACAATAAAATGATGCTTACTGCAGTAGATTTTAGTAAAATATACTGCAAAACTTTCCATAAAATTTCCCATAAACGTGAACATTAATATAAATAACTAAGTGCTAAATTGATCAAATCTTATATTCCGCATTTTAATCCGCAATAAGTACACAGGACTCCCGCTGACCAGGATCGGTGGCAGCAGTTCGGTTGAGTGACGGGGAAACGTTCGCTGGTACCCAGGGCGGAATTGTCTCTGTCCGATAAGTTGCCGTGAGTATGTAGAAATTTTCCTTGAAGGACACGTGACACACTCAAATACTTATATTACCGACCTCACTTTTTCAGTTTACTGAATTTTCTTTGAACCTAAGAACTTTTTTTGCTAATAAAATATCGGACTGAAATTTGATAAATGTATCAGAAGATCATAAACTACGTTTGTATACTGCATTTGAATAGAAATTTTGCTAAAAATTATTTGCAAAGAAATTAAAACTGGGACTATTTTTTGACATATTTTCTTTTTACCTTGACATTTTTTGAACCTAAGAAAACAAGTTTATGTCAAAAAATGTTTCCAGTTAATTTCTTTGAAAATAATTTTGATCGAAATTCCTACTCAAATGAAGTACATAAACGTACTTTATGGTCTTCTGATATATTTTCCAAAGTTTCCGCCTAATATTTTATTAAAAAAAAAAAGTTCTTAAGTCCAAAGAAATGCAGTGAACTGATAAAGTGAGGTCGGTAATATAGGGATCTGAGTTTGTCACAAGCCCTTAAAATAAGCCGAACCCATATGGAAATTGGTTCAGCTTACTCTAATTTATAATCAGGCGCAAATTGGGACCCAACTGGGCAGTACAGTTGACAAAAAGTCAAATTCATTAACAGATTATTTTAATTATATGATCAAGTGGATGCAATCCTACGTTAATCTTGAAATTTTTTCTATTATTCCGAATATTTAGTTATCAAAATTGATGTTAATAAAGTCAATCAGTATTTGATTTTATGCATGTGCTTATATTAGGTTTACTCAAAGGACACCCGTAAGTGGATACTGTCGGAGCGAACTAATCTGGCTTCAACTGAGCAGTTCATTCAACAAAAATCAAAAATAATTAACAGCAATTTTAGACTTTCGGGATTTTTCTATTTAATACATTTTAATTTTCAGAAATCTTAAAATTGTGGGGAATTTTATATATTATATAATATGTTATACATTTGTATATTTGCGAACTGTATTACAATGATCGTCCGGAATTTTTGCGGACTCCCTCCATCATATTTCTGGACTATAATTTTTATATAAATTTCGAAATAGCAGAAAGTTTGATCATTAATTTGCTGGTTAAATACATTTTTATTCGAAGTGGATGATTTTATTTGTATAATTCAGACTTATGCTAATTTAAAGAAAAAAAATTAGAAAGTTTCTTTGGATGCAGATTTGTTCCATTAGTCGATTAAGGTTTTATCTTATGCAGTTTTCAAACGTCATATCGTTCATGCGGTTGAAGTTCTGAACGTTCAAATGAACGAATTCCTTTACTGATGCCTTTGTAAACCAGAAAAAGTGCTCGAATGTTTGTTAATTTATATAGAAATAATTTATTATTACAATAAAATTATAATGTACATTTTAATTGCAGTTGGAACAATATTTATAAGTAAATCAGAAATGGGGAAAAATGCTCCGTTCATTTGAACGTTCGGAACTTCAGGTAAATATATCGTTCAGTACACTGAACAAAATTCCTCCTAAATTTTCTACTGAGAAATAGTTGAAAAATGGGTAATCTAACGATTTTTATTACGGCAACCGTTATTGTATACTCAAGTTAACAATTAACAAGATAATTACAAGTTATCATAACAATTTTGCTATAGTTACCATTTGTTTACTTATTTCGACTGGAAAACTAGTTATTGTAACTAGTTTCAGAATTATATTAATTAATCTCCTAATTAAAATAACAAAACCAATGTTACCAATTGCAAAATTTTAATTGTAACTATTTTTCCTAGTTTTCCTACTTTTTAATTTAATTTGACTATGTAATAATATGGTGACTACTTCCCCAATTATTATTCTTTTTAAAGGATTTATCAGGGTTTTTAAAGTGTTGCTAAAAAGTGGTTGTATACTAATTGGATGTTCTGACTATTTAATATCGTTTCGTGACTTGAAAGTTATTTAAAACTCATCAAACCTGCAGGAAAAAGTAGAAGCAAAGTCTTACGAAAGAATTCACAAGATCGCTGTTTATAATAAAAACTTCGGTAAAAATTAAATAAAGCTAATCATAAATTTAATGTTTTCAGTCACTAACAAATTTAGATTCTAAAGTCTATATGATCGTTGGATTTGACTTGATTACAAACATAAACATAATGCATTTCTCATACCGATTAATCATCCATATTTATAGATCAATCATTTTTGCTTAATCCCTGATTGAATATCGTTCATTTCCTTATTGTTATCAAGTCGGAAGTGGATATTTACTTTACGTTCTTCATTCCCTTTTAAACACCGTGATTTGATTACATAGCCCGTGACGCTGAAAATTTCATCCAAAGAAATTGCAAGAAAAAACTAATTAAACTACATCTACTAATGACGGGAAATTAACTTGAGTATTACCTGCGTGATAACTCGTAATAGTGCGTAATAGCAAGTAACATTTTCGTTTACGCTGTATTTTTGTTTCATTTCTTGCATACTCGATTCTGCTATAAAGTATAAAACGTAATAAAAATTAATTTGAAAATGTGTATTTATACAATAATTCAGGGCTCATTTAGGGCCCTTGGACTGTAATGATTAAATTAAGAAAAAAAAAGATTTAAACCATTTTTTTATACAAATGTACCAAAAACTATTTAAGCATCCCATTTTTCCTTCTCCTTTTTTGTTAGGGCTCATTTATAACTCTCCGATTATTATGATTAAAGTTTGAAACTTTGTTCCAATAATTATTATTTAAACAAATTTACTAAATATTAATTTTCAAAATTTATTTCCCATACGTCGTAGGAATCCAAACCTAAACAAGTAGGGCCGCATGAACCATTTCTGTCCGTTTGGACGCATGGCGCAACCTGATGCAACTAACGCCCTCAGAGTGCGGCTCTAGAGATTTTTTTCATGTCTGACCGAGCACCTCCTCTCTTATGCCCCAACGACTTTTCTGATCCTGAAACTTCGGAGGCGATCAGTTCTATGATCGCTTTAAACCCGGGGTCCTTATATCAGGAGTTGAGTGTATTTAAGGCCCTCGGAACATGACCATTAAAGTTAAAAAAAATAATTTTTTAAATAATAAACGTTCAAACAAATTTACCAAATATTTATTTTACAAATTTATTTCCCTTGCGCAATTTCAGGCTTATTTAGGGTTCCTCGAATATCATAAAATACTCGAATACCTGGAAATCATCCAATTTTTCCTTTTCTCTCTGAATAGGTTTTATGATTTTGTTCACGTATTTTTTATAATGTTAGTCTGGCACAACACAAAATAATCCAACCCTCGGATTCTGTCCCCCCAACATCGGCCTTCGTAGAGCTGCTAGCCCCCGCAGTTTCTCAGCGTGCAGGGCGATAGGCGGTTACGACTCTTACCTGAAAGCACCAGAAGCGTGGTGGAAAGGCACAGTACGCGTGTAATTACATGCGGAATATTATATATTGCAATTGAAAACGGTTTACACGGCTCTAACGGTGTACGTTGGATCCTCCCGATTTGTGGCCGAAGCTATTTTCAGACAGACCCCGAAACTGGACTGAAACCGAGAGTTCGGTGTATTACAAAAAATGGGGAATATGAAAAATCAGGCGACTTTCAATCCATGATATTTTAGGGACTCTAAAGGAGCCTAAAATTATGTAATATAAATAAATTTATAAAATGAATATTGGGTCGAATTGTTTTATCAAAAATTGTTTTAAAAAATGTTAGAAAACTTTATCGATCATATTCAAAGAACTCTAAATGAAAAAATTTGTTTGATTGATTTTTTATACAATTTTACAATTAAAATGTTTTCTTTTATCAATAACGCTTATAAATATTTTTAAATGAATTTTATCAGGAAATAAAGTTACTTATTTGGAAATTTTAATTTATAAAGTTGATGGTACAGAAAATTCTTAATCTTTCATAATTAATAAACCACTACTTTTTTGCTAGGAACTAGCTTCAGAACTATTTAGTGCTTGTAACGATAATGACTTATTCGAGTGAAGTTGCGGTTTAAATCTTACTTCAACTGATGCTAAACCAAAAATTGATTGTTTAATTTTAATTATAAGGAATACAATTTCAACAGTTTCTTCCCATCATATTAAACCATTTGACTGTTTTTAATAAAAATTCTATTGCTGCGATACTCTTCAATAGCGCAGTAATATCTGCGTAATAGTTGTGTCATAATGCGTAATTATACGCAATAGGGATTACTCCGTGCAGGTTTTTGACAAGTGAATTCCCCCTCGTCTACTTCAGTCTACTACAGAGTATTAATAGAACAGAACTTTCAGAAAAAACGAGTTCGCGAAAGGTTTTAGTCTGAAATCTGAACCATCATCGTCAGTGGGTTACGCGTGCTGCAGGATATCCAGGATTCTCTAAAGACTATTATAATATAAATACTAGGAACTGAGTATAATAGGATTTGTTCATTTATTTTTATGCACACGAGAAGTTCGAAAACGTGAACCAAGGCCGTCTGGTTTTGGAGAATCGAGACGATGACGAAGTTGAGTCTAGACTCGACAGAACCTTTTTTTCACTAGGCCAGAATCTTTAGGTCCCAAATGTAGATTCATTTCTGCGAAATATACCCCGTTTTCATCAGAAAATTCTACAGGTAAAGTGATTCACTAATTTAACGATATCCTCATTTCAATCAGAATAAATAACTACCATAAACTAAAAGAATTTACAATTAGAACATCCTTTATATAGCTAATACAATTTTCCAGAGAGTTGCCGATTCCGATTTGATATTTAGTTTTTCCATTTTTTTATAATAAACAAATACGATGAAAGATATGACCGTTTTTTCTATTTGACGTTCAAGTCAGGCTTTGATACACTTTTTAAGGTCCCCAAAATGAAGGTTAAGTTCGTTATTCAGATATTTCCAACTAAAATTAAAAAATTTAGAGCATTTTCTAAATAAATTTTTTTCTTAATATTTAGAAATTGTTGTCATAGTTTCTTATAGATGGGTAGAAGAGTTGCAAATTATCAAAATAAAATTTTTTATTTCGATGAAAATTATAAAACTTATATACTTTTGTGAAATTTTGAAAATGTTCAGAAAAATATAAAAAAATATTTTTCTTAAAGATTAAGAAATTTCAATAAAATTCATCGCTAGATATCAAATATATTTAGAAACTATGTCAGTTAAATTTTTCGATTAGAAAAAAATTCAAAAATTTTGAGTTCTTTCAAAATTTGACTAAAATTTTTTATGAGTTTTAGAAATTTTTTCAAATTTTCTATTACGCGTCAAACAGACTTGCAAATTATGCTCATGATATTTTTAAATTCGATTAAACTTCAAAAAGTTATATGCTTTTTAACATTCTGAAAATTTTCAAAAAAAGGAAAAAAATGTTAATAGGTTAAGAAATATCAATCCAAATTTCAACTACATATTAAATATATGTTTTTCGAAACTATTATCACGAAATTTCATAATTAGACAAAAGTTACAAAAGTTGGATCATTTTCAAAAATATGCAATTTTGGTTTCAAAGAGATCTATAAGATTAAAGCGTTGTTTTTAGTAGATTTTAACAAGATTTACAAATTATATTGATGAAGCTTTTCAATTGGACAAAAGTTATCGAGTGCGTAGCGCGAATTCTTTATGAGAATGTAATCGTCAAAGCCGTAGGTGCTTTGAGAACCTTCCTTAAAAACGAATCGAAAAAAAATTCAGTTTCAATTTATGGCTGTAATCCCTCAGAAGTTCAAAACATAGTTTTTGATTTAATTTATAGTATTTACGATACTTGAAAAAATGTAGTTAAAGTGTACGCATTAAGCGTACGAAAAGGAGCGCGAAGCGCGAAAGCGTACCCGCCTGCCCAAACTTGGCGCGATGCGCCGCGCGCGCAACGCGCAATGAAAATGTGCCCGCGCTGTGGGCATGTTTTTTAAAACAAATTTAAGAAAAAATGCATTTGTCAATGGAAATTTCGTTTTTTTCATGTCGGTTTTTTCAATTGGGAACTGCTTGTTATTTTCAGTAACATTCATAATTATTTGATAACTTTAATAATTTAAAAAAATGTTCATAAACAAATGCATTTATCAGTAACAAATTCGTTTTCTTTTAATGTCAGTAATTTTAACCGGGAATTTTATGGAAATATCAGAAAAATTCATAATTATTTTATAAGATTTATACATTTTTGAACAAATTTATAAACAAATGCTTTATTCAGGTATTTCTCGATGGAAAGATTGTTTTTTCCTCTTAGTCCTTTTAATTTTGAACTTCTGAATAATTTCAGCAACATTCATAATTGCTTGACAAATTGTATGATTAAAAAAAATGTAATTGACTAGAGAATTATTCGGGCATTTGTCTATGGACAGATTTTTGGTTAATGTCAATCCTTTTAATTGGACACTCTATGATTATTTCAGCAACTTTCATGATTATTTGATAAATTATATGTATGTCGATAGATGCCCGAATAATGCATTTACTTATTAAATTCGTTAGAGAAAACATAGAATTTATCAAACACTTAGGAATGTTGCTGGCATTATCATGATGATCCCAATTAAAATGAATGACATGGAAGAAAGCGTTTTTTTTGTCGTCGAATGCTCGAAAGATGCATTATTTTAAACAATTTGTTAGAAAAATTCATAAAATTTATCAACTAATTATGAAAGTTACTGAAATTATCATGAAGTTCCCAATTAAAAGACTGACAGAGAAAAAATAAATTTTCTCGTTGCTGGATGCCTCAATAATGCATTTTAAAAGAATTAAATTTTTTCTTAATATTGATAAGAAAAATCTTAAGAGAAAATCTGTTCCATAATAATTTCTCCATTCAAACTTTTTGTCATAAAACTAAAAAAAAAATCGTAAAATTATTGAAAAGGATAGAAAACGCACTTTTAACAAATATTTGGTTTATAAGATTTTTGCTTTGATTATTGTATCATATTGAAACATTTTTCACTAATGTTAATCAATGAAACGAAGGTGATTGCAACTATTTTCCTATTATTGACAGGCGCTGAGAACGTCAAATAGAAAAAATGTATTTTTTTTGTCATATTTTTTTATGTAATAAAAAATTGTAAAACTAAATAAAAATTCGGGTTCGACAACTATCTGGAAAGTTTTATCATCTTTTTTAACAAGACTTTTTAAGTCTAAAACGGTAAAGATATATATGGGGTATACGTTATTTTGAAACAAAAAAGTCATTTTATCCCACTGTGTAGAGGGACAAACAAAGTTTCTGAGAAAATCATTTTACTTTTAAAGAAGAGATTTTTTAATTTATAAAAAATTGGTAAGTATGGATTTTTGATAAGAAAATTTAGTCAATTTTTTATTAAACAACAAAATCGACACTTTTTTCTATCTTTTCTGAATTAGATACTGTTTTTTCAAGATTTTCGAATTTATCAAAGAATTGTCCATTCCGAGAAATAACTTTTGTTCAATAATTTGTTTATAATATGGTATCAATTTTTTTCGAATTATTCTCACTCACTGAAAAATATTTGTGGATAGATTTAGAAAAAATGTGAAACTTTGTTCGATTAATCTAAACATCATACAAAAAGAGCACTTCGGAAAAATTAAAAAAACGTCTACTTTGTAGTTAAAAAAAATTAACCTATTTCGTCAAAAATTCATAGACACAATTCTTTAAAAATTTCAAAAATAGTTTAGGTTAATAAAGTTTTTTCTGGACAAATTAGTACAGAGATTTTTGCGGGCCCATTACTGCATTTTTTAAATTAATTAGTTATTTAAATAGAAAGTTGACATTTTTGTTCTTTTTAAATGGACGATGCCATTGTTTGTAACTACTTATATTTATGTAAAACATTATGGAGTAAGTAAAGATACTCCTTACAAATACTGTCCAGCATGCTACAACCTTTTAAAAAAATGGTTTATTTTTATATGAACAAATTAATGCAGAGTAAATTCCGAAGGCATTTTTTATCTGCAGGTATATAAAAACTTTTCAATCAATTGAAAACTATAATTATCCAAAGACAGATAATTTGTATTGGGATGCAGATAAGAATTATCCGACTTCGGATAATTGTAATTGCCAATTTACGATGTGAGTGAAAGTGCTACCTCAAGATTAAAAATACATCGAGACTTTTTTTTCTTCAATATCTGTCCGGGATATACGTAAAAACAGTTCATATTAAGTAGTCCCTTTAAATGCAAAGTGATTATTAATGTTATAAACAAATTCATATCTTCGCCATTTCACCCTCTAGAAACTTCGCTCCTTTGACAAAATTGATAAAAAAATTTGTGACTAATTAATAATATGAACGCATCAAATACAGATATACCTCAATTTTCAGCTGCCAGATTTCGTTTTTGCAACTGACAAAACTTTAAACGATTTGGGAAAATCTTTTACTTGGGATACTTTACGAACCAACCGAAATTGTTATTTCATCAATAATTTTATGAACAAATTCACAAACTGTCTACTTGTTAGCAAATTTATGCTCAAGGAGACTCTTATTTATTAGGAGACAATATTTTTATTTATAAGATAAATTATATAAACAAATATAAATTTCCACAAATCTCATTCAGCATATTTTATTTTTTCAACAGAATCCATTTTTAATTACTTGAAAAAATCCTCCTTTATTGTTAGTTTAGTTCTTTTTATAAACAAATTCACTACTTGTATACTTGTCAACAAAATAATGTCGTTTTTTATGAAATCGACTACCAATGACCCAGAAAAAGTTTATTGTTAATATTTGTTGCTTATAGAAAGCACAATTTTGGCTTATCGTGATATGAAATAATAAGGGTATACAGCCAAGTATTTTTGAGTTAATTCCGTTCAAAAAAATAAATTCTTCGGTTGAAAATTGACGAAAATCTGTATTTGCTTATAAAATTTATTTAATTGAATAACAAATGATATCGCGTGACAAAGTCTCCTGAGAAATAGGGTTTGATAAAAGAGATAATTATTGTTGGTTGATAAAATATAATAAGGAAAAGAATTTTTCATGCCATTTCAATTTAATTCAGTTTACAAAATGAAATCCGCTGGTTGAAAATTGACGCTAAACGGTATTTTTAAAATAAAGTTTATTTAATTAAATAATAAATTATGTCACCCGACAAAGTCTCCCAATAAGTAGGGTCTTTCTGACTCATTGGCAGTCGATTTCGTAGGAAAAAAAACGAAATCTGCCGGTTGAAAATTGACGAAAATCTGTATTTGTTTATTAAATTTTTGAAACAATTATTAATTATTATGCGGTATACCAAAATTGTATAAATTTTTAATTACTGACAAAATTTTTATAAATTTTGTCACAGGAACAAAGTGTTTAAAGCTTTCCATGTCTAAGATATGCATTAAATTATAAAATTTGTTCATTACATTAATCATTACTTTAAATTTATAAAAATAGTAACTAAGCTGTTTTTTACGTATATCTCAGACAGAAAATTGAAAATTAAGTCTCCAAGTATTTTAAATCTCCTCGAAAAGTAGGTAGGTCCGGCTTGTTGAAAAAATCTCGAAAGTGGGACATCTGAAGAAAAAAAATCAAAACGTTTTAGGTTAAGTATGACAATGGCTAT
>NC_046665.1:61123813-61125771 GCF_010883055.1 Belonocnema kinseyi
GACCTACCTGCTTTTCATGGCGTTGCGTTTGACTGCGTCAATATCCTTATCAATAATCTCATAGAAAATTCACAAAAATATCGTTTTTTTCGGGGATGGTAAATATAAGTCGCTGGACATTATTTGTAAAGTGTCTCTTAACATATTTCATTATGTTTAACATAAATATATTTACTTGCAAAAAATGGGATGGGTTATTTGAAAATAGTAAACTTTGTTGTTGAATTAAAAAACAAATATAATAAAAATTTTAAAGATCGGCTGTTTTGTCCCATAGGCTTGCCAATATCGGACCAATATTAAACTCAGACTTATCAAACACTATCGCCAATAATATAAACATTCTTATTTTTTCTTAATTATAAAGTGTCGATAAGTTATTATCAATAATGATTGTTTAATTTATTTTATTATTTATAATTTATCACATTGGCAGTCAGTTTTGGTCCAGTATTGCGCCAATGGTTAGTCTTGGAAATGTCCCAGTGGGTGAGGCGGAAGCTTTCTTTTTCTGCTTTTATGAACTTGTTAACCTTCAAAATAATGTTGACTGTGAATTTCGGGTAAAAAATTGAAAGTTGTTCTGCCAGCCAAATATGAATTTCTTTTAAATTATGCTTAAAATTAGATATTGATTTGTGTTGCTTGCTAAACGGTTTATTTAGTAGTCTTGATACTAATTCCAAATTTGCTAGAAATAACTACAACGCGTCCCGGAAATATTTTTGAAAAAAGTTCCAAACGTTCTGTTTTGTCTAGATTGACCCTCCTCATCACATTTTAGAGCAACATTTCTAGAAGCAAAATTAAACTAGAAAAATTTCTGAGAAAAAAAACAGAATAATCTTCTATCTTTAGCGTCTGCCGAGTTATGATCCTTCAAAGTAACCGGATTTTTTGGTGTAAATTGACTTAAAAATAAAATTATGATGCTTGAATCCGTACTTTGAAACCGAATGGTTTAAAAAAATCGTTATATTAATTAATGAAGACGTAATTTCCAAATAATTTTTAAAAAGCTGTGGCCTAAACCTAATAGGTCATGAGCTATTACCTCCCAAACTTGACCATTTTTTACCCATTCCTCTGGGCAAATTACTCGTCTTTAGTTTTTTCGATATAACTTGTTTCTGAATGACGTAGCTTTAATATCGACATAAGAAAAATTGTGGATCAGGACATTTAAAACGTCGAGGAACATAAAGGGCTAACCCACGAAAATTGCAAAATGTACATTTTTAGCTGTTTCCATTGTCCTATCTGTTCTAAGTATCGTGTTTTTTAAGAAAGTAAAAAAATTGAATTTTACCTTTAGAACCGGCATGTCACATTGACAACAATGTACAAGAGCCCGCTGTTTGTCATCAAAAGACCTGCGTGAGTATTCATCGTTTTTTTTCGTTCGTATATAATTATTTATTTAAAGTATTCGCGAATTACACTATCAGCGAGAAAACTATAGGCATCTTCCTTTGAAAATGCTAGCGCAATCAAAAAACAGTCATTTAAAAGCTGAAAGTGTTCTACGTTAATGAGCTTGAAGACGTTTATGTAAAAAAAATTTTATACTATGCAGACTGAAAAATGTAAAAAAAAGTAAGGATTTTCAGGTACATTTAAGAACAGTCAAGTTTAGAGCATTATTTCTTATACAAGGGGCGATGGGAAAAATTTGAAAAAATTCATGAATATGAGGAAAACTGTTGTAAACCAGTTGCAGTTGAGAAATTTAAAAAATAATAAAAATTATTTCTTAAAAGTACAAAAATGTGAAACTATATTATCTTCAGTTCTAAGACAGATATTAAAGCGATTCAAACTGCAAACTGTAATGGATAGGCTCTGTATTTATTTTCAACCACCCGTGAGGTGGTGTTAGTCTTATTTTTTTGAAAATCGCGATATTTTTAGACATTTTTTGTTGGAAAACAAGTGACAGAACGCAGAGGGGGGGGGGG
>NC_046665.1:61125871-61129006 GCF_010883055.1 Belonocnema kinseyi
GACCTACCTGCTTTTCATGGCGTTGCGTTTGACTGCGTCAATATCCTTATCAATAATCTCATAGAAAATTCACAAAAATATCGTTTTTTTCGGGGATGGTAACTAGAATGACCTCTTAAGTTCCCCGAATATACTCTTTGGGATAGCTCCCGGGAAACATTACAAGAAATATTGCTCTGGAACATTGATATATTGTATATTATATTATTTCTTTTCAATTTTGTTAGCGATAACAAAAAATTACACAAAAATAAAAAATGGTACAGTTTCATTTATTGTAAAAATAAACAAATTTTCTGTAACTTAACATTTTTAGTCTTTTTTTAAATATATTTTTAGTCTAGTTTAATTTTGGTGTTGAAAATTTTGCTCTAAAATGTGATGAAAAGGATCAATCTATGCAAAATCGTTTCTCGGAACTTTTTTCAACAATATTTCGGGGATGCGCAGTAGTAATTTCTAACGAATTTTGATTTGCATCAGCACTACTGAACAAACCGTTTTAGCAAATAAAATCTTCTCTACCTAGTTAAAACTAGTTATAAAACAGTACAAAACTACCAGATGCCTGCACTTAAAGAAACGTTAGTATGATTTTTGTTCGTGAAGTCAGGTAAATTTATTTAGCTTTTATTTTACCTAATTTTAAAATTTGTGCGAAGTAGTGTTTTTAAAAATCAAGAGATTAATGCAAGTCTGCATTTTCCTTTGCAAGAAGTTTGTAATCTGGAACATGTCTCGCATTCATTTTCTCCCACTATAGCAATGAAAGAGACCTCTTATCGTCAAATCGGAATATTGCGCAGACTTTCTGTCTGCTACTGTTAGCGTAAAGATTTGTACTTTAAAGAATTATTGTTCATGTGTATCAATCTTCGTATATTCTTACCGTAGGCTCATCTGTAATCACTTTCTTCATCTCACGCCCATTTTTATATGACTTCAGCATTGTTATGAGGAATGATGTTCTATGAACCCGAAGAAAAATATGTTTCTCTAAGATTATACTTTGAAAAGCAATTTTCGTAATATCTAAATTAAATTTCAGTTTCTCAAGGATATTATTCGAAGGAACGACACGTGTCAGGTGTCCATGTTAATTTGGGAATACGTAGCTTATATTGAAGTAAATATTTTCTTCTAAAAACTGTGGCGACACATGAATAGGAATTCTCTTGTTGATTTTGAACTTTCCTACTTTTATTGAGGCGCCTCCACGTGTACGACCTCATGCCATACATCATGGAACGTGCAAACAACCGTATTGCTTCATGTTCGCGTCCCACGTGTAATCACAACCATAACAGTTTGCTTATATAAAAAAAATTTATATATGAAGCAAAGGTATAACAAGTTTCTCAAAATAGAGATATGACGAGCTCTACATTGAATTTCTGGTAAATTATACTTAAAATTAGACCTCGATGTGTTTTTTTACGGTGGCCGCTGAACCGGGAATTTTTTTAGATTTAAAAAAACCGGTAAATGACAGTGAATTTATTATTTCTTGATCTAGAATTTTATAAGTTTCCAGAATTTCAGTCGTTTCCAACGTTTTCATCCAACTTCAGATAAAAAATATCGCTGGGATTGACTGTGTTTTTTAAATGTTGGAATATAACTGATTTCTATTCTACAGGTCGTATGATTCTTTTAAAATTTATTTTAATATTTCAATATTGCGATATTGAGATCGACTTATGGAGAACGTCAGGATCCATGTTCTTTTCACAAAATGAATTCCTATAATTATTTGGTTCATATTCCTCAGATTTAATTAGGCATTAATAATCGAAACAATAGCAAAATGTTAATTTCTTTTAGATTTCTACAAAATTTAAGTGTATTTAATGTTTAATGAGAAATTACAGTGGCCCATACTTTATATCTTTTTTTCGTATTAATAATAAGTTTTACCTTGAGAATCTTCGAAAATTTAATCTCTAAAATGTACGTACATGATACATTAAAATATCACTTAACAAATATTTTCTTTCAGACAAGATTCTTTCAGGCGTGGATTCAGAGATGTGGTCTGGAGGGGGCGATGACGGAGAATTTTATACATGTAGAGAGTTATGGCTATTATGAAATTGATCAATTGCTAACCAACTTCTGTTAATATCCCGGTTACCGAAAATGTTTTCAATTCATAAAAATTTTAAATTTTCATACCTAAACAAACGTTAAATTCGAATATTTAATACTTGACTACAAAATAAAAGAATTTAAAACATTCGAACATTTTTAAATTTGAAGTATTTAAAATGAAAATTAAATAATTTTTACTTTATTAATTCATAAATCAATTTTGTCACACTTTTTTCGAACTTACGGTTCATTTTTGTGTCTGAAAAATACTATTTTTCTTTGCTTTAAATATCTTCAGGTTAAAAATGGATATATTATTTATTCGTAAAAATTAGCGTTCATGAGCGGACTGGGATTCATGAACCGACTTGAAAAAAGCCGTTCTACCCAAATTTGTTGAAAGAGTTCAAAATATTTGAATAATTTTTAGGGATTTAAAAGGATTTCAATCAATTTAATTGGAATTCATAGAATTGGCAGAAATTTTAATTATTTTAAGAAAGTTTCAAAGCTTCAAAGATTTTAAGGGGTTTGCAGAGATTAAAGGAGGTTTATAAGATTTCCAAAAATTTCCTAAACTTCATAAGGATATTAAAAAAGAGTTCATATTATTTAAAAGAGTCTTTTTAATGATTTCAAGGGACATTATAGAATTTGGACATTTCAAAGGATTTTTATGGAATGATATTAAGTTATTTTTAACGGATTTTCATAGATATAAATAAATTCTAAATATTTTACAATATTTCTATAAACTGCAAAGAATTTCACAAAGTTAAAGATTTTCCTTGAATTTCAAAAGCTATTTGAAAGGATTTCATAGGATTTATAAGAGTTTAGGATATTAAAGAAAATTTCGAAGGATTTCAGAGGATTTCCAAGATTAAAAAATGTTTCAACTAATTTTTAAGAGATTTTATAAGATTTTCGAGGATTTAAGTGTGAAGGCTGGTGACCTTCTCAGCATGAAAACAAAAACACAAACCCAAGACGACTCTCTCGGTTCCAGTTCTACTTCCCCCCTCTCCCAACCCTCCCTTATTA
>NC_046665.1:61129106-61132749 GCF_010883055.1 Belonocnema kinseyi
AATTCTGGATCAATCTGAAAAATCTCTATCCCTTCCACACACTACTCCTTTCCCCTGCCGAGTGAGTCACGCCTACCCCGAAAGGGAAATGGCTTAATGGTAATTTCACGTTGTTTTACCGGATTTTATAATATTTTCATGTCTTTCAAAGAATTTCTCCACATAAATTGAGGAATTCCAATGGATTAAATTTTTAAAAAATTTTAAATATATTTCAAGAATTTTAAAGGCTCTTAATGGATTTTAAATTTTGTTGGACATTATAAAAGATTCAAAGAATTACCAAGCGCTTAAAAAATGCCAAGGAATTTAAAAAGATTTCATAGGATTAAAAATACTTCAAAGTATTTTGAAGGTTAGCAAGGAATTCTCAATAGATTGAAATTTTTTTGAAGAATTACCAATGAGATTAATGGTTTTAAGATATTAAAAAAAAATTTATGGATTTTTAAAGAATTTCCTAGTAGTCCGGAAGATTAATAAATCTTCAGAAAAAAAAGAAATGTAAAATTTACTTATCAAGAAATGTAGAGGGTTTCTTGTAACCGTAACAGTATAAACTGCTCATAATAAGGGGGTGAAAATGCCGAAATCACTTAGCATTTCGTAAATGCCACAATGAAATTAAGGTTAATTTAATGATTATCCTTTAGTAAAATAAACATCTATTCCTAGTATTACATACAGTAAGAAATGTAAAATCCACTGAATCGATATTAATAGAGTGGTGCAGTGGACATTACGATATCGCAAGAATTGCAATATATAGCGTAATTCCTGCGCTATATCGTAATTATCACATTACAATAGCATAAAATCGTGATATCGTACATTGCAAGATTTTCGATTATATTATTATTTTATTATATTATATATACGAGGGTTCTAGTAGTCGCCAAGCGATGTTAGTGCATTATAATATCCTAAAAAGCTCCGGAACCTGCTTGTACGTTATCATATTGCGTTTTATTTCAATACAGAGGTTTTGCGATATGATTGTATGATATCTTTTTCTCCATGTATGCTACCGATCAGATTGGTTTGCTTAGCTCGCCCCTAAAGTAGTAACAACGCAACCTATCCACGCGGACCACCGGGTAAATTCACGGCGCAATAGCCAATGGATGGATTGCATCACGTAAAAACAATTTCTTCTTGATATTTCTGTGACAGTCGTTAGATTACACAATATTCCCACTTAGCAAGGAAGGGATTTTATAAAAATAAGAAAATTTTGGACAACACAACTTCTTCACAGATGGCGTACACTAGAGAGTTTATTGGAGCAGAACGTTTTTGTTTTCCGTAACTGTTTCAGCTCACTTCTATGGATATAAGGTAAATCTCAGAGCTTTTGTTTAATGCCGCGATTGCATGGGCGCGTATTCAGAAGTCATTCCCAAGGTCGCCACCTCAGTTACAAATGCATCTCGAAATTATTTTACAGATCACAACTCGTGTAATAGTCTAGTGACAATTTACTTGCGTGCTTAGGTTTATGCTTTCGAATTCCCCCCCCCCCCCCCCATAGCGTGTGAAATTTTAATTGTACTAAAAGCGTTGTAACTTAAGTAGATAGGTAGGGGCAGTTCTGGACCACTTTTATCGTACGAATAGCAAACTTGCGGCTAGAGTGCAGAAGGCTGTAAGATTGGTTTCACTCCTTGTGCTGACTAACGAATCACAGTTTTGAACGATCCACACTATTGATATTGGAAATCAATACATAAAAATCATGGAAATGGAACTTTTCAGCCCCAAAAATATGGAATAGGAGATGATATGATATAGGATATCGCAATATTAGACTATTTAATACCTGATATTCCCGGAAATGAAGTTTTTCACCCCAAAATAATATAATTTATGTATTAAATGTTTATCACAATGGGGCGTCATTAAAAATTTCCAAGATCTGCAACCACCCTCGTGCTATTATAACAATTCTCGGTAAACAAAATTCCATTCTGATGACGTCATCATCGATTCCTGGAATCCTTATCTATGTGAAATAATTTAATTAAACGTTCTCCCTTGATATTCTTGAAAGAATGGAAAAAACAATGATATCAAATTACATAGAATTCTGAGAATTGTTTTCTTTCAAAATGGTATCATGTTATATGTATTACTGAGAAAATAAGGTATTATATAGTACTCTTTTTATGTAGGTTCCAACACGTTTGTAGGTAAATAAAATTCCATTCTGATGACGTCATCATGATTCCTGGAAACCTTATCTTTGTGAAGTAAATTGAATAAACGTTTAAAGACGCATTATTTTTTCACTCTTATGTTAATTATTGCATCATATGGTGAAAGACTACGCAAAAGTCTCCAGAAATTTGGTGGAGGGGGGGGGGTGTCTATAAGAGGAGACTGATTTTTCCCTTTCTTCAGTTTGTTGTCGGATGCCAGATTGTAAAGAAGAAAAGCAACAAGAGCTAAAAAGTCGTTTAAACGTATTCCTAAAGAACATTCAAGAGCTAAAGCAAGTCATTCAAGTGCGAACCGATATACAAACTCTAACAAGGAAATTTAAAAGCGAGAATCTTGAAGATAACAAGCAGTGAAGGAGAAGAAAAAAAATGGATTTCCTACAATGAAACAAAACCGCTCGCAGTAAAGATTTTCCTCTAGCATTAAAGGTGACAGACCTAGAAGTTAAGAAGGGATACGAAATAACGGACATTAAGGAGGCTAAAACAAAATATGGAACGAGAACGCTTGTAATCATAAAAAACAAATTCACCGTTTTTCTACCTCAAAGAATGGCAAAACTGTTTGAAGAGGATAAAAATCTGTTTATGCAAATGGAGAAAGTCTGTGAAGATCAGCATCTTGAAACGGTGTATTTGGGTGGACACTTCAACTTCAATGAATTTGTGGAGAAAAATGTAAAAGTGTGTGCAGTTTTTCAGTTATCATTCAGTCTGTGACAAGCTTCGGTGTGATATTCATCATGCCTTATACACCACAAAATCAAATGTTACATGCGATCACATAAAACCTGAATTCATCATTCACAAAACAAAGGCCATTCATCCTCGTGCAAGTATAACCCGGAATCCTCAAGCGTGGAAATTGTTCAAAAGTTACTTCAACCTCATGACGCTCTTCTTTGATGGCCAAGGGAAGCTTTGGAGAAAATTCAAGAAACGCAAAAATATTATCCATTTGTACTGCAAGAAACAACGTTCGCTGTTCTCCAGCAAGTCAGCTTTTGTGTTGACCGGTATCTTCTGGATCTGAGTGTTATGCCGTTTTAACATACAAAAGATGTCATTATTGAGACCATCGCTGAAAGTATCTGGCGAAAAGTGAAATCGCCATCTGTAAAAAGTGTAAAATCTTATTAAGGACAAAACTACACAAGTTTAAAGAGTAAAGCAATGAAAAAACTTATATTTACTAATCTCATGCGATTTGAAATTCTGTTTCTTGAAGCGATAACTTTTTATAATCAGAATGTGTGTGAAAAAGTGATTGAAAAATTATCAGAACTTAGATGCGTGAATGGTAGCTTTATAAATTAAAAATTTTATGTATTTTGTTTGTAAGAAATATCTGAATAAAAATGTAATTTAAACTAAATTCGCCTTTTTTCATTTACTAGATTAAGGGTAGGCAGATGTGTAAGTAA
>NC_046665.1:61132849-61136986 GCF_010883055.1 Belonocnema kinseyi
AATTAGCACAAATGGTAAGTTCCGACAGTGCCTACAAGTGTGCCTACTGGCCGCTAAATGGCAATACCGGTTTCATATGTATACACCTGGTATATATATATACCTGAAAATAATCAACTTTATTAAAAAAAAAACTTAAAATTAATACAAAAGATACTTACAAGCTAGACTTATCTATCCAACTATTTTGTGAGTCATCGAAACCTAACCATTTTACAAATAGCTTATTTCCTCGCTTTTTCAGTGCTTTTTCAACCAGATAAATGTCTGGATGTCTAAATTTACCTAGTTCTTGTTCATAAAAACTACCTGCAATAGCTTTACCTTGATAATCTTTAAGCATATACGTCACTGGTTCAGTATTCTTGACATGGCTTACATTAAATATTTCAGTTGTCCAATTAGTTGTGTAGCCTTTCTCAAAAACATGCTTAAATTTACTTATACGCACTTTATATCTATCTTTAAATTTCGCTTTCTCAACTGCATGTTTTACACTGTAATTTTTGTATACATTAAACAACAATTTTTTCTCATTTTCTTTAATAACATCTTTTGGCTTCATTCAAATAGTCTGATGCCTACTATCGGCGAGAAAAATATAGGCATCTGCCTTTGAAGCTTAAAAACTCAGTCAAAAAAAAAAAAATGCTAACGCAACAAAAAACAGTCATTTGAAAGCTGAAAGTGTTCTACGTTAATGAGCTTGAAGACGTTTATGTAAAAAAATTTTTGTGCTTAGCAGACTGAAAAATGTAAAAAAAAGTAAGGATTTTCCGGTACATTTAAGAACAGTCAAGTTTAGAGCATTATTTCTTATACAAGGGGCAATGGGAACAAATTTGAAAAAATTCATGAGTATCAGGAAAACTGTTGTGGATCAGTTGCAGTCGAGAAATTTAAAAAATAATAAAAATTGTTGCTTAAAAGTAAAAAAATGTGCAACTATATTATCTTCAGTTCTAATACAGATGTCGCGATTTTCGCAAAATATAAGACTAACACATCCTTAAGGGTGATTGCAAATAAATACAGTGCCTATCCATTACAGTTTCCGGTTTGAATCGCTTTAATATCTGTATTAGAACTGAAGATAATATAGTTGCACATTTTTGTACTTTTAAGCACAAATTTTTATTATTTTTCAAATTTCTCAACTGCAACTGGTTCACAACGGCTTTCCTCATATTCATGAATTTTTTCTAATTCTTCCCATAGCCCCTTGTATAAGAAATAATGCTCTAAACTTGACTGTTCTTAAATGTACCCGAAAATCCTTACTTTTTTACATTTTTCGGTCTGCTGAGCACAAGTTTTTTTTTACATGAACGTCTTCAAGCTCATTTACGTAGAACACTTTCAGCTTTTATATGACTGTTTTTTTTTATTTCGCTAGCATTTTTTTGACTGAGTTGTTAAGCTTCAAAGGCAGATGCCTATAATTTTCTCGCCGATAGTAGTATCGTTGTAAGGTGAAACTAAATCATTAAAATTATCTATTCACTTGTAATTCCCCTGTAAGCTAAATTGCATCCACATTTTATTCTTTAAAATACGATTAAATTGCTCGCGAATGGATGCTTTTAAATTGCTAAATGTCGAGTGCGAATTGTAAAATTCTTTTCCTCTATCAACATGTAAATTTTTCGGTATGTGTCCCTCATCAAGTACAGATTCCATGCCTGCGGCTACATCTTCACCCTTCTTGGATTTGACGGGGACAGCCCAGGCAAATTTTGAAAATATGTCAATTACAGTTAAGATTTACTTATATCCTTTTAGATCAGTAGGAAGAGTAGAGTAACATGCAAAAGCCGATTCCAGACGAGATAACAAATGTAAAGTGTTTCGTCAGGTGCGTATAGAGCATATTCTGAGTTTGCGCCAGTTTCAAAGTGACGAGAAATAAATATAAGTAGGCTGTAAAGTAAAAAATATCAAATGTGGCCGGTTTTTCAAAATGGTTTAGTCGATATTACTCGTAAACGATGAGTTTAATCGGCATACTTTACAGGAGTTAATTTGTTCAGAACAAAAAAATAAACAAAATTCATGCATGTAGGATTAACGAATATTTTATTTTTATTGCAAAAAAACGAATAAATGTTTTTTTGCGTGAAAATTAGCGTTAAAAAAATAATTTTTGTTGGTTGTTAAAAATGAAGTTAGACATTTATAGATATCATAATTACTTACTTTACGATGCTATAAAACAGCAGAAAAAAAATTGGTGACGATTCATCTATTTGTTGTCTCACAATGTAATTGTTCATTAGGGCCTAAGTATTTTTACAACAATTTTCAAAATAGCGTAGCGACAAAACTAGCATTCTCACATTGATAAAATTTGTATAAAATGAAAGGTTAATTGGTTAAATTTCATAGTCAGTCATTTGCGATATATTATTTTCATTTTTATTAATAGTTTTAGCGAATTGAAAAATAATTCAATTTTTCAGCTTATAAACAATTAAATTATCTCGGTTGTTTTTAACACTAGGAAAATAATACCGACGGCATTTAATAGCAGACCCCAAGAACTACAATAAAAAAAAAGAAGAACCTTACTAGGACCAACGGATTGGCAGTTATTGTTACCTGAATTTACCTGTTAATTGCAGGTATTCAATTATAGATGTAGCAATTAAAAAAAAATGTTATTATTTGTTTTTAAACAATCTCTTGGTGTTAAACGGCAAATCTTTTTGGATGAGCAGTTTATTAGAAAAAAAATAAAATGTATAAAAAACGTGACACAGATTTTACCTTGAGACGTAAAAGTATAGTGCGAAAAACTTGGATCAAAAATGAACGCGCTCACTTTAAATCTCTTGAGAAATAATAAATCGCTTTATCTTGCTTGTTCTTACACGTAGAAAGCTCATTCAAAGACTTCGTCGGACTACTTTTTCCTGGGTAAACCGAATCTGATGTCATGTTCACAAATGTAATTGTTATAAACAAATTTAAAAACATTAATTTCTTTTCTTGCAAAATTCATTATTTATCGATATAAATAATAGTACATGTAAAAATAATGTATTGTTAAATGAAGTCACTTAAGTGCAGGTTTAATTAACTGTTTAACTAATTAGTAAGAAAAATAAATAATCGAAAAAATTTAGAAAATTTTTTTTTACATTTTAATCGTGAGATATAAAAATTAATAAATGTGTACACTTTTATCTTTTTTTACATTTTCATAAAAAATATACAAATGTGAATTATTATCAAGGACATAAGACACAGTTATTGCAAACGAATTATTTTTGCTACACGACGGCACGTCGTCTTTGTAGCTGGTATTTGTAAGCATTTGATCATTTTTTGCATCTATTCTATCTTTTTCAATATTTAAAAATATGAAATCTGGAAAATCAAAGCCAGATTCGTCTAGATAGTCGTCCTTATCAACTTCTTCACACTCTGTATCTAACTTTTCGCTTTGAACATCCCTTTCATTAACATCCAAAGTATTTAAAATTTTACCGACTTCGATGTTAGTGCTTCCATCTTGTTGTCTATTATCACAAGTTTCCCCATTACAATGAATACAATATTCAGAACAAGGTGTACCTTTTTTCACACGGCCGCAAGCTCCCGTACAACCGTTTGTGCATTTGCAACTGATATCCTTCAGTAACTCATGAGGAACCAAAGCTGCTGTGCTAAATCGAGGTTCTAAAATGTTTCCACTTACTTTCCAACCCCAATTAGTTGGCTCCATGCAATTATTAAGCCACTTTTGCACCTGATAATATGCTCTGAATGCGTGTTGATCTGTCGCTTCATCTGAAGGATTGACGATTTCTCAGAAGTTGCGTACTCTTAGTTTAGAAATTAAACTACATTTATTTTTATCTAACGACAACAATTTTTCTTTGCTTAATGTTATTTTTGTATCAAGTTCAAATACAATTTCTGTTCCGAAAAACGTCGTTTGACGACGAAGTCTTTCAGCTGATTTTGTGCACTTCGTTAAATCCTCTGAATACCCATCAAATACAATAATGCTGTTTGGTGCAAAGTGTTGTCGAGCATACCAGGTGTATACATATGAAACCGGTATTTTTTCAAGAAAAAAACACATTTATTTCAAGAGAATGATAACAAATATTTTATTCAAAGTATGCGCCC
>NC_046665.1:61137086-61147571 GCF_010883055.1 Belonocnema kinseyi
ACGCCAATTAGCACAAATGGTAAGTTCCGACAGTGCCTACAAGTGTGCCTACTGGCCGCTAAATGGCAATACCGGTTTCATATGTATACACCTGGTACTTAACGTATCGATAAATTAAATCTTCGACCGTATCGTGAAAGATCAACTTCACAAGGTGTAAAAAATATCCACCATCGACTATATTTACAAAATTTTCAAAGTCAGGAATTTCTACTATTTCTTGAATATTTTCGTAAAATTTGGACTTCTGGGTTTTCGCATGAGAAAATTATCAAATAAAGATAAGGGATATGGCTCAAGTTCGTGGCCCATGAAACGTGGCTTATCGTTTATTTTTTCCATAGTTAAAAGTAATCTGTAAATTAAAGTTTTTGGATCAACAATAACGTTTTTATCTTTGATCGTAATCGAATTTGCAATTTGTGCAAGAGTAACAGCTTTATCAGATTTCTTTAATGTGAAGTCAGATACCCTTGCATCAAAAATGTCCTATATTTTATGTTTCCATTTTTAAAAGCCATGTGATAATTCACGGTTTCGCCTCCCTTCACTCCAGAGTACAGTGACACAATGTCGTCACACTTTGCAAAGGGATCGTGAATATCAAGGAACTAAGACATTTTTTCAACCTCTATCTTGTCAACTTGGAGTCTTGATGGTCTAGTATCAGCATGCTGATGAGAAGTGGAAAAAAAGTCCACAGAAACGTTGCAAAGCTTCAGATATCTGAGAAAAAATGGGCATAGTTATAATCCATCTAGCATCAGTACATTCAGTCATATTTCTTCCTCTAGTTAGACCTCCAGTTACTTTCATGCAGCAGTTAAATGTCTGCTCAATAATTAAATTTAGAGGAGAGCCAGTGCCAGGAGTATCAGTTCTAAACACTGCAAAAAAACCTTCTACTTTTGTGTCATCTTCGTTTTTGCCTGCGTATAATGCAAACTCAACTGGATCCATCGATTTTTGTTGATTGATAGAATTTTGGTAATTTAAGGAAGCACATTTTGCATAATGATGATGTCCACTTACAAAAAAATTGGTATCATTTTGCGTAAACTTTGTAAGTGCGAATCAAAATCTCCCAAACGACTGGCTTTGATGTATTTTTTAAAAGTTGTTATCATATAAAAATACTGCACCCACAGTTTGGCATTCAGTCCACTCTTTTCTAATTCTTCTTATTTTTGTTTGAATTTGCCATAATGACGAACAAATGCAGGTTCATCTAAATTATCCAAGGTATATGGGCCTAGGTCGTTTATTAAAACTTGCAAAACTGTTTTCTCTTCGTCGCTTAAGTCAACGAGAGCAATTACTTTAAAAGCAATTACCGTGTGAACCAGAAGGTGTGCCATCAGAGCTCTAGCATAGACGTGCCCATCCATCATTTTTTGAGTTGAATTTTGTGCATACGTTAATTGAATAATTTCTTGAAGTCCAGTACCTTCCATGATATGTATAACCAATCGAGCGAAGATATGATAAAATCGTGTGAAAATCACCGAGACTAACAAAAACACCATCTAATTTCGGGCAACACGCTTGCATTTCAGTGGCTTTAAGCCATAACGGCAAATCAAATGTTACAGGAATTATTTTTTGTTGAAGAGCTACTCTTCTTTTATTGGCCTCTAGCAATACGGTGTAAATCGTATCGTATTCGCTTGGTGGAGCGTTAATAAGAGGCAAAAATGTAATAAAACTCTTGGTAGATTTTGTTTTCATATTAATTCTTTGTATGTAACCATGCCAAACTATTTTTACATCTTTAAGTTTTGCTAACAAAAATAAAAACTCCTCAGCTTCGGGCGCATAACTTAAAGGCTGCGACTTTTCATCAACGTCTTCGTACAAAATTTTGCGTAGAGGATGCTCTATATTTTTCTGATCGTACAAATTTGTACATGGCGTAATGTCGATTTTATATTTCTCTGCAATGCATGATGCAGAAACCCTTCCTTTTAACCCTGGAATTAGATTAAGTTAATAAATATTTTCCCATTTATCATCTTGCGGAGCTACAACCAATACTCCACCCATACCATAAAACGTGTCATGCCCAGTGAGCGTTATACGATTATGATTGACATTATCGTACACAGCTTGAATGTATGAGTTCGGTGATATTTCAAAATCTACAGGGAATTCTATAGCTGAATCTTCAAATTTTCTAGCTTCATCATATGAAGAGCAAAATCTTAAGCTATACAAGAGTTGCACCAAGTCTCTCGAATCATACTTTCTGTAAACCGTGGCTGCTAGTGCTACTTGTAACAAAGAAACGAAAGAATTTGGAAGCATGTGAGCTATAATAGCATGACATATTGAAATAATAATGCGTTGCAAATTTTCTTTTTGTTTCATTTTTTTCATAAAACAGAATATATTGAATAAAGTGTTTTAATAATGGAAGAATATTAGTTTCTACATTATCCAAGAACTCTTTCTGTTGAGGATATACAGTCGTATCGTACATTTGCTGTTTTATTTCATCCACGACAGCTTTAACAAGTAACTCTCTAATTCGTTTCATTTCTTGTTGTTAATCTTTTTTTCTACTCGAATACCAATTATCTTTCAGTAATTTACGATTCTACGATGAATACAATAAAATAACATCCTTTTCACATTTCCTACAAACTCTAGTTACTATAATCTCTTCCTCAAATTTGTTTGTTAATGGTTGCAAAACACGATTTTCATCAAAATCTTCGTGCGGGTAATTCTCTATGATATTACTGAAGCTGAACTTACACGAAACTATCCACCCTGCTAATTCGTGAGGAAATATCTAAATATTTAGAACCCACGGGATCATTTAATTTCGATAAAATTGTGTTACGGGTAGCATCGTTTGTGATAAATCGAACTATACTCCTAGAAGACATATTTCTTTTTTGTTTTCTTTCTGTATCTATGCATCGGATGCATCTTCTCCGCAGTACATACATAAATGTTTAAAATCAAAATCTAAACTACCAGAAGAACGTGTCGCGCATGACGTACCAATAGAATCTTTGTTTTCGCTTTTACGTACAAACTGATCGATTTTAGATTCAGCAGTGTAGGACTTACGGCAACTTTCATGAATTTCTAGCGATTCATACTTCTGAAAATCAGCATATTTCCCATATTTCCTTTTGATACTTGCTTTGAAAAAATTTTGGAGTACACTTTCGCTGCAAATGCGAGTGGATTTAGATTTTAGAGGTTCATTACAAACTAAACAACTTGTAACGTCAGCCATGGTGTATCTGAAACTGTAGGTTCTGAAAAAAGAGACTAAAAAATCATTTTTTATAATATATTTTTTTGTATCACATTGAAAAAAAGTATTTTCATAACGTAAACAATGCTTTTTGAAGTTATATAGTGAAATATAAATACGTACGTAATTTTTTGGACGAACTTGCTTATATTTTTTATACATTTATTGTGTGTCTGAGATTCATTTCATCTTGCTTGAATAACACAAGTAAATTAACATTGTCGCGTACAAGATGTTTAGGAATATGAGCATATGTCTGACTAAAGTAAAAACAGTCGACATTCTTGAGTCTGCCCACAGAAAAGAATGCTCTTATATTATCTTGTTTCTCACAAGCCACATCATCAATTACAATTACTGAGTTTGGTTTCACTTCACTTAGCATTATAACCTCTTTATGCTCATCGAAAGGATAGTACTCAACGCCATCTACTGATTGAAGGACTTTTTCTAAAAATGCATGCTTTGGTTGCTTTAGCGATTTTGAGTAGATGTAAATATTTTCAAATCTCAATCCATTTGGATGTATCAATAGAGCCAGCAAAGCATTTGTCTTTCCACAGTTGGAAGGCCGACAATATATAGCTCGTACACTGTTTGGTAGCAAATGTCCATTTCGTTTTTCTCTATTCTCGTTTTGAATAAGCGAATCAAAATTCTGGATCGGTAGTTTCACAAGTTGTGCCAAACGATTAGCACGAGGCGATCCAGGAATCAATCCACTGGGCGTTGCTTGCAAAGAGCACGATATAGCCTACTTACAAAATAGAGAAAATATAGTGGATAGAAATTCGGCTGACAGTGTACTACCTAAAAAAGCTTGGAAACGTGTCCTTGCTACGGACGCAGGCATAGGTGAAAAGGCGGCTGCTTGGGAAATAGCAAATGCAATGAAAGCAAAATCAAAATTGGGGATGGGTCTCAGCAAGAATAGAAGACCTACAACTACATTGAGAAAAATTGTTGCTGTCGCTAAAAAGTCCATGATTTGAAGCAATGATGCGTAAACTGTCATTAAATTTGCACTCAGAGGCGCACACGCAGCTGTGATAAAGGCTGGTGGAAGAAGAAATGTGAATACACCTCGTATTCTACTTGTACCAGCCAAAGTAGGAGGATTTTTACCCTTTCTCTTACCCATTTGTGCGGGTCTCATTGCTGCTGGGGCACTACCTGGTGGAGCTGCTGGATTAGCTAAAGCTGTTAATGATGCAAATTCGGCAAAACAACAACTTTCAGAGAGTAAACGACATAATGAAACGATGGAAGCCATTGCTTTAGGAAAAGGTCTATACTTGCAACCATATAGACAAGGATTAGGGCATCATCTACAACCGTATAAACAAGGAGCAGGACTCACACACAAGGCAAAAAACTCAACGTGAAGCAACCTCATCAAGCCTTGACTGATGCAGATTTACTAAAATTTGCAAAATCTTTGAAGATTCCACATTTTCGAGGTGTTTTTATGCGAAATGAATGATGAAAAAGGACCAGGAACACAATGGTGTGCCTATAAAAAGATTGAGGGTAAAATAATTTATTTCGATAGCTTCGGTAATCTTCAACCACCTTCGGATCTCTTCAAGTATTTCGGTGTTGCTAGCATAAAGTATAATCACGAGAGATATCAAAATTACAATACATTCGTGTGTGGGCATTTATGTTTGCAATTTCTACGCAATCAATTAAAATCTAAGAGTACGTTTACTCTATATAAGTGCTGAAATTTTCAATATAAAGTCAGTTGAACGCCAGCTGTCATCATAGATGATTTATTGACACTAACATTATCGGGAACCTCTTCAATCCTGGAAACACACTATTTTCCTCTAAATGAGTTGTCTTCTTATAAAAAGTACACGCTTGGACTCGTAGAATTACTAACCTTTAATTCGATACGCAATGTAGACATTGATCAAAATAAATTTTATGTGGGCGATGAAATAATTGAAGTACCAACAGGAAGTTATGAAATAAGTGACATAAAGCGCTATCTACAGAATGCTTTGGTAAACAAGGGTATTGAAATTCATATTAAGCCAAACAATAATACTTTAAAAAGCGAAATTTACTGCAGTCACGGTATAAATTTCGAACCTAAAGATTCCATTGGTTATTTTCTGGGGTTCTCGCCATGCAGACTAGATGCTAAGCAAGCTTATGAATCTGATCAACCGGTATCAATCATAAAAGTGAATTCTTTGAGAATTGAGTGTAGCATAACTACAGGTGCATACATTAATGGTCAAAAAGTATATACTATTCATGAATTTTTCCCTCTAGTGCCACCTGGATATAAGATAGTGGAAGTACTGTCTTCTGTCATTTACTTAACAGTCGCCATGCAGACAATAGCTCATATACAGCTCTGTATAGTTGATCAAGACGGACATTTGGTCAATTTTCGTGGTGAAGTTGTAACAATCAGACTACACATCAAGTCTCACTAATAATGGGTATCGTATTCAACACAAAGATTGGCTTTGGTTATAATAAACCAGTACAATGCCACAAACTAATCAGTCGACGGAGAGCAGTCCAAGGGTTAACACCTCAAAGTGCACTCTTCCTAAAAAGTCAAGGTCTGAAGCTCAGAAAAAGAAGAGAATAAAGAGATTTAAGATTTTTTGCTTATGCACCTGTCAATTTGTCTATCAACGATTGATTATTTGTCATGGAGGAGGAAATTTTGAATATTCAAGCACCAATCATCTTTGATGAGTCGATTTCACACTGTGAAATGCATGCACATCAGCCATAAGCCTCGTCGACCTTCAGCAACAGTGATGAAATTCGGATCGTCGTTTAGAATCAGGACCAGTGTCTCCTGCCGAGCAAAATTTCACTTCACGTACATGGAAGAATCGTGAAAACTGATGAAGCACAAGTGACAAACATATCTTTCGTTTCTAACGCCATCTGTCATTTGTTTGAAGAAGCAAGATATGAAATCAATGCAATAGAAATTGATAGGAATAAAAATGTTGGTCAAACTAGTCTCATGAAAAATTACTTATCTCTAAATCCAGGACAATCACGTTACATAAAGAATACTGTTTGGCTTGATCTAAATGATAACAATCAATCACAAAAAACGTCACTGGCTACTATGATGTAGCCATACCTCTTAACATGATATTTGGTTTTGCTGAAGATTATCACAAAATCATTGTCAATGCTAAACATGAACTCATTTTGACAAGGTCACAAAGTGATGCAAATGCTGTCTTGCAAACAGCCCCTTCTGATCAGTATAAAATTCAAATAAATAAAATAGAGTGTCTATTGCCTAGCGTTAGACTGTCTGATTCACGAAAATTTCAGTTACTAAAATATATTGAAAAAGATCCGCCTATTCCAATAAGTTTTCGAACTTGGCAACTATATGAAAATCCCCTAGTTCCAGCGACTTCGAACCACATTTGGACTGTAAAAACCTCAACACAATTGGAAAAACCGAGATTTGTTATACTAGGATTTCAGACAAACAGAAAAATTAATACCACTAGAAACTGTAGCAACTTTGATCATTGCAATTTGACTAATGTAAAACTACTTTTAAACGATTAGGGCTATCCTTATAGTAATTTGAATCTTGATATTAATCGAAATCAGTATGCTCTTCTTTATGAAATTTATTCAAACTTTCAAGCTAATTACCATGGTAATGAAGCGCAACCATTGCTATCGAGAAGAGAATTTATAGTTCTTGCGCTTCTAGTAGTGATTGACTGTTCTAAGCAAAATGAGTCCTTGAAATACGGACCACTTGACGTTCGATTAGAATTTCAAACTAGTGAAAGGTTTCCCGCTCAAACATCAGCATATTGCCTAATTTTACATGATCGTATACTTGAGTATAAATCAATAAGTGGGGTGGTGAAAAAGTTAGTATAAAAATTCTGTAACCTGGTAGAAATAGTGTAGGTGCTCGCGAAATGGAGTACGTGGTGGATGTGCAGGGCTTCAAGTTGCCAGACAATAAATTCATATTGAAATAATTGGCTATATTACCATTCAGTGATGGGGCAGACAAAAAGCCATATTCTTTCCTCCTTCAATCACCTTGCCCGTGGAAGGACGTTCCGTCAAAATATAAATCTATGAACATTTGGGCAGAGCGCAATCATCATGGAATACCTTGAAATTCGGTTGATTTACCGTATTCTCAAGCATCTGTAATATTCGGGAAGATTTTACATGATGCAATAGAAATTTATGTAAAGGGATTGGGAAAGAACAATTGGCTAAAGCAATTTATGGAAATATCGTGTGAAATTGTTGAAATGCGCGATTTGGAATGTCCCTCGCTACGACAATTGCATGAGATGTATGAATTTGATTATTTTAATTGGACACATCATAACTATGAAAATTAGTCTAATTGCGCCATTGAAAATGTACTTTTATTGGAAAACTGGATGTCTTTGAATCAGTTATAATTTCTTGACTTAAAATTTTTATAGATTAAAAAAGTATAAAAATGTTTCTATGTATTTAATTATAATATACTTATTGAGTATAATGTACTGGTTTTTAGAAATAAATAAAAAAACAGTTGCAAAGAAACTTGTGCGTGTCTTGTTTTCTCCGAGTTCCTTGCCCTTATAATCATAAGTGCGAATAGTATTATAGATAGGTCAGTGGACACACTGTTGGCATTGCGGCTTCAAGGAACATCGTTCTCAGCATTGGAAGATTACGTCCGACGGATCAAGTTGCATCTCGATAGCAGCAACAGCAGAAAGAATGAATGAACTTTCAGTTGTGAATTAGAGCAGATGAGTTTATTTTTGAGAAAAAAGAAGCAAACTTACTTGACAAAATAGGATTTTCAGGTTGTGCTAAATAAATGAGAAAACACACCAATTTAGATTAAAATAATTTTCTTTATTTGCAATAACATGTATTTTTTACCAACAATTGTACAGCTTTTCGATTTCTTCCGCCAATTATACATGTCAGTTACTGCAATATGTAGAATGTAGACTATATCTACTACATTGAAGGTTATATACTAATCCTAAGTCTCTCTCTCCTCCACTCATATGTTACATCGCTCATCATGCTGATCGTCTTTCTTGTTTCGACACACACACACACACACAAGTTTTAATAATCACTGTACACAATTTCAAATCTCCTTCGAGAATGAAATACATTTAGAAAGATGAACACTCATACATGCTTTTTAGAATCGCTTTATAAAATTTCAACTTTTCCTTGAGAATTGAATTCCTTTTTGGAAAATGAATATTAATTTTTATCAACATCCATTGCCTTCTATGATTGGATTTTGTAGCCCCATGGAAGTGTGTCGCTTGCATGAGGAAGCAGTATCCTCTTATCATCTCGCCAGCTGAGGGCGATCTTGTTTTGCTCAATTGAGTGAACTTCATGTTTACGGCTTCGAATTAACCGTTGAGGCCGAGTAAGAGTTTGATAATGTATCAAAGTTTGCCTCTCCCAACCCTCCCTTATTAACTGAAGTTTTTGGTGGGACTGAAGTTAGAACTACAATCTCCACCATATGACGATTTGATACTTAACTTTGAAATGATTTCGACTCAGAAAATAAACTTATTGCATAAAGGTGTTAGTTGGTTGTATAATCTAAACAATGAATAATACAAACTACAAAATAGCCTCGGAAAGGACTGGAACTTTTAATGACAAAAGGCATGCACACGGAAAATCTAAAGGTCATGTTTCAGTTGACGAATGGAGACTGGGTGTTTGGAATGCTAGGGGAGTAAATGATTTGAAATATGGTCAGGAGTAGACTGTGAATCACATGGTAAACAAGGAGTAAGTCTCATTTTGAATGAAAGAGCAAAGCAGCATCTCGGAGACCATGGCTTCGTGGCTCCCAGACTGCTGTGGGCTAGAATGAAAGTAGGAATCAGAAGACTATTTATTATAGCATGCTACGCGCCGGTTGATAGTCATCCTAGAGAAGTAAAAGACGCCTTCTGGGACACTTTAAATGACACAATAAACATTTGCGAACATGGGGAAAGAGTAATTCTACGAGGAGACATGAACGGTTAGGTGGGCATCCAAAATTAGGATATGAAAAGAGTATTAGGTAATTTTGGGGATTCAAGAACAAACTATAACAGAGATAAATTAGTTGGTCTATGCTTAGAAATAGACGTAGAAATGATTATAAACGCGAAAACAGGATACTTAAACGATTAGTTAAAGAAAGTAAAGATACAATTAGAGCAAAAGAAGAGATAAAAATACAAAACGACTTTGAAGGAAGCAGGAAACTACTTTATGAAAAAAATGAAAGGAAACAAAAGTACAGAAATTGTGAACATGAGAAATAGTAGGGGGAAATGGTATATAATGCAGACGGAATACTAGAGGCTTTCAGAGACTATTTCAGGACACAATTCGGGGATGAAGCTATAGGACACCACAACTGCGATGTTGAACACATTGCGATGGAAAACTCAATTCAGAAATTCTGTGTCACTGAGGTTAGGGATATAATTAAGAACTTTAAAAACGGTAAGGCTGCCGGGGTAGAAGGTATTAACGCTGAAATGCTTAAACACGGTGGCGAGTACATACCACATAGAGTGTGCGAATTGATAAATTTATGTTTCGAGATGAGAGACGTCCCAGACGATTGGAAAAAAGCGATTATCGTACCAATATACAAAAGAAAGGGAGATAAAAGCGAGTCATGTACAGATCAAATATTTAGCTTAAGGCAAATAACAGAAAAAAGTTTGAGAGTAGGAAAAAAAGTTTTCTGTGCATTTGTTGGCCTAGAAAAAGCTTTTGACAAAGTAGATAGAAGTAAACTTTGGGAAGTCCTGAAAGATTATGGAGTCAATGGATGAATCCTACAAGCTATAAAAACAATATATACAGGTAGCAAAGCGAGTGTAAGAGTGAATGGGAAACTGAGTGACTGTTTCGATATTATTCAAGGAGTTAGACAAGGATGCGTTATGTCTTCATGGTTATTTATATTATTTATGGACAAGTGTTTAAGAATGGCTCTCTTCGACGAAGAGGATGTGGATCTCCAAACAGTAAGGGTACGTGGGTTAGCGTTCGGAGATGATAAGGTTGTTATGGCAGAGTCTATCGAAGACCTGCAAAGAATGTTGAATAAACTACATGCAAGCATGAAGAGCATGGGCCTCAAAATTAACGCAAATAAAACAAAAACTATGGTGTTCGAAGGAAAG
>NC_046665.1:61147671-61164342 GCF_010883055.1 Belonocnema kinseyi
TGGGTCGGAGCAGTGTTGCGGAACGAACGTGTTATTTACTTAAATAGCACGAGAATTCTGGATCAATCTGAAAAATCTCTATCCCTTCCACACACTACTCCTATCCCCTGCCGAGTGAGTCACGCCTACCTCGAAAGGGAAATGGCTTAATTGTGTGATAATAATAATAATAATAATAATAATAATAATAATAATAATAAATGTTTGGTTCTGTGGTGTGGTAAATCAAGCTGTCTGTGTCGGTGGAGAATAATTTTGTCTTTTCACCGAATGTGTACTTCATGTAATTATAATGAAAGTCGTAAATCATTATCTTTGATATGTCTAGAACTGTGGAGCCTATATAGATGGGCTTATTGAATTTAATTTTGTTTTTACTCATTTCAATGATCACCATGTCCTCACCAAATATAGTGCAGCTATGAAAGCTTGGTTTGGCGAACAGAGCTTTTGCACCCCATCTTCTCTCCCACTTTGTCACTAATCTAACATCTTTGTCCTTCGTTAGGTTCTCCTTGGTCTTTCCGAAGATATTGTTTTTCATGAATTTGAAGAAATTTTTTTCAAATTCATTTTTTGCCTTCTTTCGCAAATCAGTATTCAAATCAATATAGGCTTTTAACCATGGCTTTTGCTTGAATTCTAAAACTCGATGAATTTTAACAAGCTTCATTCCCAATTTTAAATACTGTTTTAAGTTTTGATAATGGAGAACGTAATTCGTCTTTGATTTCAAATTGGTAATTAGTTTTGGGATTTTAGATGTTGGAAGAGGAGGTACAAAATGCTCTGGGCATAATGGTAGGTCTTTATGCAAATCATGGAGTTATTTAGGATATTCAAATTCTACTTCAAGAATATAACCTATTTCTGAATCACCGGGAAAACTGAAAAAATTTGGTTCGTTTTCAAAATCAGTGAACCATTTAAAATTGCTATAGGGTAAAGACTGGCTCATGGCTTTAGCGTATTGATTGTTTATATCGAAATAAGTGATATAGGACTCGGGTACATTTTCATCAAAATTCGACCCCATGAATATATTATTTGCTTTCGCATACCTATTGGAGCACTGAGACACACCAACTCTTATTGCATCGAAAAGAAGCCCTGGTGCTGTATAGTAGTGCAATGGATCCAAGTTATAAGTTTCAATACAGCGACATCTAAAACTTTCAAAAATGTCCGCCAAGAGAAAAACATCATTTTTCAAGTATAATTCCGAATATTCACCTAACGTTTTTAAATTAAATTTTTCTTTTGCTGGCAGACAATTTTAATCTAATTTCTGCCAATTATCAACATAATAATATGGAAATACACCTTTTCTTGTTAATAATTCAAATTCATCATCATTTTTTGATATTTTCTTGTAATCAATTTTTCATCATTGCTTGTGGCTAATTCTTTTATGAAAAAGTGAGAGTCGTAGCCAGATAAATTATGAAATAATATGGGAATTACATGTGAGCCTTGGTAATTTACGTTACACCTGTCATGTGAAGGGCCACGGTATTTACCTGTAAAATGGCCGTGATCCCGATGTTTAACATCATCTTGGTTAAAATCTTGTTCGCAAATATGACAAAATTTTGCGTTTTGAAAATCATTCTCTTGCTTTAATGTTAAGAGTTCCATTGGAACTGAATTTTTAAAATAAGAATCAACTTTCTCAGCTATCTTTTTCAACTCAAGGACAAACCACGTGATGCAATCCTTTCCACAATAAACTTGAGGTTTAGATTGTGAATAGTCAAAACTGCATTTTGTGTAATAAGCAACACTTGCAGGTATTTGTTTCTGATAAGCATTTCCATGCATATTAGTATTTATAATTTTTAAATTTCAAAATGTTATCCTCTTCTGTGGGGAGTATCAGTGTGCAATTATTATTCAGATTGTCACAATCAATTCTATGTTTTTCAAGAGATTTTTCAGATTTAAAGTGACACAAAGACCTGTCACAGAAGTAAGTGCAATGATCAGCTTTTGTTATGTGTGATTTCACTAGTCTAGATAGATTTTTGATTAAAGCAAAATGATACATATCTACATCTGAATCAAAGTTAGTATTTTCAATCATAAGAAGGTGAATAGTAGGTTTTTTTGACTTTTCCTGGCTTCAAAAAACTGGAACAATTTCCTCTTTCTTACTGTATTTAGCAGACTCTAATCCGTATACATTTATACTTAAACCGTTCATTTTCTCAAATTTTGGAATATCCTCAAGAGTAATTGGAAACTTGCTGACATTATATTTGAGTTCTGAACTATCAAGCTTAGGATAAGAAGTAGTTCGATCAGAATGGGATTCAGCAGGATGAAGAGCTGTCATTACTGACCAGAGAAAACAATACAAGTCTTTCATTTTAATATTAACTACAATTTTTTTTCTCTGTCTAATATCAGGCAATTCAATGAAAGTTAAAGCTCCAAATTGAAAAGGGGTGTATCTATTTATGTTAACGGTTAAGCTAACAATTTCTATTAATCTCCACCCTGAATCTGATGTTTTCAAGTCTTCAACTTTAACTTCTACTTGTTGACGAATTTTATCCTCAAACCATTCACCAATATTCGTAGACGTTAGAATAGGATTATTTTCAATGCAAACACGTTTTGCATCGATTTTTCCTCCCCTCTGCCAATGCCTTGAACATACCTGTGAATTCAATGCAAGCTTTGACATTACCAAATACTATTAATTGCATTCTTAATTCGTGAAATATACATGCGTTTACAATCATCCAAAAATGTAATTAAATCTTTATGAATTAAATTTGTTATAAGTCCCGTTCTTATTCGTGTTCGAAACGCACTTGCTACATCATCCCAACTCACCCTCTGGCTCATTTTCTTCGAAGCTTCATTCATACCAGTTCCTGTCTTGAGCAGCTTCTTGAATTTTCTGCTTGCTGTCTTCAGATCACCAATTAACGTTATAATCGCATGTTTTTGGTCCATGGATAGTAGAATGTTCTTCCTCATTATTTTGTTTAATATCCTGATGTTTTTAGTTCCAGCCCTCGTCCACAATATAATTTCATCCCATCTTCATGATTTGTAGAACTATTTTATATTTATTTATTTATTTTTATATTTATTTATATTTCGAAATCCATTTTTCGCTTTAAATGGAATCAGCGAGCATTTATAGAAACACTGTGTAGATTTATAGTTGTTTGAGGTTATGTAAGTCCTGTTATCAACTGATGACACTTGTAGAAACACTGCGTAGATTTCAAGTTATTTAAAGGTTATGTAAGTCTTGTTATTAACTGATGACTTTTATAGAAGCACTACACAGATTTAAAGTTGTTTGAGATTAAATGAGTCTTGTTATTAACTGATGGAATCACCGAAAAAAATGGTACTTTGATATAGATCTTGGAGCGTTTTATACTTCACACCTACTCGGTGGTTGTTTACCAGTGCAATGATAAAAAACGGGGAGTGTACCGCTTATATAGTGCCAATATTGGTCAAATGTGGCACTACTGTCGATAAGGATTCTAGGAATCACGATGGCGTCATCATAATGGAATTTTGTTTACCCCAGAAATTGTTTAACATTATATGAAATATGACGTTCCTGTCAACAAATATCAAAGGAGAACGTTTAATTAATTTATTTCACATAGATAAGGATTCCAGGAATCGACGAGGACGTCATCAGAATGGAATTTTGTTTACCTAAAAACGTCTTGGAACCTGCATAAAAAGAGCACTATATAATACCTTATTTTCTCAGTAATACATGTAATATGATACCATTTTGAAAGAAAACAATTCTCAGAATTCTATGTAATTTGATATCATTGTTTTTTCCGTTCTTTCAAGAATACCAAAGGAGAACGTTTAATTAAATTATTTCACATAGATAAGAATTCCAGGAATCGATGATGACGTCATCAGAATGGAATTTTGTTTACCGATAATTGTTATAATAGCACGAGGGTGGTTGCAGATCTTGGAATTTTTCGATGATGCACGATTGCATCATGGGTCGCTTAAAACTGTGATTCGTTAGGCAGCATAAGGAGCGAAACCAATCTTACAGCCTTCTGCACTCTAGCCGCAAGTTTGCTATTCGTACAGAAAAAAAGTGGTCCAAAACTGCCCCTACCTATCTACTAACTTACAAATACCGATAACTTATAAGTACATATAATATACTATATTATAATCTATACCGTTAACATATGTTAGATCTCTTTATATTATTCGTTAAAGTGACACGATAATTCGTAACTGCAGCATCGAGGAACTATGCAGAATAGCGACTGGATCGATGAAATGTACTGATCCGCAGGTCAGCATCACTTGAGAATCGGTAATTGTCATATTTAGTTGCATATAATTGTAACGTTTACTGAACTCTTATGTTGTCCATATACGTTCTTTGGAAGATCAGTGTTTTAACTTTGTGTTCTGTAAAAAAAAAGGAGGCCCCGGAAGCTGGAATTACAACATTGTCATCTCGATGTGGGCACTATGCCATAATTTAGTGCTTATTTAGTGCTAATTTATGCTGTAGAGAAAAAATGTTCTGCCCAGTAATTTTGGTCAAAAACATGTAGTAATGCTAGCTTCAGCTGAAGCCACAACTCTGGTATGCGAAACTCGGAAATTATTAGTGATAAGAAATTCTCCTTTGCACAGGAATTTAGTGCTAATTAAGTGCTCTAGATTTTATTTTTATTTTTACCAAAAACGTGTGGTAATGCTGGCTTCAGGTGACTCGGGTAGGCGAAACTCGGAAACTATTAGTGGTATCAAATTCTCCTTTGCACAGGAATTCAGTGCTAATTAACTGCTAATATATTCTGCAAAATCAAATTTTGTGCCCAGTAATTTTGACCAAAACATGTACTAATGGTTAATTCAGGTGACTGGTATATGAAATTCGGAAACTATTCATGATAACAATTTCTACTTTGTGCCGAAATTTAGTGCTAATTAATTGCGCTGGATTTGTGATATGCAAAAAATCCGGACAATTTATTTTTACAAAAAACGGGTAGTAATTCTGGCTTAAGGTGACTCTTGTATGTGAAACTCGGAAATTATTAGTGGTATCAAATTCTCCTTTGTGCAGGAATTTAGTGCTAATTAAGTGCTCTGGATTTGTGCTACGCAAAAAATCCGGGCACTTTTTTTTACAAAAAGCTTATAGTAATGCTGGCTTCAGGTGACTTTCGTGTTGTAAATCTCGGAAACTATTGATGTTATCAAATTCTCCCTTGTGCAGGAATTTAGTGCTATGCAAAAATCCGGGTACGTATTGTTTAACAGAAATGTGTAGTAATGCTGCCTTCAGGTGATTGGTAGGTGAAACTCGGTAAGTATTAGTGATATGAAGTTCTAGTTTGCACAGGAATTTAGTGCTACTTAAGTATATTCTGCAAAAACTAAATTTTGTGCACGGTAATTTTGATAAAAAACATGTAGTAATGGTGACTTCAGATTACTGGTATATGAAAGTCTGAAACTATTCATCATATCAAGATCTCCTTTGTGCATGAATTTCCTGCTAATAAAGTGCTCTGTATTTGTGCTTCCAAAAAATCCTTGCACTTTTTTTTTACTAAAAACGTGTAATATTGTTGGCTTCAAGTGACTGGCATATGAAATGCGGAAACTATTGTTGGCTTCCAACTCTCCTTTGCGCAGGAAGTTAATAATATTAACTATATATTAATATAAATATAAACTGCAAAAACTAAATTTTGCCCTCGGTAATTTTTGACCAAAATATGTAGTAATGGTGGCTTCAAATGACTGGTATATGATACTCGAAAACTATTTATGATAGCATGTTCTCCTTGGGCAAAGAATTTAGTGATAATTAAGTGCTCGGAATTTGTGCTATGCAGAAATTCCGACCACTTTTTCAAACCAAAACCGTGTAGTAATGCTGGCTGCAGGTGACTGTGGCATAATAAAATTTGGGAACTATTAGTATTATCAAATTCTCTTTCGCACATGAATTTATAGCTAATTAAATGCTAATAAATGCTGCAAAAAAATATTTGTGCCAGTTCATTTTGGTTAAACACATGTAGTAAGGCTGTCTTCGGAGTCACCGGAAACAAAAAAAAGTGCTCAGATTTTATGCATTTCACAAATGCGAAGCACTTAATTAGCACGAAATTCCTGCGCAGAGGAACATTTGATACCACTAATAATTTCCGAGGTTCATATATCAGTCACCTGAAGCTACCATTACTACACATTTTTTGTAAAAAAAGTGCCCGGATTTTTTGCATAACACAAATCCAGAGCACTTAATTAGTACTAAATTCCGGTCCAAAGGAGAATTTGATACCACTAATGGTTTCCGAGTTTCGTATACCAGAGTGACCTGAAGCCAGCATTACTACGCGTTTTTGGTTTAAAAAAAAGTGCCTGGATTTTTTACATAGTACAAATCCAGATCACTTATTAGCACTAAATTCCTGCGCAAAGGAGAATTTGATACCACTAATAGTTTCAGAGTTTCGCATACTGGAGTTGTGGCTTCAGCTGAAGCTAGCATTACTACATGTTTTTGACGAAAATTACCGGGCCCAAAATTTTCTTTCTGCAGCATAAATTAGCACTGAATAAGCACTAAATTATGGCATAGTGCCCGCATCACATTCTTTATTACATTTTTATTACATTATTACATTTTTATTGTTATTGTGCATAACTTTATTTCTGCGACCATTCACAGGGCTGACTTGAACAATATTTCTGAGAACAGCTGGAAACGTATGCCTTCCCGCCCCAAGAGCTTGGAAAGGGGGAGGGGTTTGACCAACATTATTTCTGTGACCGGTCATAGGGCGTCTTCTCGCCCCCATGAGATGTTGGGAAGAGGAAGGGGTTTGATCACAAATATTTTTGTGGCTGGTCAAAAGGGTTTCTTCCCGCTCCCGCTATTCCTTGGACAGATGGAGGGGTTTGACTAACATTATTTCTGTGACCGGTGAAAGTCGTGCCTTCCCGTCCCCACGAGACGTTCGAAAGGGGTAGGGGTTTTACTAACATTATTTCTCTGACCGGTCAAAGGATGCGTTCCCGCCCCCACGAAACTTTAGGAAAGGGTAAGGGGTTGACCCCTTATAACAAAATACACTTAAATCACAGATGTCCTTAAGTCCCTTCGGTTTGTGTTTTTTTTATCGGTACCGGCAGAGAAATTTATTGCTGATACCAGTAGAAAACTGCTTTGCCGGTACTGGCAGAGAACTTTTTTGCCGGTACCGGCAGTCTATCCACTCCGTTCAATATTTAATATTTAATTTTCTCAGAACAAAAAAATACATTCACTGTCATTTTGACCGGTCAAAATTAAAGAATTTGAACATAGTAATTCTTCAAAATGTAAACTTCCTCAAAACATTGAACATCCTATGATTTCTAATCAGAAACTCAAAATATAATTAATTTAAGATTATTGAGCCGTTAAAAATTTTAAAATTCTAAACTTCCTTTAAAACTGAAGTATTCCTTAATTAGGATTGTATAACTAAATCGGTATTGAAAATGGTCATTTTTAAGTTAAGCATCATGCTTTTTCACACAAAATATTATTCAATTTCTTAGTTTAAAATATCCATCTTGTCTTCGAGGCATCCAAACATTTCTGAGAATTGAATAGTCAAATTGGCCGTACGACATATTACTGGTTTGCATTAACACCAGATATAATGTGTTTGTTGGTACTGAGCTAAAATTATTCGTGCCCTCTTTTTTTATGTATATTTCGCTAGGAAGACGAGCGTCAGTGTATCCTAACCAATCGAGTGGATCTTGAAGACACGCATTTTGTATGACTGGAGAATAAGTTCCGATAAGAAAATTACTGTTAAGACATCTGATAAAAAGTGATTCGGCAGAAGAAGCAATTGCGACAGAAATAGGATATATGGCAGAAGTAGGATTTTCGATAGAAGTAGAATATTTGGCATAAGTAGAATGATTGGCAGAATTAGAATGTTTGGTGGAAGGGGATTGTTTGGTAGAAGTAGAATGTTTAGCAGAAGGGGGATGTTTGGCAAAAGTAGAATCTTCGGCAGAAGTAGAATGTATGGTACAAGTAGAACGTTTGGTAGTAGTCGAATGTTTGAGAGAAGTACAATGTTAGCCAATAGAGAAAACTATATCGCACAATTTACAATATATATCGTAATTCCTGCGCTATATATCGTAATTATCGCATTATAATAGCGCAAAATCGTGATATCGTACATTGGAAGTTTTTACATTGTATACCGCATAATTATGCAATCTCTAACGTAAGAAATGGGGATTCCCATCCGTCAGTAACATTTTGCGCTTTTGCTAAATTGTATTAAGTATGTTCTAATTCGTCTACAATAATGTGATTTATTTCAGAGGGAATATATGAGTAAGTACAGATTTTTTTGTGTTTTCTGTCATAGATTCTACATGTTTACTGAAATTTGCTCACTTCAGCGCGACGCAGTCAACGAGTTCAGAATTATGTTCCTAACCTCAATGAAACTTTCGCCGAAATATGTTTAATCATTAACAGTTGCAGGTCTTACCTGCAGCAAATTTTTAATTTTCTCTGTGATTGTTTTAAATCTAGAGTCCCGATTTATGTCTCGAATTGACTCATACTCTGCCTTTTCCCCATTGCTGCTAAGGACGCCGTAGCAGACGTTAGCAACAAAATTTAACTTCATTTTGTCTGTGATATTAGTGCATTATAATATCGTACAAAGTTCCGGGACCTGATTGTACGTTATCATATTGTGCTTTCTTGCAATATAGAGGTTTTGCGATATCATTGTGCGATATCTTTTTCTCCGTGTAGAATGTTCGGAAGAAGTAGAATGTTTGTTAGAAGTAGCATGTTTTGCAGAAGTAGAATGTTTGGCAGAAGTAGGATGTTTGAAAAATGTAGAATGTCCGTCAGAAGTAGAAGGTCCGAGCAGGAGACGTACGCTAGGATAATTAGGATTATCGTCAAACTGTAAACCTAATTCTGTAAGTAGAAATAGAAAGGGATGAATTTTAATTTTTCAATCTACATATATTTCCAGAAAAAGATAAGATTATTCTAAATGCACCAATAGCATTAATAATTAAATTTAAAAAACTCAGTATGGATCTAAAAATGTTATTTTTTACTCTGGATTGATTAATTTTTACTGCATGTAGATCAAAAATCAACTCCAATACACGGATTCTATCAGAGTCGCATTCCAAATTTTTAACAGTACTGATGTACAGTCTGAACCGTGTAAAACGTTTTTTTATATTTACCAATGGAATTAAGAATGACAACCAAAGTGAAGTCCAGAGTATAAAAAATCGTCATTTGTTCCGATTATAAGTAAAACTGATGGCTGAAAAATTTGTTTCGCGGTGTAAATAATTCATGTTCTCCTGCTTCCAGTATATGATTATTATTCTGAAATTATCATATCCTCCCCCCCCCCCCCCCCCCCCCCCCCCTCTTTGAACGGACCATAAAAGGCTATGTTTGGTGGGCTTATTGATATAGTAGATTAAGACCAGCAACGAATCATTTATTCACGTGCATTATTATTTTAATTTCAGAAACGCAGATAATTTATGTTTAAAGTAAACCTATTACATTAAAATCTAATGAATCACAACGCTATTTCAAAATTAAAATAAAAAAAACGAATGCCTTTGTATCTATATATTAATATTTTTACATTTTCCTTTCAAAGCACATTCTTATCCTAAATGAAAAGGTATTAGTTTTATGTAAAATTTACTCAATTAAAATTTGTATAAGTTCTAGCTTTTAATTAATAACTGACCGCGAAAAAAATGTATAGCTAAAAAAGTGATATTTATTCTTAATCTTACTACAAACTTGCAATTTCGATATATTATCATTATTATCGGCTTTCCGCAATGCTTATTGACCATATAGTATTGCACCAAATTCCAGTAATAACGAACAGTATGTATCTTACTCGTTGGTGTTTTGTTTATGTGGTTAAAATGCCAGATAGTGCGATATGTTTAATATAAAAAAATAATAATACATTTTTATTTTAAACAATTTTAAACAAGAAATTTAGCACACTTAAACAATTAAGAATGTAAAGCGTTTGAAATTGCACATTTAAAAAAATGTTTCAAGTTGATGAGCTGTAAATATAAATTGATTGTTGATTTTTTTAATTAAACTGTAAATTAAGCAATGGATTTTTTCAACTATTCTGAATCTGTTCAAAATGAAACAATTTACAGAATTGAGCTTCAAAATTTGAACAAATCCAATTCGAACGGCCCATTAGCCAAACTAAAAATGCAATTAATCTAGTTAAAGATTCATCCTTTTGATTTGAAATTCATATTCTTAGTTTAAAATTCATTATTTTTCTTGAAAATGTAAGTATTTTTTGGAAAATCAGTTCTTTTTTAGCAATTCTTTTTAAACTAAAGATATAACTTTTTAAATTTAACATTTTATCATTTTAGTTTAAAATTTATCGCTTTGGTTAAACATTCATTTTTTTTTAATTTAACTTTTTAATTTTTGTTTGACAGTTTATCTTTTTTCAGATAAAAATTCTTCTTTTTTGTTTAAGATTCAAATATTTGGTTGAAACATCATTATATTGATGAGAATTAATCCTCTTGATAATAGATTTTATGCTTTCACGATTATTCATTTTGATAAAAAGAGATATTTCGGGTTTCACTCGTGTAAAAAACTACGAATTGTTTGCGGACGTTTCGTAAACATTGCAGTTCACATCTTCAGGGCTGACCTGAAACTGAGGTGTCAGGTCATGATACCTAAGAACATCATGACCTGATACCTCAGTTTCAGGTCAGCCCTGAAGATGTGAACTGCAATGTTCACGAAACGTCGGCAAACAATTCGTAGTTTTTTACACGAATGAAACCCGAAATATCTCTTTTTATCAATTAATCCTCTTGTTTCAAAATTCGTCTTTTTGGTTGAAAATATAAATATTGCAGTTAAATATTCCAGTTGAATATTCATAATTTAAGTTGAAAGTTCATGTTTTTAGTTGAAGATAAAACCAATTGATTGAAAATCAAAAACTTTTGTTAAAAATTCAACTTTTGGGTTTAAAATTCATCTACTTCAGCTGAAGATACATAATTTTGCTTGAAAATTATTCAGTTTGTTTGAAAATTTCTTTGTTTTCATTTTGGTAGGAAATTAATTTTTTGTTTTTAACTGAAAAGTTAATTATTTCATATTTTGTTAAAAATTGATGTTTTTAAGTTAAAAACTGAATTATTTGTTTGAAAATTGCTCTTTTTTAGTTTAAAATTAACTGTTTGGTTAAGAATTCAATACTTTTTTAAAGAATCGTTTTTTGTAGAAAGTTAATCCTTTTGGCTCTAAATTGTTTAAAAATTTATCTAATTAAATATTTGAATTTAATATAGTTCCCACGTTATTAATTTATAATAAGCTCGTGAAACTCTCTACATATTCCGAGTCGATTGTTTTCAAAAATGTGACGGATTTGAATACCTCAGTACTATAAAGAATTATATCTGGCAAAAATTATTGGAATATCTGGATAAAATCTGAAATTGTTAGAGAATTTTTTCTAGGATCGAATTTAGAGTTCTTCAAATAATTTATTTCCCCAATTGCCAAAGCTTTCAATTGTAATCAAATGTTGAATTTTTCCTTCAAAATTGAAGAATTCGCTCTCAAATCAATATCGCTCTGTTATATATGTTTCAGGTTCAAATTCTTTAATTTAGAGAAAGAGATAATAATATAATGCGGAAATGAAGTAAAATTCGTCTATATCGTCTAAAGTATATCGTAACGATTAATTTCTTATCTACATATATGAAAATTGTATTACAATGTCACGCGTACGTTTTACTCGTTCAAGGAGATATGTATTACGAATACACAATTTCCGCATTCATGAGATTAGAGCTAACAATGTCAGCATTTTAGTTGTCTGTCAATTACCGAAAATGAATTATTTGATAATATTTTCTCATGGAAAACCTGATAAGTCTATAAATACAGAAATAAAAATTTACAATCATTATTTTTACCTATAAATAGCACTCCCTCATTTGGAAAACGATTCGTTTGCGATAAAGGGTAGTTTTTCTGGTGAGGAGTTTAAACCTCTGATACGGAAAAATGGTTGAACTCTACCCGTGTATAAATTATGACCAAGTTCGGGCCGGATTCCGGCAGGGTTGCTCTGCTTGTATCCGGAATCTGGTCAGGCTGCCCGGTCGGATCCCGGCCGGGTGTACCCAATCGACTCCCGGCCGGGTTGCTCGATCGGATCCCGGATACAAACAGGCTAACCCGGTCGGAATTGCGACCGGTTTTTGACTGGACTCCTCGATTGCATTTTACTGGAGCCTTTTTACCACAGCGAATATATTCTACCAACTGGTAGAGATAAGAATCTTTGTCAGCACTTATTTCCACCTGTCAAAAGATGTTGGGATTTCAATTTAAGAACTGCATTCATAATAATAAATATATTATCTACAAACATTGATTCAATGTGAGTACTAAAATATAGGTTATGAGTCTTAAGTTTATGTAAGAAATTGCATTGTAAGAAATTAAAGTTAAATTGCATAACAAATTTACCTTCAGCGTAACTTAGTTTGCATAGGTTTTTTTACAAGAGATAAAATAAATTTCAGGGGTTTCATGTGACATCCTAACCTATGAAACCGGTTTAGAAAATTGATTTAACATTAACGTTGAAGAATATTAATAATGCTTACTTATTAACAAAATAATTCACTTACCTTTAAAAATATCGACTTGCTCCAGGAAATTGGATACAATTTTGTGAAATTTAACAAATTTCTTAACGGATAACCTGGCGTCCACTGACGTTTTACTGCGTTTTTAGCATTAAAGACTCCGGAAGTCGCCGAATCGTTATTACGTGCAAGTATGATAACGTAATTCAAAACCTCGTTCGGAAAAAGTTATTTCTCTTCTTATTATGTTTTTTGCTTATTCAAGATAATATATAAATACATTAAAAAGAAGCAAAAATCGTATCACAAAAAAATAAGTATAATTTCACTGAGAAACTATGTTTGAAAAAAAAAAGAAGTTGGTCAACGATTTCGCTGTCACGGCAAGTCTGGGAACCGCAGAACTAAAAGTGGGAAACCATATAATTAAAATAAGTTTAATTTTTCTTTCATAAATGATTAAAAAAACACCTAAAACACAAAAAATTAGTCTTTCGCCTGTCCGATATTTACAAACTACCCACTTACGGCAGTCTTTTGTGGATATTTCTTAAGATGTTTTTAAGGTTATGATACTTCTATTATGCACCATTTTTGGCCCGAATGAGTCCCGGTGAGAACTCGGTCAGATCCCGGCCGGGCAATTAAGAAAATAGTATCCCGGTTTGACCCGGTCAGATTCTGGACAGAAACCTTCTTCTGGTCGGGTCAAACCGGGCTATTTTTACACGGGTATTTGTCTAGTTCAATCGTCGGCATTAGAAGTCAAACTGATTTACAATTATTCAATTCTTTGGCTTTTTATTTTTCGATTCTAAAATTTAAACTCTAAACTACTTGTAATTTTGTATGGTTTAATTTCAGTTTTTCAGTTTCAAATGCTGTCAATTATCAAATACTCAGATTTGAACACTTCAATCTTAAAGTTGTATATCCTTAAAAGATCTTCATTCCCTTCTACGATGTTTTAAAATTTGTGGATGATAATTCAAAAAGTGTAACTTAGGGTGTTAAAAGGACACAAAATATAGTTATAAGTAATATTTAAGTGTTCCCTAAATAAATAAAGGCTTTAAATTCAAGTTACTGCTGAAATATTCTGTATGAAATAGAAAAAATCTGGTCAACATTTTGAATTTATTGACTCAATCAATGAAGGCTTAAATAATTAAAAATCAAAATTGTTTACAATTGAAATCTGTTGTGAAAATCATTTTTAGACAATCATCTGTAAATATTAATTATTTATTCTTAAAATTGCACAGTACTTTAAGTAGTAAAAAGTAGACAATAATGGATTTGACAAAACGATTCTGAATCGTTTAAAAATTAAAGAATTTGCTGATTTTATGTTAAAAATTAAACTTTTCAATTTGAAAGCCTTGGACGTTAAAAAATGTAAAGTTCCGATTGAAATTTTATGAACTATTTTCAATTTTAAAATAACTTTAAATGATAAATTTACAATTAAACGCTTTTATTAAATTTCAAATTCTATCTAAATATTGTTCCAGTCTAAAATATTATATTTTTGGCCCAGTTAATTTGAAATTGTTCAATTAAGAAAAATAAAAATTATTTATTATTTAGCAATATTTGACTGCTAAGTTAACGCATACATTTATAAATAAAATATTCATAACTAAACAATCTAAAACTTAATGGTTTGAAATAGAAACCTTGTCTCTTTAAATTTTCAGAAAGCTAAATTAAAAATTTGAACGTTAAATATTTAAATGTTCTATTTAAAAAAATCTATATTCGTAACTGAAATGTTTTAATTTTGATATATAAATAACAATTAAATAATGGACAGTTTAGAAAAATAATCGAGTAAGTTTAAGAAATATTTAGAAATGATGAAAAGTTTCAAAATTAATTTAAAACTTTTAAAATATTTCTGAAATTGTAAAAAATGAATATAAAAGATTTCAAGGCAATTTTATTTTATTTTTAAAGACTATAAAAATATTTTAGAAAACATGAATCATTTTAAAAGATATTTAAAAGTTTTGAAAAAATGTACAAAAATAATATAAAATTTAAAAAGATTTCAGTTTTTTTTTATAAAAATGTAAATTTTTAAAAATTAGAAAATAATATTTTAAAGCTTTTGGAAGATTTTCAATAGTTATAATATAATTAACATATTTTCTTGATATTTCTGGTATTGAACAATCAAAATAACTTCTCATTTAGAAATGTTTTCAGTTAAAAAAATTTTATTCTGTGAAGTTTTTATGTTTTTATCATAAAATGGCTTAAAATAACATAATTTCGGAAGTTTTTAAATTTATCAATTGATTTCTCAATTAAAGCATTGGAAATAAAAAAGTGGATTTATAGTTAATGAACTGTACAATTTATAATAGTTTAAAATATAATCATTTTCAGTTCAACTGCATTAATTAAAAATGGTTTAATTGCAAATTTTGTATAACTTTCATTTTATACGTGTAAATTATTAAGCGTTCGAATTGAATTGTGTGGAATTCGAAAAATTGTAAATTTCAATTTTAAAAGTTTAGAAATCAAGTGTCCCACTTTGAGTGCCTTAATTTGCAGTTCAGTTTTTATTGTTACAACGAAGATATTTATTGACTTTAAGATTTCGAATATTTTAATTTTATTGAACGTTCCGTGTAGAAAATTATCGGGGACAAGCTACTCTAGTGCTACTCAGTCGGGTCTTGCGTGAAAATCTATTTTAGATGATTGACTTTAAAAATCATTCCAAAGACCGTCTATATGACGAGGAACAAAATGCATTATTTTTAATGATACTTTTTTATACTTGTAAACAACCTGGATATTTTTCGAAGTGTGCAAAATTTTTTTTGAATTGCACACTAGAAAATTGTTTCGTAGTGACGGGTTAGTCAGCACTCGATTAGGGCCTTAAAGGGCCGACTATATAGTTAGGAAAAATTCATTTTTTTAGTGTTCACTTTTCATTTTTGATACTTTTAAACGCCCTGGCTCTATTTGGAAATGTACCAAAAAATATGTAGATGGAGCAATTAAAAAATTGTTCGGTATGTTAAGTTAGCCAGCACCCGATTAGGACCATAAAAGACTGACTAGATGATGGGGGAAATATTAATTTTTTTAAATGTTTATTTTTAATTTTAGATACTCACAAACACCCTAAGTTTGTTTGCAACTGTGCAAAAAAATATTTCAGTTAGAATCTTAGAACATTTTTTGTTCATTATGGGCTAGCCAGCCCGAAAAACTGACTAGATTATGAGGAAAAAATGCATTTTTTTCAAAGTTTATTTTTTGCTTTTATTACTTTTAAACACCCTGCTTATTTTTGGAAATGTGTAAAACTATATATTTGGGTTTCATATTTAAAAATAATTTTGGACATGGCGTGCTAGACGCACCCCATTATGGCCCCAAAAGACCTTGTGGATTAGGCAATCTAGTCTGGAAAAAACGGGAATTGACTGGTAATTTTTTTCTTTCATTAAAACGTTCACCCTGAATATATTTTTAGTGCAGAAATGCACATATTCCAGTATATATAATATAGTATAATCTTATTCGTAAAATGCAGTGTCCGCATTAAAAATAAATAATTGCATATCATTTTTTGCAATGAAAAGTATTCGATATCAATATATAAGTGAGTAAGTACACGTGCAAGAATAAGATATACAGTATACACTCTACGAAGAATGTATTAAAGATTTAATTAGTGTTGCCTCTTCAACGACACATAGACTTTATCTTTTTTCTAGGCATATGTTGGATATACGTTTTGTATAAAATCTCCTGGCACGTGGATCACGTTAAGTAACTTCGTCCATCGAAATAATAATCGATTGGCAGAATACAGATATTCAAACTATTTGAAAACTAATGTGATTTGATCGATATAGCTTCAACTCGAATTTATCCTGAGTGATCTATCAGGATATA
>NC_046665.1:61164442-61185543 GCF_010883055.1 Belonocnema kinseyi
TGTATTGATTCCTTTACAGACTGTAACCATCTATCTCACGGTTGTGAGACGTGGTTATGGCTGAAATTTTACCGCGATTTCGCTGGAAGCGGGTGCAATTTTCCAGATTAGCACCCGCTCCCGGAGAAATCCTATATATATATATATATTACGGTTTATCAGATATTCATTGATAATAATAACAATAACGATAATTTATTCTTTGAACGTTCCACTGGAGCTTTCCCAAGTGGCGGTCATTTTACCTGATCAGGAAACGGTCCTGGAACGTTCCGAAGGATCCTGCGGAACATTCTAGCAACTTTCCCTGAATATTCCGTGCTATAAAGGTAATTGTGAATTTAATGTCTAAATATGATGACCTAAACAATCTTAGCACTTTTTGAAGTAAAAAGACTAATAATTTTTTTTAAATAACCGATTTCCGGTAGAAAATTTTTTTATAACCTTAACTTATTTAAAAATTATAATCTGCTTTGAAATCTCATTACTTTTTACCCTTTTTATTCAAAATGTCGATGTCCAGTGTAAAGTTGCAACACAACTTAAAATTATTAAAAAGTTATAAGTCTTCTTTGAAATGCTTGAAATACAATTTTCGTAAAATTAAAGATGCATAAGGAGCCGTCCATATACCACGTGGACAATTTTTCACCGCTTCTAACCCCCCTTCTTCAAAGCACAATATAAAAAGTTCGAGTGTACCTCGAGTATACCTTGTCTGATTTCAGTATATTTTTCACAGATTTAGGGAAACGAGTGTACACGTGGATTCTAGCCCAACCCCCCGGTCCCTCGCGTGAACAAGCGAGGTATTTTTCTACCCCCCCCCCCCCCAACTGTCTACGTGGTTATGGATGGCCCCTAACAATGTTCTATGATAAACGATAACATAATCCAAAATTGTTAAAAGATTCTAAATCTTGTGTAAATTATAATGATTTTTGTTTTAAAAGACCACTTTTTGGTGTTGAACGCTACAGCTCAACCTAAAATTGTTAAAAAATTATGAACCTTTAAAACTTAATGATTTTTATTTAAAATTTTTAATCTCTTTAAAAAAACGCTAACGAAACCGAAAAAGGTAAATTGTTGAAAAATTGTTACGGTTTTTAATTTAATAATTCTTTATTAAAAATACCCATTTTTAGTGTGAACAGCTAAGACCATCTAAGATTGTTGATAATTAGGATTCTTGTTAATGATTTTTGTTTAAAAATCCTAATTTCCAGTGAAAAGAAACAGAATTGATATAAAAATCACAAATGTTATTCAATTCACATAAGGTTTTCTATCATTGTTTAATTAAAGACGTATAAAGATGATAAACAGGACCATTAATTATTGCAACAAAATTTTATGAGGGAAATCTAGGCTTAAATAAGGTAAAAGTAGTTGAAGTCTCATTTTCTTACTTAAAAGCAGATATTTGTATATTTGAGTTTTTTCTTTTGCTTTAGACAAAAGACATAATTTTCGTTAAAATTTAATTTACAAAAGCTCATTCTATACCTTAAAAGAGTTTTCGAAATTATATTCATCAGCTTTTTATTAAATACCAATTAGTGAGTTGTCTAAATAAAAAAAAAAGATGAACAAATAATAATTGTACTTCTTATCTCTTAAATGAATGATAAAAACAAATAACTACACTTAAATAAATAATCTCTCTTCAACTACTCTTTTCATATTCATCGTGGGCTTCTCTTGTAAAAAATGTTTGCAATAAACACAGTGGGCCCTTTTTGTCATAATTTTAAAATTGAGTAAAAGATTAAGTAATTTCAAACTTGATTGTACATCTAGAAAATCCTTGAAAGATTGTTGTTTAAAATAACCGATTTCCTGTGAAAATCTGAATTAACCTTAAAGTTTTCAAAAACTAAAAATGTAGCTCGAGCTACGTTACTTTTTTTCAAGAAACAAACAATTTTTAATTTAAATGCTAACGTAACCTAAAATTGATTTGAAAAATTGTCAACCTTTAATATCTAATGTTTTTTATTAAAAATGTGATTTATCATATTAAATAAGATTACCTTGTAGATTTAATATAAAAAATTTCAAATTTAAGATATGTAACAACTTTAAATAATGAAAATCCAATCAGGTTTTAAAAAACAATGATTGCGAGCTTTTTTAAACGTATCGTTAAACCAATTTTCTGAAACAGAACTTAATTTCTTAAATCTCTTTTTCTGTTCATAATAATTAATCATTGTGACGAAATCTTCGCTCCATTGTTTTTTTTTATTTCATATACGTATATTTACGTGAAGAATTATCTTAAGATTGCATACGGAATTATACATTACTTATGTAATAATCAAGTCTTCGCGTCATGAATTTGATTTACCGCGTTCCAAAAAGAAAAAACAAATGTTTTTTTTTCTAAATTGCTCTCTGAATAAGTGAGTTTATCTCAAATTGAAAATGAGCATGAATTTTATGATCAGTCATTGTAGACAAAGTTGAATGTGATTGACGTGTATTGAGCCGTTAATCATTCATATTAGAGAAGATATAAATAGTGATAATTAGAAAGCAGCTGATTATACATCCCTTGTGGCACATCAAATTATTAGGTCTTAATTTACACACATTTATTTATAGGGCAAGAAAGATAAATTCTTATCTAATAAATGCCAATTCGAATGAAAAATTATAAGGCAGATCTTCTTTTCAATAAAATTAATTAATTTTGAAGATTTCACTAGTTTTAATTTGTCAAAAGCTTAGAAGCTTGGAAGCTTTAAAGATGAGAGTTTTCTTTATAAGTAATAATTAATTATAATTATTATAATATACTATAGAATAATAATAAATTATATGTGTATATATTAAGAATTCTTCAATTTTTAAACAATTTGTCGAATTATTTAATTTTTAACTCTTCAAGTTTGAATTAAGTCATTTTGAATGTATCCAATTAACAGGAATTTAATTTTCAACTTTTTTAGAATAATTTAACTTTATCGGTTCATAATATTTACTCACAGAAAGTTGTCTTAAAACAGAAATCACATTTTAAGGTAAAAAAATTTATCTAATCTCTTTGAATGCCACTTGATACTATATGATATGATACTTAATACAATTGTAAAACAGTTTAATTTTTGAGGCCAAAAAAGTCAAAAATAAATTCAACTTTTTTTTTTTACATGATTGGTCCTTTTTTCTTATTTTTTACTAAAAGAAAAGCTGATGTTTTTTCTTTAAGTAACTTCAGGTTGAAAAATTAACATTTTATTTTTTTATTCGTAAAAATAAGCATTCAGTGGGTTTTGAGCGCATACTTTATTCTTCAACGATTTATAACTCTTGTAATATCATTTAGAAAAATGTTCTTTTCACTGCAGTTACAATACGATAGCATTCTCCTTGCACTTTCTATTGTACATAAGCATCATTCCTGACCTGGAAACATGTTTGATAACCAAGAAATAAACATAAATTTGTTTTTGTTTTTAGAAACCACCCTGAGTGTAGATTTATATTAAAAATTTTACAGTTAATACTGTACAATAATTATTTATTGATATCCCTAATGATTGAACGATTTTAAAATGAAGTATTTCCGAATCGATAATAGTTTTAAATTTAAATATTAAAACTGTGAGGAAAATTTCTCTATTAAATCTGTTCAAATTGAAAATTCTAATTAATTAATTAATTTTTAATCTTTAATGTAAAACCTTAAAACTGTCCACTTTTTAGTTGAAAAATTTAAGAAATGAATCATTTAAAATTCAAATAAAATTTTAATAGAAAATTTCTAGAATGAATAATAATAATTATTAAATTGTGTTATTTAAAATAAAAATAGATCAAAATAGAACCATCAGAAATTGATAAATTGTAATATTAAATTATAATTTTTCATGTATAATAATAATAATAATTTAAAATTCTAGAATTTTAGAAGCTTTAACTTTGAAAAATTAAATATAGTTCTCAACATTTTAATATGGAATTATTCAATTTAAACTTTTTAAATTACTATATTTTTCTGAAATCATTCAATTCAATTTCATTTCATAATGAATTTTTTTAAATTTTGAACAATTAGAATGATTGAAATGACACAATTTTTACTTTTTTTAAATGAAATTGTCAAAATGAAGAAAATTGTAGTCGTTAATTTTTCAATTTAGAGATCTTCTGATTTAAAATTTGTCCATTTCAAATTATTCAAATTTAAACGCTTTTATTTAGAAATTATACAACTTCAATTTGTTTTAATTTCATTTAAAATATTTTCCTTTTTCAAAATTTTAATATTTCATTTGGAATGTTTTTAATTTAAAATCCACTAATATTTTATTTTTATTTTAAACGTTTTCATTTACAAATAATAACAATGGATTTTTAAATTGTTGATATTTTTAATGTGAAAAAATTAAAATTCTGCTGCTTAATAGTAATTAAAAAAGAATTATTATATATAATTAATAATGTTAATAATAAAAAATTCAAAGTTCTTTTTCCTTATCATTTAAGGACATTCCTAAGTATTTCATATAGCCAATTCGAAATTTGGAAAGTGTCATAAGTAATTTGTTCTTCTTTGGAACTTGTCGAAAAGAAACTGGGTCGGATTTTCGGTTCATCAATAATTTGGTGAATATAAGAAGAGGTTTGGCCGATTATACCGGATGCACGTGGAGCGCCACGGAACGTGTCGGTTTGCAAAAAAACTCCTTTCAGACGTCCAGATACGTAAGCCGATATCCAAACTTTCGCGATTATAACCAGTCAGTGAAAAACTTAATTCCGGTTCAATCTGGTTTTAATTTATTTTTTATTGACAAATGTTACTTTTATGAAACCTGTTTCGCGAAAAAATATCCCAAAAAGTATATATAAACACAAGCTTTATGATGTCCGTTACCAAAAGCAGCAGTAAAATCTCACACATTTTGCCATATTTCGAAAAATATCGTAAAAGTTTTATTTTTAACTCAGAAACCTGAAATATTTTTGAATGGGATTTACGAAAATATTATTTTATTTATAATACAAACTAACGAAATTCAGGGAATTTTATTCAGCTGGCAATCATTAGAGGTGTTTTGCAAATGATTGACATTTAATTTTCAAACTAAATGTTCAATTGGAAAATGTTAAAAATATTTTTCACAAAACGTGTTTATTATTGAAAACTTTAGAGATATAGCAGTACAGTCTAAAATTATGAATATAATTAATAATATTATTACACCATAAAGCCATTTCCCTTTCGGGTCATGAATAAGGTTTTTCCCTCTTAAAAATGTCAATGATTTTCTCTGTTTCTCTAAACCTTTCAATATTAGAAAAAGAATACAGGAGACCCTTTAAATAATGAAAAAGCACCAATTTGTCTTCTTTACCTAACATAAATTTATGTACACTTGTTAATATTAACTATTGGGATGAATTATATTCTTTTAATTGAGTATATGGCAAAATTATAAACATTTAATTGGTGCAAAAAAAGTGAACAAACACGAAATTTGGTTTTGTTCCTTAAATACCGTTTCAGCAAAAAAAGATATATTCAGATGTAGGATGCAGAAAAGAACCAAAAAAAGGAAAACATTGTTTAAAAATTGGGTGTTATTTTGATGTACAACAAAATGATGCGGAAACAAAAGAAATACTTTTTTGGAAGCAGTAAAACGAAAGGCGATTTTTACGAGTTAGCATTTTGACGTTGTTTGGTAGAGGAAGGATAAAAGTCAAGTGCCGTTTTGCAATATTTCAAATATAGCCCACTTATTTGATCCTAAAAATATAATCATAACCGGTTTCGGTCTTGGCTTCTGAATGTAGCGGTGCTTGAATTGGGTATACGAAATCACGTGAAAATTGCAAAGCGATGATGCACATTACGTGTCGAAATTACGCCATCGAATATTATTCTCAGATGACCACCACTTGCATATGAGTAACATTCGAAGGCCATCGTCGAAAATTTTTTGGGATGCTATATTCACACTTTTTCAACATTAATTATTTTCAATTTCAAACAGGGCTCAATCAAGTTGACAACTGAAGAATATTTAAATGTTTATAATGTGTCCATTTATCACTTACCCACATTAGACCCGGACAACAGATTCTATGTTTAAATTGCAGTTTTTACACATGTGTTTTGCAATACTTTATATACTTTTAAATTATTCGTTACTTGTAAGTGCATATATAATTATTATTCCCTGGTCTTTATACCTATAATTTCATAATTGAAAAGATACTTTACATAATTTCTGTTTCAAAAATTTCTTATATCCAATAATTGTTTTTTGAGTGAATGGAAATTTTTTTTACTTGCAGTTATTATTAAAGTTGCGAAATAAATATTTTGGTTTTTAAGGTGTGAAACGGGGTTATGAAATCATGAATAATTGTCACAGTCACGTTCATATTTTTCACATTTGTTATTGAAATTAGACGCAATTACTATCAGTAATTATGTACACTTGCCAGTTTGTAACATTGTACAATTGATTTATGGTAAATAAAGATTATATTTATTCCTATTCTAAAAAATTTATTTTAATGGCACGTTTTTTAATTTTCATTACCATGTCATGAGCAATGATATTCTACACTTTATGAACTAATCAGTGTCAATTTCTGCATTTTAAATTTCTAAAACCGGTAACTATTACTGGCTATATCCAAAAACATGATTAATTTCTATCACAAGTGCATACTGCCCACCAACGTGAAAAAATAGCGTGATAATTCAAATGCTTTGCATTTTTTCGACTTTGATATATAAATTAAATTTATTAAAAGAAGTCGGAATTCACAATTTTCATTTTTACGATTTCATGAATGATTTTGTGAGTTGATAAACGACTTTAACAGTTTCTGGAAGCTATTACTAAATTACTACTATTGATTAGAAGTTTGGGTTTATTTTATCGTACAGATAAATAAATGCTTTTATTTTGCTCTCTGAATTAAAGATGATGTGAAGAAAATAAATGTGTTTTTGGTCAAGTCGAACTTCAAGTAGCAGTATATTTTTGCGAAAAAAATTTCAGGAAATGGAGCTATATGTATTTTTTGATTTAGGAAAAAAATGCCCATAAAGTGACAAGTATTTGAATTTTGACGTCTATTTCTCAAAAAAGAGACTTATGAGAAGATAAGAATATGATTGATGAATATTTAATAATCGTAAAAGGAACAAATTAAACTTTGATTTTTAAGGGTTTTAAAAAGTAAAGAAACATATTCTGAAACTCAAAAACTTTCAGCTTGAAGCTTATTTCCAGTTTTTAAATCCGATTCAAGTTTAAATTAACTACAAATATAAAATGGGCAGTACTTTAAATACCATTTCATTTGAAGGCTATAAGAATTAAAATTCTAAATTTGAATTCAACATTCTTTACTACATTCAGAAATTAATCAAATTAATACATTTCCTACAAATACGATTTAATTTTGAAGTACATTTTTTTTTAAACCTCAGGAATTTCTATATACTTTAAACTTATCCTTGAAGCTGTTCGCATTCAAATATTGTTTAAAATTCATTTGAGAATACATAACTACAATTGTTCATTATAAATTGTTCCATTTGAAACTTGTCTTTCCCAATTTTCAATTTTAAGCGTTTCTTTTTTAAAAATTCTCCCAGATTGACGGTTCAATCTTATTAAATTGTTTAGATTTAAACATTTTCAGCTTTTCAATCTCTTTTGTCATGTTTTTTTTCATTTGCTATTTGAGATAACCCAGCAGTTTACACTAATTACAGGGCTAGGTATAATATATATGAATTACGATTTAAAACTAGGCGCATTCACAACATAGTTCTTTGCTAATTACACCGAGTCTAAGTCTATACTTATTGCAGTTCTACTTGTTTTATTTTATTTCTTTACTAAGATCGTTAATGGTAAAGCCAGATCGTTCCTCGCTACCGAACTGTATTCTTTTACTATTTTAGCAACTTGATTTATCGGTCTCTAAAACATATCTAATTTATTTCTGCTGTATTCACAAAACAGATTTAACTGCTTACATAGATCCCTAAAACCGGCGACATAATTTATAGATTTTTTTGACACAGGTGTGTAAAAAAGCGCTCTACTTCTTGCATAAATTCCTGCTACTTTTAATGGATACCTGCATACAATAATTTCTTCGAATTCCTACTGCAACCTATGCCATTCAGATTAATATTTGAACACTCAGGCCCTAAGCTTGAGCCCTAGGGAACTACCGATGTTGGAGTATAAGCGTTTGAGGTGCAAACTGCATACTGCACAACGGGCTTCCTATTTTAGAGTCGCTCATTGATGAGTGAAATTACATCACTGGGAATGTTCAACTTTTAGAGCTTATCAACTAAGATCGCATGCTTGATATGATCGCAAAGGCTTTGGCCATATCTAGATTGATAGCACCCAACTGAAACCCTCTCTCCAAAGCTTCCGGCGATATTTGGGTCATTATTAATAAATTAATGGTAGTAGATCTACCTCGCATGGTGTTGGTATTAATTAAATTCAGATTTGAAAACACTTGATACGTACACTATCGTCGGAAATTGTCGGGTTGATTAGCAAAAGTACTATTAAAAATGACAAAAAAAATTGACCAAAAATATAAATTTGGGTCACTTGTGAAAATCGAGTTTTTATATTTTCAATCATATGACGTAAAAGTTCAACTGTTTTAAAACTTACCAGTTGATGTAGAAAGAGGACGGAAAAATTTATCAAATTCCGTAATGAGAATTAGAACATCTAAATTGTATAAAAAGCAGTGGAATTTTAAAGAAAGAATTTGGGTGTGTGTGTGTTTTTTAATAGCCCTCAAATTTAAAATACTCATAAAGTACTGGAAAATGATTTTTTCTCAAATCTGAAAATTTTGTATTATCTAATTTCCTCTAATAATGAACATATTGAGTAGCTGATAGATTTTGTTATTTGGAGTGTAGAACACCTGTCTGATTTGAGATGGATTCGATCTTTATAAAAGGTTAAAGTCTTTTCCAGATTCTGCATGAGAGTGCAAAATAATCTTGCCAATATCACTGATTGCCTATCAAAATCCAGAACAAATTGCTACCGTGTACGATTAAAGTTATTAAAGCTCTGAAATTACTTAACAACATACATCACCGCTATTCCAATCATCCAGAACAGTTTGATAATAAGGAAGCTTTGCGAAAAAAAACAACAAAAAAACAAGGAAGCTTGTTGCGAAATTAAGAATAGTCAACATCCATAAGGAAACTTGCACTTATTACGTAAGGATGATTTTCCAAATTTGAGATCCCCTCCCTCCTATTTTAAGTATTCGTAATATTGTTCTCACCCCCTCCCCTAATTCTTACGTAAGGTCTTATATTTTTACTCAATATATCAAAAATATACTAATTATTTACATTGTAAAGGAAATTTTAAAAGTTTTGAAATGTTGACAGTGATTTCAAAGGGTTTTGAGTTATTTCAAACGGTTATAAAGTATTTCAAAGAATTACAACATTTTTACGGAATTTAAGGAGATCTTCAACACTTTTTAAGGATTTAATGAAATTTCAAAGGATTTGCAGACTTCAAGGTATTGAATAGTTTTAGATAATTTTAAACGATTACAAAAGATCACAAGAAATTACACAATTTTTAAATGATTTAAAAAGATTTCAAGAGTTTGAAGGTATTACCTATATAGTACAATCTAAGAGAGAATCTTAAATTTTCCTGGGATTTTAAAGGGCTTTTAGCGATTTTTGGATGAGATTATAAGGAATTAGGAACGGTTTCCGCGGATTAAGAAATATTTTAAGGGATTTCAAGCGAGTTTGAGAAATTTTAAGAAATTTCAAAGTACATATATTTCAAAGTAAGAAGTCACGGGATTTCAATTCAAGAGATTTTATGATTTGATCAATTGAAGATATGATGGGATTTGATAACATTAAAAAGCATATTCATTGTTTAGAAATTTTAAAGTATCTTGTTAGATTTTAAAAGATTTAACGGAATTTCAAATGATTTTCGAAGAATATATAGATGTAAGTAATATTTCGAAATATTTCACAGTATTTTATGGATTTTAACCGATTTTTACGAAATTTTGAAAAAAATTTAAGTATTTCAAAAGATTTCACGGAATCTCAAAGAATTTAAAAAAATTTCCATTAAGCTCAATAGTTTTAAAGGGGGTTCAAAAGACTGTGTACGATATTCATCGAATTCAAAGGATTTTAGTGAATATCTTACGATAATAAGAACTAAAATAAACAGTGATGCATTATATATAATAGCAAAAAAAGTAATTACAATATCCAAAAACAGGTTTCAATTAGCATATTTTAAAATAAAAGTTACAACGAGGAAACATACGTGAGAAATTCTTTGCAGCCCCTCCCCCTTCCAATTAAGGACTCCTAAACTGTTCCGGACTCCCTCCACCTAAAAATCCTTACGTAATTAATGGACGCTCCCTATTAAATATTATCATAATCTCCGTTGTATAATTGTACACCGATAGAATTATCTACTGCAATGATTCGCAATCAGAGCACCGAAAAAACAGAAGATACAATTTATATCAATTTCAGTTGAAGATAATTTTATTAATGAAACCATTTTTTAAATTGAAATTTTAAATATACTTTCACATCAGGATTGGTTTTTAATTATTAATATTGAAATTTAATTTCAGGCTGAAATAAATTAAAGATGCAACTTATTTATCATAATAGGAATATTTTTAATGCTTCATCTGCAAAATTAATTAAATCCCCATTTTTCTTTTTTACCAAAACAAACGATGGTTTTTGTTTTGTCAATTTCTTTATTTTCATTCACGAAAAATACGTTTGAACTCGACCGCGATAAGTTTTATTATTTTAAAAACGATAATTCAGTAAGCGAAAAGTTGTTTTAAATTCATAGCTGCTAAAGGTGTAGCAGAAGACAGCTTTTATTTCATCTCAGAATAAACATTCGCCAAATAGTATGTAAACTTTAACGGCGGAAGATTTTACATGCTGCAAAATTTAACTTTAGTTTTTCTTACTTTTAAATCCTAATTTAGGTTTACCTAATTTATTAAGATTTTAATTTCGAAAATATAAAATATCTATTCACATTTTCCACTTTTGAGACGTCTTATTTGAAATTACACGCGGAAATTAAAAAAAAATGCCTTGGTTGTGGATTTCAATTCTTTTAATTCATGATTAAAAATTGCAAAATGTTTTTTGTAAGGGGCCATCCATATATCACGTGGATACTTTAGTAGGGAGGGGGTGTAGCTAAATTCCACGCTTGTCCACGACGGGGGCTGGAGGGGGGGGGGTCGGACTAGAATCCACGTGGACACACATTTCCCTAAATCTGTGGAAAATATACTGAAATGAGACAAGGCATACTCTAGGTATACTCGAAATTTTATATTGTGCTCGTGCACAATATAATTTTTATTTTTATTTTAATTATAATTTTTTCCACTACTTTTTCTTTGACATTCAAATCATGTTTAAGTTTACGTTCCTAAGCTAATCCGAATTTTTTCAGCCAACGCATCGCTCCTTTTGGACTTCTTGTAGTCCGGGAATTCGCGCCAATTCTATGGACGTCATTTTAGTACTCACTAAAATTTCAGATTATTTTGTTTTCATAGTCAATAGTTTGAAATTCGTTGACTGTCTAACAGCTGTTGGTGCATTTTGCAACAATTTATCGTTAAACTGGTCAAAAATTCGAGTGAAAAAACGTCCTTTTAGTACTCTTGAAACCCACGGGGGGTGGTTGTTTGAATTCTAAGAACTAACAATAAGTTTGACTTACAGCTTCTTGGTGATGCCAAAGTTGACTGGCAGGCTGTCAAACATGTAATTCCCAATGGGTTTCAAGAGTACTAAAATTACGTTTTTTCACTCGAATTTTGGACATGTTTGACAGCATGCCAGTCAACTTTGGCACCACTCAGGAGCTGCCAGTCAAACTTCTTAATTGTTAGTTGTTTGCACCTAAAAAATCATCCCCAATGGGTTTCAAGAGTACTAAAATGAAGTTTCTAATTGCTATCCTGTCATTTTTTAAATATGTTTGACAGCTTGCCAGTCAAGTTCTGCACCACTCAGGAGCTGCCATTCAAAATTTTTAATTCTTCGCACTTAAAAAATCATCCCCAAAGGGTTTCAAGAGTACAAAAATTACGTTTTTTCACTCGAATTTTGGACATGTTTGACAGCATGCCAGTCAACTTTGGCACCATTCAGGATCTGCCAGTCAAATTTTTGGTTAGTGCTTAGCATTCGAATAATCATTCCCAATGGCTTTCAAGAATACTAAATTGACGTTTCTTCACTCGAATTTTTGACTATTTTGACGGTCTGACAGTCAACTTTGGCACCACTCAGGAGCTGCCACTCAAACTTCTTGGTAGTGGTTTGCACCTAAAAAATCATCCCCAATGGGTTTCAAGAGTACTATAATGACGTTTTTTCACTCGAATTTTTGACCGGTGTAACGATAAATTGTTGCAAAATGCACCAATAGCTGTTAGCCAGTCAACGAATTTCGAACTGTTGACTATGAAAACAAAAGAATCTGAAACTTTTAAGTGAGTACTAAAATGACGTCAATGGAATTGTCGCGAGCTCCTGGATATTTTTAAGACTAATAATATCTATATTTTCATAAAATATGTGCACTTGGACAGAGTATATGGGGAGTCCTATTCGGATTCGAACACGCAACAACGTGGCTCCCTTAGTGGCTTCTGATTGGAGCGCACTAGCATTTGGACCATGCTGCCTCTTATTTAATTAATCAAATTAAAGTGTTTGAATTTTATTCACTTAGCCCAATTTTTCAATATAAAATATGTGCACCTTTCCGTGCTTAACTTTAAACACATGAATTACATAATCTTAAGTTTGATCAAGGTGGCAGTAGGTCAGGGAAAAGTCAGGGAAGCTTTGATTTCCTTTTATTTTTTGCAGTTTTTCTCTCTAAACGATTATATTTTTAATGAAAATTGTACTTATTCGGTTGAAAATTCAACAATTTTTTAAAAACTTCATCAGTTTTAGTTCAAAGTTCATCAATTTTTTTAGGATACGTAATTTGGGTTGAATATTCAACTACAGTGAAACCTGGATAATTCGAAGAAAATTATAGGTCCCGCCGTGATGATAACCTCTATAATTCGAAGTGCAGCAATGACTAAATAACAACTGCGACGAACTCATATTTATAACTTATGCGGTTGCATGTGATTGGTCCGTTGCGAGTAGTGGGTGTTGGCGTGCGTGACAAGGGTGGGGCTGCTAATATAAATGAAGATTGTGTGCTTGTGTAGTTCAATGTTGATAGGACTGAGACCTTGACAATTTCGAGAGAATGGAGAAGATCAAGTATATAACATTATCATTGAGTGAGAAAGTAAAACTCATTCGATGTATCGAGAAAGGAGTTAAAAGGAAGAAGGACATTGTTGCAGATTTCAAGATTCCCGCCAAGTCTCTGACTTCCATCATCAAGAACAAGGAGAAGATTTTGGCTACTGGTGAAAATTCTTGTTTTCAACCGGATCGGAAACGCATGAAGATATCTCATTTTCCATTTTTTGATATATCGATGGTGGAATGGATGAAATCTGCTCGGAACCAGAATATTCCCTTATCTGGTCCTATAGTGCTAGAAAAAGCTGAATTCTTTGCTGCTCACTTAGGATACAAAGACTTCAAAGCTAGCTCTGGGTGATTAGAAAAATCTAAGAATAGGAATGAAATAATCTATAGGACATTAAATGGCGAAAGTGCTTTTGTTTCGGAAGGAGACTGCGAAAAGTTTCTCACCGAAATTTGCCTAGCTTGTTAGAAATTTATGCAATAGAAGATATCTTCAATGCAGATGAAACAGGTCGTTTTTCAAATGTTTACCAGATAAAACTCTGACATTTAAGGGCGACACTTGTCATGGGGGTAAAAAAAGCAAGGATCGTGTTACTGTCATGGTCTACGCTAATATGTCTGGTAAAGAAAAACTAGAGTTGCTGGTAATAGGCAAATCTAAGAATCCACGATGTTTCAATGGAGTCAAGTCTTTACCAGTGCTTTACGAGAGCAATACAAAAGCTTGCATAACTCGTTCAGTATATAAAGACTGGCTTCATAAAATTGATCACGTGTTTCAAAGAGAAAATCGGAAAGTTTTCCTACTTGTGGATAATTCTCCGGCTCATTCGAAAGTCTTAAAACAAACTTTAAAAGCCATAAAGGTGGTTCACTTACCACCAAATTTAACTGCCAAATTGCAACCAATGGATCAAGGAATCATTAAGAACCTTAAAGTGAATTATCGGCGGAGAATTATAAAAAGATTGCTTAAGGCTTCGGATGAGAAAATGGGGTTGACTGATTTGAATTTATTGGATGCTATTTTCGACTTGAACAAAGCTTGGGCTGATATCACTAGTGATACAATTGCGAATTGCTTTCGGAAGGCTGGGTTCGTGAAAACTGACGTGGAAAATCTTGCAACACAAGAACAAGACGAAACTTTATCGAATGGTACTTCTGAAGAGTGGGATGATCTGCAAAGAATGTTGAGCTTCACAGAAGTAACTTTTGAAGATTTCATTGATGTAGATACTAATGTCATTATCGCTAGTGAACCTACAGATAGTGAGATATTTGATAGTATAAAGGCACAAGAACCTTCAAAATCTGATGAGAAGAATGATGCCGAGGATCAGGATGTGGCACCACCAATAAAATTGAGAGATGCTAAAGTTGGTTTAACAATTGCTCGCAGGTTTCTTTCTGAACAAAGTGATGTGCCGAACACAATCTTTGCTGCTTTAGACATGGTTGAAAACTTCTGCCAGAGAAAGAGTTGCATTAAACAGAAAAAAATTACTGACTTTATTAAATAATCCGCTATTTTAAAAATACCAAACGGCCCTTTTTAGAGCCAACAAATTATTTTTACGTTGGATAACTCATTGTTAATTTCAAACTTCTCCATAACTGACATCAACATAATTGCATATTACCAAATTCTCCCAATCCCTGATTCTTCTGAGCCTGTCAAAATTTTCACGTTTGATTATTACTTTTTTGGCATTATAATATTAACTGAAAAACATTTTCACACTGCCTGCATCGAATGTATTTTAAGGGAAATTCATAATACGTCATCTAGGACGTATAATACACGTATAAACGAATTATGTGCGTTTATACTCTTATGTTCGATAATTCGAATTTTCAATAATTCGAAGTTTTTCTCGGTCCGTTTTTTTTAAAACGTTGCAAACTTCAGCGAGGTGTCCCGGAGCACTTCGAATTATCGAGGTTTTGCTGTATTTTGGTGAAAACTTAACTTTTTTGGATGAAAATGCAACTGTTTGGTTTCAAATTAATCTTCTTTGGTTGAGAATTTTGTTGTTTAAGAATCACCATTTTAGCTGAAAATTTATCCCTTCGATTGAAAATTCGTTTTTTTTGTTGTTGAAAATTAATTATTTAACTGAAAATTTAACTAATTCAGTTGACAATTCACCATTTTAGTTGAAAATTCATATTTTTGGTAAATTTCTTTAACTATTTTGTTAAAAAGTTACCTTTTTAATTGAAAATTTAACTAATTGAGTGGAAGTTGAACTACTTTGTTATCAATTTATATTTTTCTTTGTCGAAGAATCATCTTTTTGACTGAAAATCTGTGTTATTGAATATCCATTTTTCTTTTTGTTTGAAAAATAATGTTTTAACTGAAAATGTAATTGGTAAATTTTTGGTTGAAAAAACATTTATTTAGTTGAAAATTTGCCTGAATACGAGTCTTCTTGGTTTGAAGTTTCCTCTTTTTTTATTAAAAATGCAAATGTTTATATGAAAATTAACAGAAATTCACAGAAAAATCGTCTTTTGGCTTGAAAGTTCAACAATTTAGATGAACTTCTTTTCCTTGACTGAATAATTTTTATTCATTAAAAATTACTTTTTTTAGAAAGAAAAATCATATTTTTATTTGAAAATCCATCTGCTTTGTTGAAAATTTGACTACTTTGTTAAAAACTCTTTTTTCTTGTTAAAAATCATTTTTTTTATTGAAAATTGATCCTTTCAGTTTCGTGATTAAAAGTTGTCTTCTTTAGTTGAAAATGCAACGGTTTGTGTGGAATTTCTTTTATTTTATTATAAATGTAATTCATCTGTAAAAAATGGTCTTTTTGGCTTGAAAAATTACAACATTTGATTAAATATAAATTGTTTAGTTGTAAGTTCAACTCTTTTGTCGAAAATTAGACTCTTTTGGATTAAACTTCAACTATATAGTTGAAAATGCAACTGTTTCCTTAAATAATTTTTTTTCTAAACAGACTGTTTAGTTATAAATTCATATTTTCCTGTAAATACTCATATTTTTGTAGCAAATGTAACTGTATACTACAACATTCAATTAATTGGTCGAATATTCAACGCTTTTGTTGGAAATTCGTTGTTTTGGATTGAGAATTCATCTTTTATAGTATGACAGTCATCTTTTTTCGGCTGAAATAAGTAAATAAAATTTTTTCATTTTAGTCTGACATTCTTTTATTTCGTTTATCAAAGATTCCATGTTAAAAGTTTAAAAAAATTAAAGAGCGGGTCTTTGAATATTAGTGATCAGCGAAAATGAAAAATTTTGAAAATGAAGTCTTGCGACCATCCTGTGGATGGATGCTAGATTTTAAATTTATAATTGTATATTTCACACAACTTGAAGCTGTACGATTAAGAATATTTAAAATTTCGATATATTTGGTATAAACCGTTTTCAAACCTAAACTGTGTTCTTTCTTTAACAATTTTGTCTGTGAGATATTTGCATATTTTATATTTCTTCAATCTTTAAATTAGTTATTGTTATTGAAAGAATTTTCTCAATAGCGAATGTCAATTAAAACATTCCCATCATTATAAAATTTCGTCAATTTATTTTTAAACTTTCGGATTAAGAATCGCCTAAAAATGTGGACGTGAAGCTGTAAATTATCAGATACAAATAGTAGAGTGCCTTACATTCTGAAGGAAACCCACATACAGTATTTATGACGTTATCAGTATTTTTTTATCTGTCTCGGACAAACTTGATATCAAATCATCATGCGACGATGTCGAAACGCAAACACGCAAATATATAAATATTTTTCATAAATTTGCATCTCAATTTCTTTCCTGCTATTACTTTTACAAGATGGCACGCCCTGAGAAGACGAAGAAAAGATAAACTTATTCACTCATCTTCAATGCCAAACGTTCTGCAAAAAAGTTAATTACCTGCTATTGGTGTTTCTCTATCAAAAAATCAAAGACCCTTTTTAGATTCTATTGACCGGAATGAAAAAGTTTTCTTATCACAATTGATTTGGCGATTTCAAAACCAGGTGCTTTGATTCTTATTGTAGGGGAGACTACCTTACAGTAGATAATGATCCTGCAATAAATAATCATTCATCATAAGCACAAATGTAAATGAAATAATCAATTCTAATTTCAATGTTTTAACACGTATCATAGCTCATTTACGCAGGACCATAAATTTTTTAAAAATTGCGGGGGATAAACGGACGTCTCCTATACGTCTTTTGGGGTGCTGAATTCGAATCTGTTGAGCTTTTACCTCCAGCACGTCAGGATTTTTGTTCAATTGCAGAAAACGTGCTAAAAATGGAGTTTTTCAATGTTTTCGTATATAAAAACAGACGGACATGTTTACACCTATCAAATTCTTATTCAAAACAACAAAACTTATATCCCTAACCTACCAATACACAAACCGAAAACTCACAAACCTTAAACCCACAAAACCCAAACCCACAAACTCAAACCTATAAATCACAAACCTCAAACCTACAAACTCCAAACCCACAAACTCACAAATCCTAAATCTTTCAACCCCAAACCCACATTCACAAACCCACATTCACAAACCCACAAACCTCAAATCTACAAATCTCAAAAACCTACAAATCCCACATGTGCAAATCCTAAACTTACAAACTCTTGGTTTTCAAACCCAGAAATCGCTAACCCACAAACCCTGAAAGCACAACCCCAAACATACCAACTCTAAACCCACATACCCTAAATCCACACACACCAAACCCACAAACTAAAAAAAAACGAAAAATAAAAAAAGGAATAGTATTTCGCCACCTTCTCGTTGGTTATTCCTGGGTTCGGCAAAAGCGAGTATATTAGTTACAAGATCAACGAATTTACTTAATGTCACAGGTTTTTCGGGTTTTTGAGTTTGAGGTATGTGAGTTTGGAGTTTGTGGGTTTGGGGTGTGTGGATTTAGGGTATGTGGATTTAGAGTTGGCACATGTGGGATTTGTAGGTTTGTGAGATTTGAAGGTTTGGGGTTTGTGGATGTGGGATTAGTGGTTTTGGCATTTAAGGGTTTGCGATTTGTGGTTTGGAAGTTTGTAGGTTTGAGGTTTGGGCGTTTGTGGTTTATAGGTTTTAAAAAAGAATTTTATGGATATAGACATGTACGACTTGTTTTATGTACGAAAACATTGGAAAACTCAATTTTTAGCAGGTTTGCTGCAATTGAGGAAAAATCCTGACGTACTGGAGGTAAAAGCTCAACGGATTCAAATTCAGCACCCCAAAATACGTATAGGAGACGTCCGTTTATCCCCAACAATTTTTTTTCAATTTGTGGTCTTGTGTTATTAATTATATTAAATTAATTACTTTACATACATTAGTATTTTAATGGCGATTAACTTTTGTGAAGAGCGTTTGACATTTTTCTTCCAGAGATTGAATAATTTAATTATTTTTTATAGAAAACATATATTTTTTAAATTTTACTTTGTTTTAAATATACAGAAGTTCACCTGAGGTACTTCAAACATAAATCCTATAATTAGAAATTCTCCAATTATGGACATGTGGAAATACGTAAAACTGATCGCCATTAATTACTAGTAATAAATATTATTTTGAAATCATTATTAGAGTAATAAAGATCAACATAATAATAAAGACTAAAATTTCAGGTCCGTTAAGTTGGCATGACCACATTTCCAAAATGAAATCACAAGTTTAATGTATTTTTTCTAAATTTTCTACATTAAAAAAACTACATAGACAAAAACGACCTTACAAATGTTTCTTTATCCTATAATTTAGGGCTCATTTATTGCCGCATTTCCAAATTTAGTGCACCGCCTTTTTTTAAATCGGTGTTTCTATAGCTGAACGTTAAGCTATAGTAGCACTGTACATATATAAAAAAAAGACTCAGATAATAATTCTTTGCACTATATTTATCATGCCAGCTTAACGCACCTCGAAATTTGTGCTTTATTTTGCAATATCTGAATAAGTAGACCCAGGCGTAGGTACCGAAAAATAATATAAAATGCATTCGATTATTATTCCTTAAACTCAAAAGAGATTTGACAAGAGAGAATTTGCAATTAACAAATGACATTTGACAATGGTTTGGCCTGTAATTAAAAAAGGTTCTATGCACAAATGCGGGGGAATCATAAAGACCAAGCGCTAAGCTTCAGTGAAAAATTCATCAGTGAACAATTTACTGATTGAAATATTAGTTAGACATTTCACTGATTAATCAGTGATTTCGGACTTATTCATTATAATCAATTAAGTAACGCCAGAGTCAATCATGTGCAGCATAACCTCTAAATTTTGATGTTAAGCGTTGTTGTTAGTCTTTCACTTAAGTAGCAAGAAGAATTCCTTAATGAAATAACTTTTTCAATTTTCGGGCTGCAATTCTGCTGAATTAACTGCGGGATAAAGATACTCTAACTCGTATAGGAAGTACTTACTTAACTGTTTTGTACATGGCAGTTCAATCTTAAAATTAAAGTAATATGTCAGGTTGTTTTTCATTTAAAAGCATCGGAACTTTTCACCTTTTTTAATATTTGATCATATTTATGGGTTTTGAGTTTTTACTATTATTCTTTGATTGAATGTACTAAAATATTATTTTATTATGATTGTTAAATTGGCACGGTGCAGTGCTGCCAACACTCAAAAGTGGTTATTTCACTAAATCAATAAGTAGCCTATCACTGATTGTCAGTGACCCATTTTTAGCTATTTGAATCCGTGAAATTTCACTGACAATCAGTTAAATTTAACTGATTCTGATTTAAAGAGTTAAACGAAATTTTTATAAAGTTTTGGCCTATACTAAACTCCTAAAGTCTTAAACATTCAAGTAAAGTCTTTCAAACTTATTTTTTCCATGTTTTTTTTCACTTTGAAAAGTTCAGAAATAAAAAAACTTTTTGAAAGGAATGTGTATTAAAATATTTTGTGATTTTTAAGTAAATAAATCAGATTTAGAAAATGTGATGCTTGACCTTTTTCATTTGAGCACATTCACTCATTCACAATACCGCACAGTCTAATATGAAATTTATCGCCTGCTTTTATTTTTTCTCTATCATAGAATCAAAGACTCAAGCTCCTTGCGCAGTTCATTGACCAAAAAGATCAAGTTTTCTTATCATATTGATTTAGCAGTTTTAAAACACGTGCTTCGATTATTATACTGTTAAAAACCTATGTTTGATCTTTCGATATCAGCTAAGTCAAGTGCGTTATTACTAGAGTAGCTAGGCATATAAATGAAAAGTGTTGTAAGTTTAAACATTAGGAATGTGAATGGCTCTTTTACAAAACCTTTACAGATTTTATTTTACACAATATTTTTCCCACTCTCTAAATCTGAATCAGTGAGATTTCACTGATTGTCAGTAAAATTTCACTGATTCAAATAGCTAGGAATGGGTCACTGACAATCAGTGAAAGGTAACTTATTGGTTCAGTGAAATAACCACTTTTTAAGGTTGGCAGCACTGCATCATGTCAATTTAGCAATAATAATAATACAATATTTTAGTACATTCAATCAAAGAATCTTAGCAAAAACTTAAAATCCATAAATCTGATCAAATATTAAAAAAGGTGAATAGTTCAGATACGAGGGTAGTTCAATAAGTCCTTAGAATGACCAACAGATGGCGCGCGAATCGCTCCAAATCATCTGTTTTCAGTCAGCACCACTCCCGACTAGAT
>NC_046665.1:61185643-61198900 GCF_010883055.1 Belonocnema kinseyi
GAGCTCCAAGGAGATTATGTTGAAAAATAAAAAAAAAAATTTACCCAAAAAAAATTGTTTTTATACTTCATTCTAAGGACTTATTGAACTACCCTCGTACTTTTAAATGACAAGCAACCTCACATATTACTTTAATTTCAAGATTGGACTGTCATGTACAACCCCGTTAAGTAAGTACTTCCTATACGAGTAAGAGTATATTTATTCCATAGCTAATTTAGAAGACTTACCGCCCGAAAATTAAAAATTGTATTTCATTGAAGAATTCTTCGTGCTACTTAAGTAAAAGAGTAAGAATAACGCTTTACCTAAAAATGTAGGGGTTATGATTCACATGATTTACTCTGGTGTTACTGAACTGATTAGTGAAATAGTCTGAAGTCACTGATTAATCAGTGAAATGTCTAACTACTATTTCAATCAGTGCATTTTTCACTGATACATATTCAGAGAGCACCCGGGGCAAAATGCTAATATTCGGCAATCCTCCCTGTATGCTCTGTCACGAAAAATAGAGTTCTGCGCGAGTTTGTAGAGAGCTTTTCAGTCCTTGCTTTTCATCGAAAACGCTCGAAAATTGCGAATTTAGAAATAAGTAGGTTTCCGCGAGCTTTAAAGAGGCTTTCGCGATATCCAAAAACTCCCTCCGTGCTCTGTCAAAACGAGTTTGCCCGACGATTTTAGAGTACTGAGCGAATTCGCAATATTCGAGCGATTTCGAGGAAAAGCGAGGACTGAAAAGCTCTCTCCAACCTCGGGCAGAACTCTATTTTTCGTGACAGAGCATGTAGGGAAGACTTGCCGAGTATTATGATTTTGCCTCGGGCAAGAGAGACATTTTTTATTTTTAACATTGTTATTGAGTTTCAAGTGAGCAACTTTTCATTTTCCATTTTCTCTTAATTGGAAGGTGCAAACTTTTTTATTTTATAAATTTTCTAGAGTTGGAAAGAAGTAAATTTTGGGTGTTTTTGAGTGTCTTTTATTTTTAACATTTTGAATGAATTAGAATTAGAAGGGAGAATATTATTGTTATTTACTTTTTTTCTGAATTTTAATAGTCCAGTTTTTTCTTTTAACATTTTTAATGAATGAGCGATGGACGAATTTGGTATTTTTAACATTTAGGTGAACCCTAGTGGAAAATTTTCTGGCTGTCTAATGTCAGATCTGGGCCTGATCTGGTGATGTCTAGACCGTCTAGCCAAGGCAGTCTAATCTGGCCCAAATCTGGGACTGGTCAGCAATCCATAACATAACAATTTCTCATTGTCAATCCCAAAGTTTTTTAACATTCTCAAAAAATTGCTAGGATATCTGAAATTATACAAAATTAAAATTTTAATTAATTAATTTAAATTTAAATTAATTAATTAATTAAATTAATTAAAACTTTTTGAAATCATTTTTTTTTCTTATTTTCTTGGCAGTCTAGTCTGACCCAGATCTGGTACTGGTTCGCAATCCATACCATAAGAGTATCTAAGTATCAATTAGCCAAATTTTTTCACCATTCTCGAAAAACTGTCGAGGTGTCTAAAATTATACAAAATAAGAAATTAACACTATTAAAAATGAATTTTTGTCTTATTATCTTTACAGAAGATTTTTGCACTAGGGAAAGGGGGAACTATTTATTTTCAAATTTTGTACTGAGTTTGAAAAGGAACATGTTTTATTTGTATCATTTTTATTAATTTGGGTGACTGTTTCGATATTATTCAAGGAGTTAGACAAGGATGCGTTATGTCTCCATGGTTATTTATATTATTCATGGCCAAGCGTTCGCAGATAATAAGGTTGTTATGGCAGAGTCAATCGAACACTATGGCGTTCGAAGGAAAGAGTGATGATGAGAGAATTGAACAATTTGATAAGTTTGTATACCTTGGTAGCTTATTTACTAGGGACAGGAAGATAGATTACAAAATTAAATAGACGCATAAACAAAGGTAAGAAGGTTATTGGTAGAGCAGGGCCCTTTATCAGAAGTAAAAATATATCAAATAAAGCTAAAATGGCCATACATAATTCTATATTTGTGCCGACTTTACTATACGGTAGCGAGACATGGACCTATCAAGAAAAAGATAAGAGTAAAATTAACGCAATTGACATGAGATTCATGCGCATAATATGCGGGAAACTGTGATGGACAAAATGAGTAACGAGATAATTCTCAAAGAATGTGGTGCAGAAGAGACGCTACTAGACACATGGGAAAGCAGTCGGTTATGATGGTTCGGGCATATTGAGAGAATGCCAAATGAATGACTAACGAAACAAGTGTATCAGGGTAAAGTAAATGGCAGCGTGTCCAGAGACAGACCGCGGAAAAAATGGTTAGAATGTGTGAATGAGACCCTGCATGGACGTAAAAGAAGCTAGAGAAGTACACTGTTAGAAATGTTCGAAAAATTCCGGCACATTTAAGATACTAAATTAACTGAAATTTACACAATTAGGTTGCTGACAATGAAATTCCGTAACTTCTATATTAAATTGACTAAAGTTTTATTTAACTTCAGAAGCAGTTTCTGAAAATTGCGTATATTTTCCTAAAATTTCTAAATGGTAACAGAAATATAAGTCATTGTAACATAAAGAAATGCGTAGTTTACATGCGCAGTCCGCGCTTCTCGAGCGCGCGTGCGGCTAGCAGACGAAGCATGAAGGTTCAGTATTGGTGGTACTCGGCGTGTTGGAAAGATTTTGTTATGATTTTTTACGTAAGGGGGGCATTTTATTCTTGTACCAAATTTTTCGGAACATCACACGCTGAACAAACCTGGTAAGTAAAAGCGAACCTGGCTAACAACAATTTTGTTAAAGTCAGGGAATTTTCTTGTTTAGGGAAACTGTCAAGTAAAATAAATTTGAAATTCTTTCAATTCTAATTTGAAATTAGTTTAATTCGTTTATAAAATATTCTAGGTTAAAAATGTTACAACTTTACGATTTTGCTCTTTGAATATTAATATGGCCAGGGAAAATGAAAAATTGGTCAGTGGGAAATTAGAGAAAATAAGAAATAAAGTTTAGCGGTAACTGCATGGTATAATATTCTTGTTAGCGATTTGTTTGCCTTGTATTTATATTTATTTGTTTGCAGTGGCTTTCTCCACAGTATTACCTTTTAAGTCATCAATTTTATTACTTGCTTGAAAATTCATCAATTTTGTGGAAAATACCCCCTTTCTGGTTGAAAATTGAATTTTGGTTTTAAAAATTCAACTGGTGTCATAGAAAATTAACTTGTTGTTTGAATCTCATATTTCAATGCTAAAAAGTCAAACAAAATCTTTTTTGGTTGAAAATTCAACTATTTTTCGAAAACTTCTCTTTCTATTTAAAAAAGTCATCTATTTTACTAGAAATTGCATCTTTCTTCGATAAAAATGCAACGGTTTGATTTAAAATTCATATTTTTGGGTAGAAAATGCAACTATTCTCATAGACAATTTTTTTCTCATTTAAAACTCTTTTTTTTATGTCGAAAAGTGGAACTGAAATCTTTTTTGGATAAAAGTGAAACTATTTTTTAAAATTATTTGTCTTTGATTTCAAAATTTGAACTCTTTCGTACTGGAGCAAATGCAGGTTCCTGTTAACAAAAAAACGACTAAGTCATTTGCATGACAAACTATCAGTATAAAATGAGCTCAACTTCAGTGTACAATTTGATATGTTTAAGGGGATGCTTTTGAGATGAAACTTCTTGCAAGTGTTCCTCCATTTTCATACAATACATTTTCCAATTTGTGGGTCCGAATAATAATATTTAGGGCCTCTTTTAAAGCTTTAAACAAGTAAATTTCAAAATTTAAGCTATGCTATCGGAAGCAGCGGTGATTATGAGTCCTAATGGCAGCAATGGGAGTGGAGGCGAGAACGGTTACCTCTTTCGATGATATTGAACCCTTCGAAATTTTTTTGCTCACATTTCCCGACAATAGACTTGGCCTGCGGGTGGCCGTTAAGTCACTGCAATGCAGGTTCTCAATGAGGAAAATTTCAAAATTACAAAAATTAATTTTTTATTTTCAAACGCAGTGAATAAGACAATTAAGAATAAATATAACATAATTTTGAAATGTCTATAACTCGGATTAATTTGTACTTTATTCCCTAAGCACTAGAAAATTGTGATGGAATTTACTTTTCACGTAGAGGTTAAAAACTTTTCATCTTTTTACATTCTCATTTAGGGGTTAAATCTACTATGTAAAGATTCTTTTTGGTAATGTTAACAACATTCTATTGAAGTAGACTGGGAAAATATGGCGCTCCCGCAAAACACGTTTTTTATGATTGCTTGCAAGTATTAGAGTTGCTACAGGTCTGATGGTTCCGGAAAATGAGGGAATGTCAGGGAAAACATAATAGAGTTCGGGCATTTTCGATAAAGGGAAATTATTTGTATTATTATGATTAAAAATCGCAACTATTTAGTTGCAAATTAATCTGTCTTTGTTAAGGATTCAAATTATTTGGTTGAAAATCATTTTTATTTCGCTGAATTCAACTATTTTTTGTGTAAAATTTTGAATTGCAGATAATCGTTCCCGGAGTTATCATACTCATCGCAAGCAATAATAAAAAACGTGTTTTGCGGGAGCGCCATATTTTCCCCGTTTACTTCAATACAATGTTGTTAACATTACCAAAAAGAATCTTGACACAGTAGATTTAACCCCTAAATGAGAATGTAAAAAGATGAAAAGTTTTTAATCTCTACGTGTAAAGTAAATTCCATCACAATTGTCTAGTGCTTAGGGAATAAAGTACAAATTAATCCGAGTTTTAGACATTTCAAAATTATGTTCTATTTATTCTTTATTGTCTTATTCACTGCGTTTGAAAATAAAAAATTCATTTTTGTAATTATGGTTTTTTATAGGTTCTTCAGGATATGTTTGTAATTACTCTTATTCAAATTATTAAGCAGAATATATTTTTCATAAAATAAAAAGATAGCTTAATGTGCATTGCATTCATTTTATTTTATAATCTTATTTTTATTTTTGAAATTTTCCTCACTGAGAACCTGCATTGCAGTGACGTCGTGGCCAACCAAAGGCCAAGTCTATTGTCGGAAAAAGTGAGCAAAAAAATTTCGAAGGGTTCAATATCATCGAAAGAGGTAACCGTTCTCGCCCCCGCTCCCATTGCTGCCATTAGGACTCATAATCACCGCTGCTTCCGATATCATAGCTTAAATTTTGAAATTTACTTGTTTAAAGCTTTAAAAGAGGCCCTAAATATTATTATTCTGACCCACAAATTGGAAAATGTATTTATGAAAATGGAGGAACACTTGCAAGAAGTTTCATCTCAAAAGCATCCCCTTAAACATATCAAATTGTACACTGAAGTTGAGCTCATTTTATACTGATAGTTTGTCATGCAAATGACTTAGTCGTTTTTTTTGCTAACAGGAACAAGCATTTGCTCCAGTACAAATCGCCTGATATATTTCCGACGTTTTTTCCAGGATATTTGAGATTTTAATTGATTTGTTCAGAAATAAAATAATTGTGCAGCTAATCTAATTTCATAGCGCAGCCGTTGATAATAGGTCCACAATAGATAGAACCTTTTTTGTGCACTATAAAATTATGAACATTTTTTTCACATCTCCATATTCAACCTAAAATCAACAGTTCTCGAGTAATTTTAAAAAACATGTTATTGTTTAACACTTTCCAAAATTTCGGAACTTTGCCGTGTACACGTATGTTTGAGAACTTTTTACAATATCTTTATAAAGCTATTACCAACGTAAATGTGAAAAAATGCTACTTTTACGAATTTTTTTTTTCTTAGTGATATTTGTTCCCCATTGGCTGGACTACTAAGCTTTTACCTGGTTCTGGTTTCAAGGTTGGAGGAGGGTTACACGTGCCAACCATTTCGGGGCGACAACCCTCAGAATTTAAGAATTCATGCCGAGGTCCATCCGAGGACTACGCAGCAGTCATTCAATTTTTGTCGTTTCACTCTCTGTACGAGAATACAGGAGTGGCGAGAAATTCCTACATCTTATCCAGTAGGAAATGTACGAGTAACGGTTAGAAGGTAATGCTGCCTGTTTAATTTTTATGTTTAGGACTAATTAATTTTGCCAGATCAGGAATAGACAGAGAAGAATCTTTAGAAATAATTAATAGTTCAAATTTTATTTAAAGTATAGAATACTTGGCAGACTAAGACCATTTTTGAGAACCACAAAGATCACTCACTCACTCACTCGATATATATATAGACATTTTTGTAAGATGTAATATTTAATGTCTTTATCAAATGTTCCTTTAAATTATAAGGAAAATAAAAATAACTTTAAAATAGGCGATGTCGATAAATTGAACAATTTTCAATTGCAGAAAATCTCATAAAGACGAAACATCACAACTTTAAACACTGCCAATAGAATAGTGGACCAATATTAGCGGCAGTATTGGGACATTTTTGGTCAAATATTGGGGTGTATACGTCCACTTTCAGTTTCGGCTAGTCGATATCGGCCCAATATTGAATCCAGACTTGGAAAAATATAATCGCCAATGAAAAAATTTTCTTCATTAATGATAAATTAGTATTAGTAATTCATTATTGGTAATTATCATTCAATATATTATTTATTATTTACAACTGCATTAACAGCAAATATTAGTTCCATATTGCTCTAATGATCAATCTTGGAAAATTCACACTGGGTACATTCTTATTCGTGTTCTTCTACACCGTCCTGCAATCTAAGAAACATCGACTCTTTTCCCAATCGCTGTTTTAAAACATAAAATAATAAATACTTGCAAGCGTGCTCTGAGAAAAGAATTTAAGCAACAAAATGGTTTTGTTGTTCAAACTAAACAGTTTTCCCAGTGTGGCATTGTAGATTATAGAGATTAGAGCTTTGCGATTTTATTAGACGAAACGAGTTTATTCTTTTAATCAATTCAATTTAATCTAAAAAAATTAATCAATCTTTTAATCGATTTTTCAAGAGTGGTGTTCTCTACCTGTAGTTATTGTTATACTTTTTGAGGTTTCCAATTCTAAACTTGGATTATAAGTCATTTAAATTTATTTATTAAAGGTATTTTTGCAAATTTTCAATTACTGTTTCAAAAAATCAGTGAGTTTGGCATTCTCATCCGTCAAATCTAATTTCACTTTTCAAATCTTTCCAAATCTGAGTTAATGGCTGATAAAATCGGATAAAATCTATAATGTATTATCAAATACATCATTTCCTGATCAGTTATGAGTTAATTTCTTTTTGACATTGCATATATTTTTTGGCTTTCTTAGCGACATTAAAAAATTTTCGAACAAATTTTACATTTGAATTTTGAGCCATTAAAAACTTAACAGCCTTAGGCTTTAGGGTTCAACATATTCTTAAACAAATTTATTATTAAGGGTCAATATCATCCCCCACTGATAATTTCGAATTCAAATAAAAAGAATCATCCTGTTATATTCATTGCAAATATAAGAAATTGGATCATTGACTTTTAATAACACGGAAAAAAATAGATTGTATTTCGGAACTTTTTTTTTGATTATGAAAACTGATTCGATATGAAGGCATTACGGAACCAAAAAAAATCTCCTTTACACCATTCTGAAGATGTGTGAAATTTCTGTTTTATAAAACCTTTTTTTTTGTTTGAGGAAGCTAAATTGCTGCACTATGAAGGATGTACACTTGTTATTATACATTTAAAAACTAGCATAGTTAAAAATGAATGATAAAATCGAGGAAAATATGCCTATTGTTAATTTTGGAAAAGAATTAACAACGAAGTTAAGACAAAAATATTTCAGGTGTAAATGTTGTATTTAACATTAGTTATCTAGGGTTTTATGTTTTTTTCTTTCCTTGAAGATGATCGTTGCAACTCTTGTTTAATTCGAATATTGAAGGGCACATTTTATTTCTTAAAGGCCTTACAAATTGCTGGGGTACGTACTTATTAAAAAACAATGTATATAAGGAGTATATATACAATTGTCAATTTTATAAAAAATATTTATCCTACAAACAATATTTTTAATAAAAACGTACTAAGGAGATTTATAGATAGTCTTTGAAGGAATAGAATGAGCCCTTAAATATTAGGATTAAATAAGAATGTCACTTTTTACATAAAGAAAGAGCAAATATATGAAACTCTAAATATTTATAGTTAAATAAACAATGGGAATATTTTCTACAATTTTATCAATCATTTTGAAAAATAATCGTTTTTAAACTAAAGATAACTAGTGTACATCCTTAAGATAGCTCTAAAATATTATTTATGATCGTGGCTACGTGTAAAGAAATTTCCACAGAAATACCCAGAGTTTTTCGGTACCAATATGGGGAGCTGGAAAGGGGGCTATTTGTACCGAAATGTCGGTAAATATAGCTGGATTTGTTGCTTCTCAATTTATAGAAACAAAATATTCATAAATTGTAGAAAACGAAATATCCATGTAATATAGTGTGAAAGTGTTTCATATAAAAATACCTTTCTTTATTATGGTTATGTTTCGTCAATAAGTTACGTAATCTATTAGTATTGATATACAGATATACTTTTTCCAGAAAGTGCCGCCCATTTATTTTACTATTTTACTATCTCATGAATGTTATAAATAAATCTGTAGAATTCACATAAATGTCCAGATTTATTCTGATAACGCCAGGCTACCTAGCAGTGAATGTTATGAAGATGATTTCAAGAAACTAAAATTATACCACACTTGACATATTAGGACTCTTCCTGTATAACATTGATGTTAAAATGGATCAAGATGTGTTAGAAAATTTGACATTTACATACAAATTTGCTAATACAGTGTAGCCGTGTAGCAGAATTGTAAATTGTTTTGTAGAGTCAATATCCAAATTCAGATAAAAAATGTAACTTCACAGTAAACCACAGAGATATTATTTCTCTGAAGTTCGATAAAACCGCTGCAAATAATTGAAAACTACATTTATCCAAAGTGAGATAATTTTTATCACGTGGCAGATGAAAATTATCCGTTGTCGGATAATTGCAATTTTCAGTGGTTTGCAACGTTTTTATTCAATTTCAGATAAAAAATATCTCTGGGATTTACTGTGTTTGGAATTTAGTGTGATCGTATCTTAAAAATGATAAACTTAAAAGCAATTGGCGAAACCTAATGAATGCATCCTGCACTTTTTTTCTGACGGGGCCAGTTACCTGTGGGCGTGACAAAAGAGAATCAGGATGATTGATGATAAGTCTGGTTCTTCACCAACAAGAGTTCAGGCCCCTTTTTCTAAATAAGGGCGAAGTTACTGTCTGTAAACTGTACACATATGTATTAGTGACACGTGCGTCCTTCGGATCCACGAGGGTCCATGGAACCAAGGACTGAATCATCTTGTTTATCTCTCTTGCATCATTGAGGGACCTGCTCTTTTACGGATTGCATTCAAATCTCCAGCCTTTGAAAACGTAAACAACACGCAAACAGAATTCCAACGCTACCTATAGTAAGCAAAAGAGTTTTAAAATCGAGTCCATAGTTCAAGAATTATTCGAACTGGTGCCCTTCACTGATATGTGTTTCAGTAGGACCTTTAACATGGAGAAAAAAGAGACTCTTAATATTAAAGAATTGTGAAAGAATGCATTTTCTCTAATCTTTACAGAAAATCCTCTGACATTTGCGGACTTTTTTGTATGACTCGCCGACAGTTCTTGTCAGATTTGCAGAAAAAAACGGTGCTATCCGTATTCCTTATAGGTCTATAAATATGTAAAGATACCTAAAGATTCTGTAGACTTTAGATACAAATCTGTGCGATCAATATTTTAATATAGGACCCCTATACCATTAACAGAACAGTAATTAAAATTACTGCTTCTATTAAGGTGAACTAATGTCCAAACGTTTACACGGAGAAAAATGGATGTTTAAATGTAGATGTTCAAAGGGTAAGATTGTAGCACCTAATATCCAGATATTCATGTCAAACATTTACTATCTTTTTGAAATTTTAGGCGTAAAATTTTTTTTATGTTAAACTAAAACAGATTCAGATGTTAAAACCGTTCGAGCGCATGCGCATAGCGCATTGGTATTTCACGACTATATTTGACCACTATATATTTTCGATATTAAAATTTTGGAACATTTCCAAATAATCAGAATTAACTATCCTTACATAAAATTGGATCACGATTTTTCCTGTCCATAGAAGGGAACAATGATTTTAAGTTGCAGTTTTATTGACTTGACACATTTGACAAAATGTTAATGAATTTAAAATAAAAGTTGAGTTTAAGTAACTTAAAATAGATATAATTTTAAATTCAGATTACAGATTATTCGTTCTTTGATTACTTACCCCTTTTTTATTTTAAATTTAAAATATTGAACATAACCTCAATTTGACTGAATGTATCATCTGATCGACATTTCATACCCTTTATCTGTTTTCCTTCGTGTACGAACATTAAATTTTAATTTTAATTTCACAAATAATTTATCAATCCATTCCTTAAATTACCATAAATAAGTAAACTCCTCGAATATTTACTGGCGTTATTTGACATAACCATATATGTAATATCTCGGATATTTCAGCTGAACATTTTGGATCTTAGAGAGTACCATCTGACTTTTTAAGATCTGCAGATGCTAGATTTGAACATCTAGATTGTTGTCCTATAGTTAAACATAAAATGTGTTAAGGCTGAACATCTAGTTGTTACGTTTGAACATCCATTTTTCTCCGTGTAATTATGATCATGAGGTATAAAAGTGTTGTGGAAAGACCCTACACTTGAGAGGTACCTAAATGGTATAATCCAAACATGTGATTAAAATTCTCGATTAATAGTGCATCTAGCCTTTAAGATTTCATATAGAGCCAATTCAATGATTTAAATTCCATATAGGTTTAAGTTTCACTTTGTGAGTCCCAGAGAAGAAGGTTCAAAATTTAAAATGCGGCACGTGCAGTGCTTTGATTTCCTGATGTTGTTGATTAATCTTTAGATTAAGGTCTTCATGGGTGTTTTCACTCCTCTAGAGTCTAGATAACTTAATTCATTACTAAACATATTATTTATTTATTTTTTGTTTCAGGTGAGTATAAATTTATTACAAACATCGATTTTACAACATGGTTTCTTCCGAAAGAAAGATCCCTTCATCCTTGTAAGTACGAATATGATACGGAACCGCTATATTGAAATTAGTTTTATAATCACCAATGATAATTGTAGAGTTATCAGAACTATGAGGATGACAAGAGCAGTTTATAAATCTTTGCGGTTGTGCAGAGATAAAAATGAGTTTGAATTCTCAAATGATTGGTAAATCAAGGAAAATGAGTCTTATTTGTATCGAGACACGTGAATCTATTAAGCATGTTTTAGCTTGAAATAATCGCGTAATATGAGCCAGGGAGAAGGAATTCTCTGGTATCGCTCGTCAATTTCCTTAATGGTATTGAAGAGATCTTTTAATGTAGTGATTTTAGTAAAAAGTAGGTCCAAGGCATTGAATGTTTGACTCAATCTTCAAGTATTTTGTTTTTATTTCTCCGTATATTTACACCTATATATCGCCTGCTGAGAAATACTAGAAGGAAAATTTTGGAGTTGATCATCATTGATAATTGATTGAGATTGGTAGGGCACGCACGTGTATGATGGCGAAAACAACGTAAGTTTGAAAAAGTAAACAATAACAGTCTAGACTATCTTAGATATTAGACTCATCTGGTGAGCTTCCGTTCTTGATGGTGAGATATCAACTTTCCTGACTTTCAAGACATTTATGGTTAAGGAATATTCTTTTTTTAAATGTAATATTTATTCAAAATTCAACTATTTGGTAGAAAAGTCATATTTTTGGCCCAAAATTCAACTGTTTTATTAAAAATACGTTTTTTATATCAAATTAATTTTCTTTGGTAGAAAAGTCCTCTTTCTTGGTTAGAAATGAACTTTTTTATTTGAAAAAATCATTTGACTGAAAATTTAACTATTTGGTTAAAGGTTCAACTATTTAGTTGAAAATTCTTCTCATTTGCTTGAAAGTATAACTATTTGATTTTAAATGCGACTGGTTAGTAATCAGCTGCCTTGATTGTAAAGTACCTTTTTCGTTGAAAATTCAACTCCTTACTTGAAAATTTAGGTTTCCCGGTCGAACATAGACTTTTTGTTGAAAATTCATCTTTTTTCCTGGTAAAAATTTATTTTTGTTAAAAACGCAACTGTTTGGCTGAGAACTAATAATCTGTCTTTGTTGAGAATTCAATTGTTTTGGTACAAATTAATTTTTGTGGTTGAAGAATAATTATTTTAGATATGGAAATGCATTTTTTGTTGAAAATTGAACTATTTTGTTGAAGATTCTTTGTTTTTTTTTGGGTTGAAAATGAAATTTTTAACTAAATATTTAAATATTCCATTTTTTATTAAAAATTTACCTTTTTAGTAGAAACATCGAATATTTGGTTGAAAATTCCTTTAATTCATTGCAACTTTTTACATTCTCATCAGAGAAGGTATTAGAGATGTGTCAAATTTGCCCTCTCCCCCCAGTTTTTGTTAAATGTCCACGTTTCGAGACCCCCTGAATCCGAAAAACAGGTTTTTACGAATGTGTCTGTCTGTTTCCACAATAACGTTTGAAATAATTAATCTATTAGATTTCCCTTTGGTATATACTCGTTTAGAGTGCTAAAGTGCTAAACTAAAGGTCAAGTTCATTATCCAGCCATTTTGGGTAAAAATGCAAAAAGTCGGCACATTTTGAATAACAACTTTTTAAATTTTCTTGAAAAATCAAAAGTTCAAATTTTGACAACATACAAAATAATGAAAAATCGAAAAATAACATTTATTGGCCAAATTATGCAAAATACTGTAAAAGATGAGTGGACAAAAGTGTGCATTTGAAAAAGATCTAAAAATTTGTTATGAATCACTTTTTGATAGGATGCATAGTTTTGGCTTTAATCATGAAAAACATCATTAACAGTAAAAAAAATCTTCCCGCTGCGTGGGCACATTCTCATCACAACTTTGGTCTTTTAATTTCTTTTTTGTCTTGTGTGTGGGGTTCCAAAAAATAAATTTTTTTTATGTTTTAAATTCTATTTTTTAGGATTAAACCCAAAAACTGAACTATCAAAAATATATTCATGATAAGAAAATCATTTTTACATTTTCGTCAGAGAAGGTATTAGATTTGTGTGAAATTTGA
>NC_046665.1:61198929-61219205 GCF_010883055.1 Belonocnema kinseyi
CCCCCCCCCCCCCCACGTTTTGAGACCCCCTGAATCCGGAAAACAGGTTTTCACGAATGTGTCTGTCTGTATGCCTGTGTGTCTTTACGTTCTTCTGTGAGCACAATAACTTTTGAAAAAAATAATCGGTTAGATTGGCTTTTGGTACACTCGTTTAGTGTCCTAAGCTAAGTGCCAAGTTCGTTAGTCAGCCATTTTGGATAAAAATTCAAAAAGTGAGCGCATTTTGAATATTTTTGAGACCACTTTTTTCAAAATTAAAAAATTTTCTGTACGGATGTTTATATTATTCAAAAAGGTGAACAGTTTAGTCTGATGTCTTTTTTCATAAAAACGAAAATTACCAGAGTTATAACATTACGGAAAAAAGTACGCTGTAAGATATACTCGGAAAAGTGATGAAATATTACTCTGTGGCGCAGTAACGGAACCTTTCGTGCAACCACAGAGTAATTCTTACACTTTGGGAGAAATTAACGAACCTCACTGCATCAATGTGCAAGATTTACTCTGTGAAATTTTAAATCCGTATCCAGATCGAATGGGGATGAGTGATAATTTAACAATGTCACCCAGTAATCCCTACTTTGTATAGAGAGCGCTAGATACAGCTCGCATTGTACACTGCGCGCGTGTCTCGCAAGAGTAGAGGTACCACTTTCGCTTAGTAAACATTGCTCCTTCTGGGAGGAAAAATTATAGTTTCGCATTAGAAATCTCTCGCATCAACAAGCAAAAGTCACAGTTGTGCCCTAGAATAGAATCGTCGGTAGACATCCATTACAGCACATTGAATCGAAGGCTAGCTGAAATTAGAAGAAATAAGTCTTGAAAATGAAAATTTTTAAATGCTAAGAATTTTATAAACCTTTGCTAAAAGCTATAGTAATTATTTATAAATTTTTTTAAAATAGAATAATGCACATTATGTGATATAATAAATAGTATAATAGTATAATAAATTGCAAACATAGGTAAGTGAAGTAAACGGTGTTTATTTACATATTTTTAAATTTTATTCCTGGAACAATATTTGAAGGGTTGCAGTATGCAGAATTAGGTATCTAACAAACAAAAACAACATTTTTTAGAAAACTGAAATAGCATTTCGTAAAATCGAAATCAGCGTATGAAGATAAAGACAAAAGTTACTTCCTGGCTTAAATGTTTTTGATTTGAGGCCAAAAAAGTATGATTAAACACAAGTATCCAGTTCCGAGAAATAAAATGTGGAAGCTTACAACCTCAAAGAGATTCGAATTTCGTGGGTTTTGAAAATTGTGTTTAAACAGGGACTGTAAATTTATTCTTCAAATTTAAAACATGATAAAAACTTATTCCTGAAATATGGGGAGGCTGAATAAGAATAAAAAAGAGCTTATAAATAAACTTATTCTGTACGGGAAAATAAAGATTTAGTGTGGCGGTATCGCACTGTAACAGTAATAAAAGTTTTAAAAGTCGCTTTTAGTAGAAATTGAAGATTTTATGTTAGAATTTGATTATACTATAAAATATAAATCAGACGAATGGAAACAAAACTACAATGCTTGCAGGTATAGTCGAGTGGCGGGAACTCGCGATCTGTCGGTGGTACTGTAGCGCTATTCACTAGTACCACAATAATCTGTTATGTAATACAGCACTCTTCATACAAGAGTCAAAATATCTCAAGTATGTCACTTTTAAATCGACAGATCTATTTTCAATTAATTTATACAGTTTTCAATTTGTTTTTATATCAAAATAACTCCGCTAAAATATTTTTTCAACATTTTGTTTAAGTTATTAACAATCAAAGTTCTTGATAATTTTTTCAAACATGGATTACTCGCGAACGGTTAATCGAAATTCAATAATTGAGTTATGCAAATTTTTTTACGAAGTATACTTTACGCTAAAAAAATGTGTTGGGTATTAAAAAAACATTTTTATATTCTGTAAATAATCGTTTATTTTAAACAATTGAAAATTAATTAAATTTCTGCGTCTGTGAAAGAATTCTTTCATGTTCCAATATATTCTACGATCTCTATCGAAAATTTTGGTGAAAAAAAAGTTTGTATTTTGCAGCGCTGGTCTAGTACGTTCATACGCGCGCGGTTATCATATTGAGTACAATATGACACGAATTTTTCACTAAAATGATCAATGTTAAAAAAATGATGTTTTAATCAAGTGGTTCAACTTTCTGCAAGGTATACTCATTTTTTAAATGAAAAAGATGAATTTTCAACCAAGAAGTTTAATTTTTTACTAAAAAAGATGAATTTTCAATAAAGTGGATCCAGTATCAACTAAAGAAATCTATTTTCAGCCAGAAGTTGAATGGTTCAGTTTTCAGTTAAAAAGATTAATTTAAAAAAAAATTATATTATCAAAATAGTTCACTTTTCCAAAAAATAGATTAATTTTAAATTAAAAGAATGAAGCATCATTCAAACCAAAATAATTTTTTAATAAAGTGGATCAACTTCAGGCCAAGAAATAGGGAAACAATTGGGTAATAAATTATTTTGAATAAAATTATTATGGGTATCAATTCAAGTACAATATGAAACGAATTTTAAACTGAAATGATAAATTTTATTTGAAAAAATGCATTTTTAATCAAGCGGTTCAATTTTCTACCAGGTATAGCTATTTTTTGATCAAAAAGATGAATTTTCAACCAAGAAGATTAATTTTCTACTAAAAAAGAATAATGTGGTTTAATTTTCAATTAGGCATAGATAAATTTTCAAAGAAAGAAATGAATCTTCAACCAATAATATTATTTTTTAAGAGACTGTTTAAGTATTTAATCAAGTAGTTGAATGTTTAATCTAAACATGTGAATTACAAAAAAAATCGAATAGTCAAATTATCATTAAAAATATTAGTTTTTAATTCAAAAAACACATTTTAAGCAAAAAATTAATTTTTCCAACAAAAAGATGAATTTTTAACTGAACAAATGAAGAATCAACACAAAAAATGAATTTTTAATAAAATGGTTTAATCTTCAACAAAGTATAGTGAAATTTTCCACCAAGAAGATTAATTTTCTACCAAAAAAGTATTTTTTTAAAGAAATTGGTTCAAACATTCAACTTAATAGTTGAATTTTAAACAAAAAAAGATAAATTTTCAATAAAAAAATTTAACAGTTGATATTTAAAATAATGAAGATTTTTAATTTAAATACCAACTACTAAATTTTTGTATTGAAAATTCATCTTTTTTGGTTTACAATTCAACTACTAGGTTGAATGTTTGAACCGATTTGTTAAAAAAATAATTTTTTTGTATAAAATTAATCTTCTTGGTTGATAATTTCACGACACTTTGTTGAAGATTAAACTATCGCATCCGAATGTACTCGATCAGGGCTGAAGGTCGGAGCGCGGTCACAAAAAATCAATAACTTTTGAACCACTGCAAAATACAAACTTTGTTTTTCACCAAAATTTTCGGAAGAGATTGTAGAATCTATTGGCACTTAAAAGAACTCTTTTACAGGCGGAGAAGTTTTATTAATTTTCAATTGTTTAAAACAAACGATTATTTAAGTAATAAAAAAATGTTTTTTTACGACCGAATTTTTTTAGCGTAAAGTATACTTCGTAACAAAAATTTCCATAACTTAATTATTGAATTTCGATGAACTCTTCGCAAGTAAGCCATTTTTGAAAAAAATAATCAAGAACGTTGATTGTTAATAACTTAGAAAAAATGTTTTACAAAAATATTTTAGGGGAGTTATTTTGATATAAAAACAAATCGAAAACTTTATAAATTAATTAAAAAAAGAACTATCGATTTAAACGTGGGACACTTGAGATATTTGGACCCAAAAATTATTTTTCCATTTTCCTCCGTGCATACTGAGGAAAAGCTTACGTAACTAACTTCGCGATTACGGTCCATTTTCTCGTAACTAAAAATGTTAAATTCGACCTAAACGACAATACCACTTACGTAAGATTTTCCTTAGTACGGCAGATATGAAGATTATTATAATCTTAATACATCTTTTAGTTTTTATTAGAAAAATAATTAATTATAAAATTAAATTTTATATAGTAAGAAATAAAACAAATCTCGCTCAGCGAATAACACTGTTTGAAAGTGGAGATATTATAATCTCGCCCAGTAACATTTATTTTCCCGGTTCACAATGTACCTCTAACACTCTCAGTCAGCATTTGTCACAGAACGAAAAAGGAGAAATTACAATTTTACACTGCGAAATTGGTGCTGGGCGATTGGTGTATCGGATTACTATTGGAAACTGCACCATCTAGTTTGTATCCCACTACCCATCGCAGTATGAAAGGAAATAGCTTACAAGTTGTAAACTGTATAATTCACCATTTATAATTCACATTGGGAAAACGTAAGGTCTACTAGTTTTCAAGTGAAACCTTACAATGTGAAGCAGTAATTTAAGCAGTATGTACCAACGCTATTCCACTGTACAATGTCAAACTATAATAGCTGCTTTATGTGTTGCTACAAATAGTATTTCGACCAGTATAATTTCAGATTACTGGTTCAGACTGCATTCAATACTGTGAAAACTGCTCATTTCACAGTGGGTACGCTTTAAACCTTAGCTTTGCTGTTCGAAATTGTACATCTTACAGTCTACTTTTTCCCCTGATTTACAAAATTTAAAAAAAAACACGAAATCGAGCCTTTTAGGCCAAATAACCGACGATATGAAACAAAAGGCAAGAGAAGAACAAGTTTGATTTTTAAATGCCCTAAAAGATTATCATAACAACTTTTGGATTTTTCTTGAAAAATCTAAAACTCAAACTCTGACCGCATACAAAATAATGGAAAATTCAAAAATTACATTTTTTCATTGAACAATTTCAGATTATTTTAAAGATTTTCAAATATATAAATGCATTAAAAAATATATATATAATGTTGAAGTTGAAAAAACGAGAAGGCTGCTCAGTAGACCGTATGAGTAAAGTTTAAATCATAAAAATAACCTTGGAAATGAGCAAATTCAATTTATGGACAAACGACAAAGTTGCAATAAAATATTTAATAACACATTTTTTAAAAAGAAGCGCTTTTTTTAACGGGACAATGAAGCTACATGTGTTTTAATATCAATACAAGTTATAAATTATAATAATATACATTTATGAGAATGATATAAAATTTCAGGGATAAACTCGAGTGCGAAGCACGAGATACGTGATGAGAATGTGTTCGTTAAAGCCGAAGAAGCTTTAATAAAAGAGAATTCACAATCGCCAAATTACTGTTGTTGATGCTTTCACCTTTAGTTTTAGTGTGTAGCACGAGAAGCAACAGTCGCGCGCCCTAGGCGTGCTCAAACTCGCGAGCGAAGCCCGTGAAGGGGGCAGATTTTTTTTAGAAAAATAATCTCTTGGATTAAAAATTAACCATTTTGGTTAAAAATTCATGTATCCTGTTCAAAATTCGTGTTTTTCCTTAAAATTCATCTTCGTGGTCGAATATTAATATTATTGTTTGAAAGTTCACCTATTTTGGTAGAAATATGATCATTTTTTTATTAAAAATGCAATTATTTTATGAAATATTCATCTTTTTCGGTTGAAATATTAACTATTACATTTTCCGTTGAGAATTCGCATTCTTGATTAAAAATGCAACTGCTTCGTGAAAACTTAAACAGTTTTGTTGAAAAATCTTGTTTTTTTATGATTCATCATTTGAGTTAAAAAATTATCTCTTTATTTAAAAATTACTTGTAAAATTTATTTTAACCCCATTGTACTTGGGGTTTCATCCCCGAATTCAGAAATAGAATTTCACCTATCCAGGTTAATGCAAGTCCATAAATAAAATGTGCAATGAAATTGAAATTTTTTAGTAGAAAAGTGTTTCTATTTACATTATAGGCCCTGTTTTTCTGTGAAGAGGAATCACTTTTATACACTTTTTGTCTTTTTTCAAGTACTTTAGGCTGTAGAGCCCTCTATATATATTTTCTTTGAATATGATTTTAGGAACATTAAATAATATTTATTATTTCAAAATATAAAGGTTCTACAAAATTTCGATTAATGTTTCTACATTTTTGCTTTGTTTAACGCATTATTTTGATAGCTATTTGCAAGTATTCTGTTTTAAACAAAATATTGTTTACATTTTTAAATTGATAAACGTTTCTTTTTTTTAGTTGTGAAGTCAATAGATTTTCACGGATTTATAGGAAGAAAATTTCTTCACTTTAGGGTCTTCAGGTCCGATTTCACGTTTGTATTATTTAGGATTTAGGTTTTCGAGGAACAGGTTTAGAATGAAAAATTTTCCGTTACAAAAATGTCATGGAAAAGTGTAAGAAGGCGGTTTCCAGCCTACAAGTTATAAGTGTAAGATATAGGAGGATTAAGATTGTCTTTAGCACCGCCCATGGCACGTGCTTAACCTTCATTTCACTTTCTACGATATCCCTGCAATTCAATATACAACTGCATTCTCTGAAATGTCTGCAGACAGTCCCTTACGAAAATTAGAGCTGAACACAAAGTATTTAAATTATCACTGTAAAAATAAAGTATTATTTTAATGCTGATTTCACGTAGAGTCAGAAAAAACTGTCTCGGGTGGTACTAAAATGAGACCATGGGTGTACTCGTGGTCATTTGTTTTACATTAAAAATAAAATCATGAGGTTATTACATTCAAGAACAGGGCACGCTAGTTGCTTTATTAAAGAAAAATCACGTGAATTTTTTATGTAATGAAATGGTAATAATATTTGCTTTCTTTTGAGTTATTCACAGACAAGCCCTTAAAGAAAAAATGGCCTGGTGGTACGTCTTTTAATTAACTAATTTTGTTGAAAATGCATGTATTTTGTTTAAATTTATTAATTTTTTTATCTGAAAATTTTACTATTCCATTTTTGGTTGGAACTTTATCCTGTATGTTTTATAAGTTAGAAATTCAACTATTTGGTAGAAAATTCAAGTATTTTGTTGAAAAGTCGTCTTTTTGTGTAGAAAATTATTCTTGTTTGTTTATTTTTCAACGTAGGAAGGTCATCTTTCTTGGTCAAGAATGGACTTTTTTTTATAAGAATTCAACTGTCTTCTAAAAAATTGGTCTTTTTGTGATGAAAATTCAAATATTGAAAATCATCTTTGTATTCTGAAAATTCAACTATTTGTTTAGAAATTCAACCATTTTGTTAAAAATCTAATTATTTTTTGAAAATTTAAATATTTTGTTAAAGTTCATAATTTTTGGTCGAAAATTCAACTGCGTGTTGTTAAAAATTCATCCTTTTGGATTTAAAATTCTTCTTTTACGGTAGAAAAGTCATCCTTCGCCATGTACTTGAAAAAATGTGTCTTTTTGGATTGAAAATTGTACTATTTGGTTATTGAAGGCTTAAAACCATCTTAGGAATTTGAAGTGTTTCGTATTGATTTCAATAGGTTATCTACAATAATTTGATTTAAAAGTAGTTATAAACGCAACATTCCTTTTGTAGCTAACGGCAACATTATTTTCGGGGAAAGGAAAGGTCAGAAAAGCCTAAAATTGGTAACGTAGTTTATGGGTGGCCCGTAACTGAAATATTTTTCATGTGACAAGAAAATGTCCCCGCCAGGCCTTCAAAGAGAAGTCTCGACTACAATTACACCACTCTTTCTTTTCTTATCGCACCCCACCACCCCTGAGATAAATTCTGGATCCCCTGAATCAATCGTGGTGGAATAAATCCTCAAGTAATTCCATTATTTTTTAAATGTAATAGTTGAAATAAAGAATAGTTGAAATGAAGAATAGTTGAAAAATAGAACAAAATCAGCATTGTACAATAGAAGAAAAATGGAACCATCCATAAATTAGACGTACAATATTTTTTTCAGCCAAGTCATTTTAAATAAAATTTAGTTACATTGCTACTTATATCAATAATGGAAAGTTATTAAAATTTAAAAAATTGAAATAATATGGCACATGTAACAAAGGGCAATGCTGTTTTATAACTGAAACATAAGAGGCTGTACCATCGTAATCAAAAACTTAATTGTTTACAATTTTTTATTTGGTTACTAGTTAACTAGTAGTTTTGTTAAACAGGGGTGATGCGGACACTTTTCTACTGTATTTCAATATCTGTAAAATACAAGATATGAAGATATTTTTACTTCCTGTTTAATCTGTCGTCAAATCTAGAAAAGTAGATAACAAAATCTAAGGAAAGTATATTTAGAAAATAGTGCAAAGCCCGATAAACGTAAAAAATATGGAATGATTTTATGGGAAGTAATAATTTAAGAAATTGTGAAAAAACATTGCATTTATTGATATTTTTTTTAAGTGCCTGAAAATCCAATTATTATTATAATCCTCTTACAATTTTATTAATGTCTTAAAATTAGTTGAAATCTTTTAAAGTAAGTTGCCTCTATCGTCCAGAAAAAAATGGAAGAGGGAAAGCAGATGTTCGGGACAAGCATATGAAAAATATTTGTCTAGTCATCCTGGATTGCGGGACGACGATACACTTCATTTAAAATAATCTAAAATCTTAAAAATACCTTAAGATATTTTAAATCCTTTAAAATAATCTAAAATCTTGAAAATACCTTAAGATATTTTAAATCGTTTTAAATCGCTACAAATGCTTGAAATTTCGTAGAATATTTTAAAATATCATAAAATCTTTTTACAAAAATTTGATGTTTCGAAATGGCTTGTAATATTTGAAAATCCCTCTTAAAATGTTTGAAATTCTACGAAATCTCTCAATTATTGTAAATAATTTCTTTGAAATTTCATTAAAATATTATAAAATCCCGTGAAATTAGAACAAATCTCATTCATCCTCGTAATCCCTTGGAACATTTGAAGTTTTATAAAATTCCATAAAAATCCTGTTAAATATTTCGAAATCTGATAAACGTGATATAATTAAAAATATAGAGTGCTTTTTTGGAAAAAATACAAATTCTAATATAATAATCAATATATTAGGGTATTTTGTAACTAAATTACATTCTTTTATTGTATATACAAAACTTTAACGTTATACTATAATTTTGGATTCATGGAATTTCTTTTTCTCAAAGTACTGTTCAGCCCTGATAAGAAGCTACCTGTTCCCACCTCGTCGCCGACGTTTGCGCCCCTGGAGGGTGGGAGGATGGGCCCTACACGAGCTAAACACCGATGCGGCGGCACGTGTTTGACCTCTATTTGACTTTCAATTTTACCCCTGGATTCTTTTTGATAAAAGCCATAATTATATGTCCAATGTCCACGGAGTTTCCACGGTTCAATTCTAATGTTGAAAGACTTTAATGCCTGTAATTATCGTGATACTTATATAGTATAACTTAGTGATTACATTCCTTGTTAATCAACGAAAATTGCATTAAATCATTTTTTAATGCAAAAAAAATGAATCAATGTAATAATGAAAATTAAAAACGCGTTTTGAACAAATTACGATTACGTTCACACGTATTAATGCGCGAAAATGAGTAATATTATATATTTGCCAATATTATAGCAAGCTAGTGCCGATAATTAATGATAATAAATGAATTTTATATTTAAATTACTCAATGAGAATTTTATTTCAAAAATTAAAAAATTAGCTTTAGTTTGCGGTATTGCGTTATAGTCGTGTAATAGGGAGTAGCATTTTTGTTATTATGCTGTATTTTTGGTGCATTTTTTGCATACTCAATTCTCCACATTAACCTTTTTAAGGTCCTCAAGCTCCTTAATTTGTTAATTTTGCTATTTTGATCCACAGTAACAATTATCCGAAGTCGGATAATTTTAATCCGACTCCCGACTTTTTTGGTTCATAATAACGCACAGCCCACAGATATTGAACCATTGGGAACAAAAAAAAACTGTTAAAAAAAGGTGATGAAACTTCAAAGACAGTTGTCGAGTCTGATTTTTTATTATTTAAACAATTTTTTTCCAATAAATAAATATGATAAAAGAAATGAAAATCTTTTCTGTTTGAAGTTCCCAGTTTTCGTCAATAATAGGAAAATTGTTGTAGTCGCCTACGTTTAATAGATTTACGTGATATAAAGTAAAGATATTCCATCATGATACAATAACCAACAAATTTTTTATAAACAATTATTTGTTTTAAAATGTGATTTTTATAATTTTCATTAATTTTAAGTTTTAAACATTCTTTTAAATTTATATTATGATAATTTCGGCAACATTAATCATTTTTGGTTATATTTTAGGATTTTGATAAACAAATCTAATAAACAAATGCATTATTCGGGCTTTTGTCGATTGAAAAATTAGTTTTTTTGTTCAATGCCAGTCCTTTTATTTAGGAACTTTATGATAATTTTAGTAACATTCACTATTAGTTCACAATTTTTTTGACTTGTTAAAAAAAATTTATTAAAAAATGCATTATTCGGGGATTTGTCGACGAAAAACATCGTTTTCTCCTGTGTTGTAATTCATAATTAGTTGAATAATTGTTATAAATGGACTGCAATTCAAGAAAAAAAACATTTTTGCCGTAGACAAATGCCAAAATAGTGCATATTTTAACTAAATTTATTATTAGAAAAAATATATAATTAATCAACAAATTATGAATTTTGCTACAAAATGACTGGCATCTAAAAAAAAAAGAAGTAATCCTTTGAAAAATTCGCGAATAATGGATTAGTTTATTAAATTTGTTTAAAGAAGAAAAACAATTTATCAACTAAGAATGAGTGTTGATGAAATTATCATCGACTTCCCAGTTAAAAGGACTGACTTTCAAAAAGAACGAGTTTTTCCGTCGACAAATGCCCAAATAATAGATTTGTTTATTATATTTGTTAAAAACAATTACAAAACTTATATAAATTTTTTTTTTTAAACTGATATATAAACAACGAATTTTTCTTTGGGTAATTTGCCTCAATAATGCATTTTTACATTCTCATCAGAGAAGGTATTAAATTTGAGTAAAATTTGACTCCCCAGTTTTTGTTAAATGTCCAAGTTTAGAGACCCCCTGAATCCGAAAAACAGGTTCTTACGAATATATCTGTCTGCCTGTATGACTGCATGTATTTATGTCTGTCTGTGAACACAATAACTTTTGAAAAAATTAATCTATTAGATTGGCCTTTGGTACACTCGTTTAATGTCCTAAACTAAAGGTCGCAAAATTCCAAAAAAAACACGAAAATGAACAGTTTAGGCCAAATAACGCAAAATATGAAAACAAGTCAAGAGAATAAAAATGTTGCTTTTTGAATGCGCTACAAAATTATCATAACAATTTTTTGAATTTTTTTGAAAAATCAAAATTTCATGTTTTGACAGCATACAAAATTATGAAAAATTCAAAAATTACATTTATCTGCCAAACTATGTAAAATACGGTAAAAGATAAAGAGACAAAAATTGTGTTTTTGAAAAAGATCTCCAAATTGTGTTATCAACCACTTTTTGATAGGATTTATAGTTTTGGCTCTAATCATGAAAAACATGATTAACTGTAAAAAACAAAAAAATCTAACCGCTTCGTGGGCACATTCTGATCATAATTGTTATCATTTAATTTATTTTTCGTCTAGTGTGTGGGGTTTCAAAAAATTTAATTAATGATTTGTTATTTTTTCAAGATAATACATTCTTATCAGAGAAGGTATTAGATTTGTGTAAAATTTGAACCCCCTCCCAGTTTTTGTAAAAAATTCACGTTTTGAGACCCCTTGAACCCGAAAACAGGTTTTTACGAATGTGCCTGTCTGTCTTTATGTCTGTCTGTCTACGAGCACGATAACTTTTGAACAAAATAATCTATTAGATTGACCTTTGATACACTCTTCACTCTTGTAGTGTCCTAAGCTAAATGCCAATTTCGTTGGTCAGCCATTTTGGATAAAAATTCTAAAAGTGAGCGTATTTTGAAAGTTTTTGAGTCCACATCTTTTCATGATTCAAAAATTCTCTGTTGCTTGTTCATAGTACTTGAAAAGTAAAATGTTATTTTTTGAAAGCCCTACAAGATTATCATAACAACTTTTTGAATTTTTTTTCGAAAAATTGATAATTCAAATTTTGATCAAACAAAAAAAACATTATGCACCCAAAAAATATCTACAAATTTGTTATGAAATTCTTTTTTATAGGACACGTAGTTTTTGTTTTATTTATTAAAAAAAATAGTGAAAATACAAAATTTAAATTTTTCGACACATGGCACAAACTAAGAAAAAATAAATAGATAACATTTTTTTCCGAAAGTAGAGAACAACAATTTTTATTAATGTTTTTTTATATGATTAGTAGTTTATATTTTAGTCGTGAATAACAACATTAAAAATAAAAAAATTACATTTTTGGTCAAATGACACAAGATATAAGAGAAAGGTTGTTTAACCCAAAAAAATCTAAAATTAAAAAAAAAATCGGCACAAGACAAATTAAAATATTCATAAGGGCGTATGTTCCAAAACGTAGCTACAAGATTCCCTTCACCTATTTTTTCATATGACAGGCCGTTTTTTTTAACTTCTAGCATACCAAAATTTACCAGTTTTTCTAGTCTTCGAAAAGGCTTTTTTCTCATTTATATTTTCAAATTCAAAACATGAAAAATAAACACACATTATGATTCAAAGTATTTAAAGTGCACTTTCTGAATCAAGGAATTTGATACGCAACTAGTCTTTAAAAAATTAAAAACGTAGAAGTTGAATAGTTTTATGATAATATCTTATAAAATAAATATAATATTTAAAACAATACTGAAATGTACCATTTTTAATTAGTTAAAAAAAATTTAATGTAACATTTCCAAAACAAACTTATTTAAACTATACACTTTCAAAATAAATCAGTTCCATATTTTGTAAAATCATAATTCAATAAATTCAAAAATGAGTTTGAAATTAATTGGGAAAAATGAAAGAAACTTCAAAAGAATTTAATCAAATGCCTCCAAATTTAGGATGAGTTTCTAAAACTTCAAGATGAATGAAATAAAAACTTTAAAAAACTTTATCGAATGAATAGAATTGAGTAAATTTAGAAGAATGTAAAAAATTTAGGATGAATTAATAATAACTTAGGTTGAATTCAAAATGAATTGCAAAAAATAATTTCAAATTTTTTTAACGGGACAATGAAATTCCGTCTGTTTTAATACTGTCGAGCGCGAAGCGCGAGAACCAATAGTCGCGGGCAGATTTTTTAAATTAAATTTGTTTATAATATTAACAAGAATAGTCTTCAAAGAAAATTTCTTTACTGTAATATTGTTCCCATCCAAATTTCTTGCCATATAATCGAATATATCAGAAAAGAAGGTCTGGCGAAGAGACACATCAGCATCTTATCAACATCAACTTACAACGCTTATAACAGCGTTCTTCCGGAACGCACGCTGATTCAACCCCTACGATAATAAAAAATCGACAAAAATTCCAAAAATGCCATAACTGCCAGACCTACAATTGTATGCTTTATAATGGTTCCATTTGATATCCAAATATACGTAAAAGAAGTTATATTTCCATAGCTTTTTCGGAAATCCCTCGTTTTAAAGCCCTTAAATAATAAAAAATCGAAAAAAAATTCAAAAAAATGCCCTAATCAACATCTTATATATGTCGAAGAGAAAGCCTAACGTGTTTTAAATAGTTATTTAAGTTGTTCTTCCCAATTATTTGTTTTAATTCACAATTTGTAATTTCAGGTGAAAGTTTCCATAAATAATTAACATTTTTGTTATAATTTTTGTTTCTTTGAAAATGCTATTGTTGACTGAACTCAGATTGTAATGTTGTTGAAAACACCTATTTCTTACGTGAAAACTATTTGGAATTAGATTTGTAATTAGCCATGACTTACCATCATAGGTCAACAATTTCTGTTGTTACAAATCATTTTTATCATCTAATTTCAATTTTGTTTTTTTTCTTTGGGGTTTATCTCCTCTTTCCCACGTTACACAATTGAAACTATTTCAAAAATGGTTTAATACTACGAGAAATGGTTAAAAATGAATATATTTAGTTGTTTTAGTTTTTTCAACAATTAAATAGTCTTAAAAAATGGCACAAACGAACATTTCTCAGTAGAAAAAGACAATTTTAGTGTATAAAAATAATTCAGTTTACAATGCGTAATTCTTAGATCTTTTACTCAAAAAATTTCTGGAAAGTCATAAATTAATCAATTTACAGAATTTAACGTTAAAAATTGAACTGTTTCAATTCTAAAGCCTTAGTAGTTAAACAAATGTAAACATCAGATTGAAACCTTATCAAATATATACGATTTTAGATTAATTTAAAATGAATAGATTCATAATTATACGCTATAAATAAATTAAAAATCCTATTCAAATATTCTTTCAGTCTAAAATATTCCATTTTTCGATACAAATAGGGGCAGCTGAAAAAGGGGCTATTTGTACAGAAACTTCGCATTTTTGTGTAGACACTGAAATTTACCGAAATTTCGGTACACGTAGAACCTTTCTGAAAAAATGAATAATTATAAATTTGTTAAACAAAATTTTTACAATAAAAAAATTTTTTAAGTTTCATTTTTAAAGTTTAAAACTCAAAATATTTTCATTTAAGTGTTTTAATTTGCCGTTCAGTTTTTATTTTCTCAAATTAAAAACATTTTTAACTTTAGCAGTTCGATTTTTTATATTTCAATGGACTTAAAAAATGTTTGCGAACCTGGAAACAACAGTCAATTGACCGGGATTTTTTTTACTTGATTAAAGATCACCCTGTTTTTTCAATTGAATACATTGCAATTATTATATAGCGGATTGTAAAAAATATTTAAAATGTACACAAATGCAATAAGAATCTTAAAATTTACTGATTTTATATTTTTGCCTACTCATCTTTAAATGTGAGTTAAAACCTCTGCTTTTTATCTCGTGTTAAGCAATGTCATGTGAGATTAATATGTATTATTAAAAGTAGAGAACAAGAAAAAAGCGTTTATCTCTCGCACATTTCTCGCGATCTACTCAGTTATCAATTTAAAAATTGCAAAAAAATCCACTTTTCTCTCACATAAACCACCTTTCTGAAGTTCGCAACGTTTACAAAAAAACGAATTAAAAAAATGTTGATTGCGCGAGATCTGAAGTAGTTAAGTTCTAAATAGCTCTATCTGCTCTAATGACCGAAGATATCCGAAAAAGTTTCATTCCTTTTGCGGCTTCGGAAAACAACCCAATTCAACACCTAAGAATAGAAAAAATAATAAGAAATTATATAACTTATAGACTTATGATTTTAATGTTGATTATAGAATTATTTGGTACCAAAATTAAATCCAGAAGGTACAATACCCCTATGTCTTCCGGAACACACCCTTCCAGACCTAATATTTTACTGCTAATAATAAGATCAGACCTAAATTTTATGATTTAGAATGGTTGCATTTATTGGGCAAAGATACCCAAAAAAGTTGTATTTGCCTATCTTTTTCGGTACTCCCTCGTTTTCAACCCCTAAGTTAATAAAATAATCGAAAAAAATACCTACAATTTTTATGGTTTATAATGATTCCATTCGATGTCCAAATATAGCCAAAACGCCCAAAACATAGTTGCAATCCCCTATCTTTTCCGGAACTCTCTCGTTTTCATTCCCCTAAATAGGAAATACATTGAAACTCTTCTAAAGCGCTGATTTTGGGACTGACGGTGGGTGGGAACTAACTCAGTATAGCTCGCTCTGCTTTTGTTTGTTCACGTCCGATTGCTCGCTTGAGTGACAACTGTAGACCCAGCGCACCCCGCGCAGCTCCTGTTAAGGGTGATAATTGGTTGGTACTCTGTGTGCGTACACGGCCGGCTCGTACGTGAGCTGTTTCCAGCATACTGCACACGTTTTTTCTTGTTCGAACACCTTACCACATACCTGAGGCGTGCCGTCAATTCTCGGAAGGGCTATAGAAGGGAGGGCTATTGAAGGGTTTCACTGTAATTGAGAAAAATTCCAAAAAATTCCCCATTTGCCAGACCTAAAATTTCACTGTTGAAAATAGGATCAGTTGGTTCCAAAATAATGTTAAAAATGTATCAATGCCCTAATTATTCTAGAACCTACCCTAATTTAACCCCTAAGATAATAAACATTTTAAAAATTCCAAAATTGCCCTATTTTCCAGACCTAAAATTTCATGATTTACGATGGTTCCATTTGATGTCCAAAGATACCCAAAGAAGTTGCACTCCCCTATTTTATTACTGATAACAAGATCATTTGGTGCCAAAATTATGCCAAAAACATAGCAACCCTCTATATCTTGCGGAACGCACCCTGATTCACCCCCTCAGATAATAAAAAATCGAAAAAAAATCCCTAACTGCCAGATCTAAAAAATTATGGTTTAGAATGGTTACATTTATTTTCCAAAAATATCAAAAAAAGTTGCATTAGCCTATCATTTTCGGAACATCCTATTTTTCAACTCCGTAAATAATAAAAAATCGAAAGAAAATTCAAAAAACTTCCCTAACTTCCAGACCTAATATTTTATACTGCTGATAATGAGATCATTTTGTGATAACATGACGCCAAAAACATAGATACTTCCTAAGTCTTCCGAACGCACGCTGATTCAACCCCTACGATAATAAAAAATTGACAAAAATTCCAAAAAATGCCATAACTGCCAGACCTTCAATTGTATGCTTTATAATGGTTCCATTTGATATCCAAATATACGTAAAAGAAGTTATATTTCCATAGCTTTTTCGGAAATCCCTCGTTTAAAGCCCTTAAATAATAAAAAATCGAAAAAAATTTTAAAAAATGCCCTAAATGCCAGACCTAAAATTTCACTGTTGATAATAGGAGCATTTAATTCTAACATAAAGCTAAAAATTTATTAATTCCCTCAGTTTTTTCGTACTTACGTTAATTAAATCCCCAACATAATAAAACATAAAAAAAATTCAAAAAATGCCCTAATTTCGAGACCTCCAATTTTATCGTTCAGAATGGTTCCATTTGATGTCCATAGATACTCAAAAAAGTTCCATTCCCCCATATTTTTCGGGACAAGCTCGTTTTCAACCCCTTAAACAATAAAAAATCGAAAAAAATTCCCTAAATTCTAGACCTAACATTTTACTGTCGATAATATGATCAGTTTGTTCCAACATGATCCTAAAAATGTATAAATCCTCTAAGTCTTCCGGAACTAACCCTAATTCAACTCCTAAGATAATAACACGTTTTAAAAAAGTGCCTTAACTTACAGACCTAAAATTTTATAGTTTAGAATTGTTCCATTTGATGTTCACAGATACCCAAAAAAAATTGCATTCCCATATCGAAATGATTAAAAGTTTTTTATAAATCCTTTAAGTCTTCCAGAATGCACTCTAATTCAACCCCTAAGATAATCAAAAATGCCCTAACTTCCGGACCTAAAACTTTATTTTTTAGAATGGTTCCAAAGATATTTTCGAAGATACCCAAAAAAGTTACATTTCCCTACTTTTTGTCGGAACCTCCTCGTTTGCAACCACTTAAATAAATTAAATTAAAAAATAAAATAAAAAATCAACCAAAATTCCAAAAAATGCGGACCTAAAATTGTATGGTTTAGAACGTTTTCGTTTGATGTCCAAAGATACCCAAAAAAGTTTCATTCCCCTGTTTCTTCCGGAACACCCTTGTTTTTAGATACCAAATCATTTTAGTTTAAGAGGGTCCACATATTATGTAACGTTAGAAGAGGGGAAGGGATTCGTGTTTCGGGACTGTCGGTTTTGTGTGCGAGAGCAGTTTGATTTAGATCCGATCAAATAACATTTTTAATTGCATGTATTTCCATTATTTTATTATTTTATTATTATTTCATTATCTTATTTCCATTATTAAACATGCGGCGACGATTTGATTGAAAAATTGATACTCAATTTTCACATGAAAAAAACGGACACTTATTTTTTTCCCAATTTCTTACAGAGTTTCACCATTTATAAGGAAGACAGCCTTTAAGTTTTAGGCCATCTTAAATCATTTTTTTGACTGAATGAATTTGTTCTCAAAATATAATTTTTAATTTTTTCTCATAAAGTATTAAAAAAGAGCGAGAGGTATTTTTTTGTAGAACTTTTTAAAATGAGCCACATTTTCATTTTGTTGTATCTGTCGTTATTAGTACGAAAAATGTAAAAATTCAATTTTTGGAAATAAATTTTTCGTGACCATAAAAATAATTGAGCCAATATAAAATCCGTGGGATTTCTTCCTTAAAGAAGACAAATTCTCCAGAAAATAAAATTGTGGGTTTTTTGTGAAAACTGGTTTCTTATATTTTCGAATTCACCAGGATTCGAGTAAAATTTAAATATCTGAATCAAATCGAACGAGTCGAGTCGGGTTAGGTTAGACAAGATTATGTCAAGTTTTCTGTTGTCGTCGTGATATTGCTTTTTTTTTACATCGAACTTAAAATTCCAAAAGCAAAAAATTCATTGCGAGTTCGGAAGCACATAACTGTTAGTGAGATTTCTTATATCCGCAATGAAGACGAGGATAAACTTCCGAAAAGTACTTACCTCCGATTAATTCGAAACTTCATATACCTATGTATTTTGACGCGCTTATCACGAACATGATAGTGAAAATACCCGCAAATTTTATTTTCAAGATCAAAACACCACAAAACTATAAAAATGTCATGTTTTCCCTTTTGTTTCAGTCAATAAAAATTTGCAAAAAGTTTTAAATAAAAGTTGTAGATCCTTCAATGACTTTGCATTTATGTGGAGTACGTTTATACCCGACGACTGGTAGTTTTCGAGAAAATATACGATAAATATGAAAAATTACAGAAATGCTGCAAAATGCTTAGTAGTTCAACTTAAATTTTATGAAAAAAATGATAGAAATGATAAAATTACAACAACAATATGTATTTTTAAAAGATAAAATTAGTATATTTACAATTAGATCATTCAAATATTATTATATGATGAAATTTATCAAGTACTTTTGTTTTCAATTATTATTTAAAAACTCAAGGTTTTTTAATTTAATGTAAAGTTAGAATTTTAAAATCTATTGACAAAAAATTGGTTATAGTATGCGCATTTTACTCAACTGCGCAGGCGTCGCACTCGGCATCTAATTGATTAATTTTCGTGCGCAGTTTAAAATGCTAAGAAATATTATTTTTCTCGTTTATTATAAATGATGGCATCTCAACTTATAAAAATCTCCATTAGATCGAAATTAATAAATCCAATTAAAACGAAAAATTAATTATATTCTGTAATTAATATATTAAATAACCAGAAATATTTGATGCAAAAATTTTAATTTCTTTGAAAAGTATTTTTTTTTCTATATTGCTTCTTAGCAAATTAAAAAAAAAAGTATCCAATAAATGATAGCTTAATTTTTGGAGAAAAGATTATCTACGACTAACTTTTCTAATTTATAAAAAAGTAACAAGTGGCAACTGAAATTTGTTTGTAAACAATGTCGATTTGCAGGGAATCTTTTTATTAAAAAACTAAGCTATCTTTTACAGTGAAAATCTGCTATAGCTCCGATTTCGGGGCTGACGGTGGGTGGCACCTAATTCATTATAGCCTGCTCCGCTTTTGTTTGTTCACCCTGACTGCTCGCCTGAATGACAGCCGCAGATCCTGCGCAGCCCTGTTACACCTACATGCGGCGCGGCGTCAATTTCCGGAAAGGCTATAGAAGGGAGGGCTATTGAAGATTTTCACTGCATTAGAATCGTATATATATTTTATTTGCGAAGAATTTTTATAGGCAATACAATTTTTTGCAAGAAGAAAACATTTTTTCTGAAGCCTGGTCTTTACATGCCCGTACTACTTTAATTTTAAATGAAAATACCTTTATTAGAAATTCCAAAGAATGAGGTGGTCGTCAAAAGGATAGGACCATTCACTAGTGTCGGTTTCCCGAGCGGTAATCCCGACCTGGCCCAGGTCTGGGCTTGTTTTACATCCGCGACCGGGCCCCGTACGGGATTACCGATCTGGCCAATTCTGACGCCGATCAGGGCCAGACCAAAATTTCTGCACAAGTTCATATTCAGTTTAATATGGTATCTGCATTAATTTTATGAAAAAGAATGTATTCTCTTCTTTTTGTTGAAAATCGCCCTATTTTCTCAGTTGTGAGGGCTGGTATATTGTGCTGTGGAGTATAACATTTGAATATTTAGAATTATTTTTGATTCATTATTAAATTAAGAATACTGGCAACTGCCTAATGGTTATGTCTCTTTATGAG
>NC_046665.1:61219215-61225080 GCF_010883055.1 Belonocnema kinseyi
GGGTTTACACAACTATTTTTGTCAATGAGGGTGACGGGCAGGAGGGAAAAAGCAATCAAAACTTGATAGCGTAGTTTATTAGACGGTTCCATAGGTGAATTATAATTATTACCTATATTAACTAATTTCACTATTTGTGTGACTAGGAAAAATTGTTTTAAACATTCAGTGTTATATAAAAATATTGTTTTATTTATTATTATACAACACTTTATTTAAAAAACAAGACAAGATGACAAGATGATCTGGCCTGGGCCTGGTCAAAAGTGTTTAGTGGATACGCTCAAAAAGCAAAACATGATTTCCTAGAAAAATATATATATATACACACGTGTTTTCATAGTTTGAATGTCCTATTCTCCATTATTTTAGACATCCTGTATCTTTTCAAAATACATCCAAAAAAATTTGGTGATTGAACTTAAGACTTTTTTTCTTGGTTTGCTAATCAGCGCCAGGCCTGGACCAGACCAGACTCTCAAGATTATAAGAAAGAAAATCGTGTTTTCATAGTTTGAATTTCTTATTTTCCATCATTTTAAATACCCTGTAATATTTGTGAAGTGAAAAAATTTCCTAATGGAACTTGTTATTTTTTCGCTCTTGACTAGCTGACCAGTAGCCAAACCTGGGCCAGAACAAGCCTTCTAGGCTAGACGGTCTAGATAAAGTCAAAACTGAGCCAGACTGGCGTCAGACCTAAGCCAGATCAGTTCTTCCAGACTAGACAGTCTAGATAAATCCAGACCTGGGCCAGACCTGTAACCAGACTGCCCGGACATTTTTCCACACGGGCTAGTTCAGAGTTGAAAGTATCAATGTTCGTGTACTTCTTATCAATCATAGTCAATCACAGTCGGCAATGCGCATCGTCCGCATTGCATGCGACCCTTGTTATTCATCTTATATAGCTTACTCTTGTTATTTCGCGATTTTTGTGTCAAGAGCGTTGAGATTGTACGTGAAAAAAGAAAAATTAGAGACAAACAGCAGCATTACTAGTATCAGACATATTACCATCATAATTTTCAATGCCACAAATTGACACGCGCTGTTTATTATAAATACAGATATATTTTTATACATTAGCCTTTCTCTGATATCTGAAGGCTTTTTATTTTTAGTTTGACACGATTGAAAATAAATCAAACGTCAATACAAATTACACAAATCAATTACTTTATTGTAGGCTTTATGATTTCCAATCGGGGAAGTGTGTGAGGGGGGGGGGGGCACACGGTTTGTGACGATTTTTAATGTAGGGTTGGGGGGTGGCGTAGAATGTGGTAATATTTTACAAGTAAATCATCTAAATACAAACTTCCCACTTTTTCTTCTCTACTCTCTTTTCCCGTTTTTTAAATGCTTCTTTTTTCCTCTGTTTGCAAAGAAACTCCCCTTTTTTCTCGCTTTTTCACTTAAATGTGAACTGAAACGATAAAACTTAAAGATAAAATCCAACTATTTTCCGTTGAAAATTAATTTTTTCAAGTTAAATATTAACTATTGCATTTTTGGTTGAACATTGATCTTTTTTAGTGGAAAATTGTATTATAGGGATGAAAATTTAATTAATATGTTAAAAAATTTTATATTTTGTAAAAGTCTCATTTTTTGGTCGAAAGTTATACTACTCCGTTAAACATTCATTTTATTATTGTGCATTCCAACATTTAAAATTGAGAAAGATTAGAATCGTCCGAAATTTCACGCTTCAGTTTTTCATCGGATCTTCACGGTTTTATGACCCCCTGAAGGCGAAAATCAAGTTTTGGCGATGACATCTATCTGACTGTCTGCCCGTCCGTCCGTCTGACAGTCCGCAAACAAGATAACTCTCGAAAAAATGAAAGGATCAAATCAAGATTTAGTACTCCTTTGGGTCCTAAAAGAAAGAACCAGTTGCTTAACCAGCCTTTTTTGGTCAACGTTTATGGCTTTATCCATCGAAAATGCTATGAAAAAATCGAATATTCAAATTTAACGTCAAAACGACGATAAATACGTGGAAAAAGGTGCAAAGAAGAATTGTATCTCTTCAAAATATCGACAATTTTTTTAAACAGTTTTTTGATAATACTTGTTTTTTTTTATTTATCGAAAATACACCTAACTCTCACTTCAGCCCCCCCCCCCCCCCCCCCCCCCCCCCCCCCCAGTTTTCGGCCTTCCAAGAACTGCTGGCGTTCTCATTGTCTCAGCAGGGGATCAAGGCGAGAGTGGTTGCGATAGTCGTCTTGGAAGGGCCGCAGTGCGCGATTACTCAGTCATGTATATTGTGCAATAGTATGCATTGTAATTGAAAAAGGTTCAGGCGGCCCTGACAATTTACGTTTAGATCCCCTCAAATTAAGTCCAAGTCTATTTGAAGGCACCCCCCGACATTGGACTGAAAAGGAGAGTTTAGCATACGAAGTAATAAATAGAAAAATCTAAGCCACCCCGCGTGAAATACGAGAAACAGTTCTAAGGCTGTTGCTGCTTCAAAAAATGTGCTACAAAATATTTTTAACGAGTTTTGATAGCACTTGTTATTTTGGTTTTATTCGTCGGAAATACTATTGAAAGAATTGAAACTTAAAATTTTGAGCCAACTGATGCGAAGTATGGGGAAAAAATTGTGGAAGAATGTCAGCTTTCAAAAATTCCTACACAGTTTCTTTAAATCATTTTTCGACCTAACTCGTCGTTTTTAATTTATCTATCGAAATTGATATGCAAAAATCGAAAGATATTTCGCAATATAATAAGTCTAAAAGAAGATTGTCTTTATTGAAAATTCAACTAATTGGTTAAATTAAATTTGAACTACTTTCTTTAAAACTCATTTTATTAGTTTAAGATGGAAAAAAATTTCATTGAAAATTGCACTGTTTTGTAAAAAATTCTTTTCTTTTTTGTTGGTTAAAAGTCAATTTTTGTCAACTGCAAATTTAACTATTCCATTTTTGGTTAATAATTGATAATTGTCAGTTTAAAATTGGTTGTTTTATGGGTACAACTAACTATTTTATTCTGAGAATTTCTAAAAAATAAACTTCAAAATCTTTCAAGAAATAAAGCAGATTATAAACAGTAAATTCATGTACGAGTATTTAGATGATATATTTGCTGTTTTTGTCTAAAGATAGCGTTTTTAATTTTCCCAGTATTATAACAGTAAAGAAGATTTTTCTAATTGGCATTAGGGTAGATATTATTTAATTATTTGTTTCTTGTCTTGGAATTAATTTTTAAAAAATTTCTTTATTTTTAACATAGTCTTACTGACGAGTCCAGTGAGTCAGTCCGGGATGAAACAAAAAAAATCTTATTTTTAATTAAAAATAAAAAGAAATTGTTTAAAATTTATTGCAGAACTAAAAAAAAAATAAATATTATCAGACATTTTGCCAATTAAAAAAATGTTCTATACATTAAATTCATGGTTTTGACCACTTTGCGGCGCACAATGGGGAAACATGACTTTTTTGGTTCAAAATAACGTGTGGCCGACAAAGATTGACCGACTTGGAAGCAACAAATTTGAAAAAAGCTGATGAAATTTCAGAGAACGTTGTCAAGCCTGAATTTTAATTTAGTTCTTTAATTTTTTATAAATAAACAAGTATGACGAAAAAATTACAATTTTATGCAATTAACAAAATAATTGTTATAAGCAAATTTGAATAATATTATAATCCTTCCTTTATATATAAAAACTCGTCGTAACCTCCATTTGTAGCGCATGGGCGCTGACTCTAACAATGGTCAAGTTAATCACGTATTATATGGCGACTGGCGACATCTTTCTTCAACGTATAAAATTAATCTAAATAAAAAACTAGATTTCTACTTTTATCGATCCCTGATAATTATTTCCATTTTTTGTCTTTTTATTTTCACTTTCAATAACAGCTGTTATTTTTAATGAATTATTATCATGTATAATATTTAAATTTGTTTCTCATAATTCTTCAATTGTTGCATTAAATTACTGAACATACTTTTCACCAGAATGTGCTTTATTCAATGTTACAGGAATAATAATTGAAAGTTTATGTTAAAATCTAATTTTTTGTAATAATATAAAAGGATATTAAATTAATAGATATAGTGTGAAACTATTAAGTTTATCAATATTATGATATAAATTATAATGAAAAATGTTATTTGAATATAAAGTTATCATAAACTAAATTAGAATTAAATAAATTTATTATTTTCATGCTCTAATTAGATTAATGATTTAATGGTAAAAATAACTATATTAATTTTCAAATTTACAGAAGCGAGCCATTAAAAATTTTTTTTTGAAAGTTTTACTCATAATAATATTTCAGTTAATTTTATATTTGCAAATTATAAAGCTTAATAATATAAGATTATACATGCTATTAATTTTTATAATAAAATTTTTATAATAATTTATAAAAATATTATATTTATATTTTATACTTTAAAATTATGTGCAAAATAAAAGTTTAATATAATTTTAATACATTTTTAATTGGTTTATTCAATGTTACAGGAATAATTATTTAAAAATTATCTTAAAATTTAATTCTTTGAAATATTATAAACGATTATTAAATTAATAGATATATTGTGAAATCATTCAGTTTAATAATACTATTATATAAATTATAATTAAACTTTTGATTAAAACATAAAGTTTTTATACTAAATTACAATTAAATAAATGTATTATATTCAGGTTTTAATTTTGTTAATGATTTAATGTTTAAATACTTTTTATTTATAGGTTAAAATTAAATAACACCGTATTTTTATTTTAACGTTATCTAATCAAAATTTATTGACTATTTAATATTGGAGCTATATTAATTCTAAATTTTACATAATTGAGTCATCAACAAAAAAAATTTTTTGCACGTTTTAATTAATATAATAATATTTTCATGATCTATATATTTGCAAATTATAAAGCTTAAAAATATTATATAGCTTAATGCTTCTTATTTTGTAAAATGACTAATTGATATAAACTGCATATTTTTTTAAGAACATTACATTGAATAAAGAATAAAATTTATCACCTCAAATTTAAGTAACATAAATAACAAATAAATAAATAAATAATTTACTTGTAGGTTCTATAATGGAACATTGAATATGACTTGCATAATATAAATCAATTTATTTTTAAAGTACCTCTGTCTCAATTAAATAATTTTTCGGAATTACGCTGGTATTCTGAGATTAATATTTTCATTCATTTTTCAAAAGTATATGTAATTTTTTTTTAATTTTTTCCCTCAAATTAATATTAAGTCACTAAAAAATTTAATTTTTGTAAATAAAAATTTCATATCAGTGAAACAAATTATTTGGGGCTTTTTATGTTGTGAACCATTTGATTCATTTTTAGCTGATAATTTTCTTCACACTTTCTTCATATTAGTTTTAATTAGTGACAAAGGTTATTAATAAATTAAGCGTATAGAAATACTGTTTCAAAATTTAACCCTTAAACGGCCAAAACGCCACTACCGGTACACTGCTTTTCAACGACCAATAACTAAGACTATTCGACACTAGAAAAAATTGAGACACATATATTTTTATTGCTTAAGATCTTCTCTTTCCGACGGTGCCAATGAAATTCCTCAAAAAATTTATTTATCATCCCAAAATGCAGTTTAAACAAAAAAAAAACGTGATTTTTCGTGCCTATTTTTTTTGTGATCCATTTTCCAAAGCTCTTCGAGTCTGTAATTAACCTGGAATCTCACTAACCGGTGGAATAAATGTCTAAACTTGGATAATCCATGGTTCAAAGATCGATTTTTCGTTTTAGTATTTTCAAAATGGCGTCTTAATGGCAAAATTTTTGTGAAAACATTCATGAATTTTTTTACAATA
>NC_046665.1:61225180-61234209 GCF_010883055.1 Belonocnema kinseyi
AAAAATTTCCAACGACTCCGTAACCTTTATTGCACTCTGACATCAAACCACACCTTCACCGCATTGTCATCCTGGGCATTCAAATAACTCCACAGGTGACATGGATAATATTTTGTTCCGTACATTATCAGACAGAAAAACTTGATCATCTAGATTTCCAGGGCAAACTTTTTCTTCGTTACTCCATGAAAAAACGTGATTTGGTTCCAATTGTTTTTGAGATGCTGTGTAGTTATGGAAAACAGATCTATATGATACATTCGGTCTGGGAAATTCCGATCCCGAATTCTCGTCATCTGATGAATCATCTCCATCAGAGCCAGAGTAATCTGGATTAGGTATGATGATACGTTCATCATTTTCATCGGAATAGGCACGAAAAGTCACGTTTTTTTTTTTTAAACTGCATTTTGGGATAATAAATAAATTTTTTGAGGAATTTCATTAGCACTGTCGGAAAGAGGAGATCTTAAGCAATAAAAATATATGTGTCTCAATTTTTTCTAGTGTCGAATAATCTTAGTTATTGGCCGTTGAAAAGCAGTGTATCGGTAGTGGCGTTTTGGCCGTTTAAGGGTTAAAGGAGAATATACACATAATGTAAACATTATTTGAATGTTTCGATGAAAGTAATTGTTTTATGGTTTTTATTTTGTGAGCTGGCTAATTCATTAACAACTGATTCTACTAAAAAGTGACATTTTTTGGAATTAGTTTGAAAGTTTAAGATTAAATAAAATGTTTATAAGTAAAACTTCTAATTCATGAAAATATATAAAGTTAACGTTATTTAAATGTCTTATAACAGGATTATATTTCAATGGTTTTTATTTTTTAAAATGGCGAATTGATTATTAGTTAGTTAACCTTTTTTCTGATTATTAAAGTAAATAAAGATTAAAACATAGTTCCTGAAATTGATGTAACAGAATTTAATTATTGACTTAAAGGTTCTATAATAATTTGAATATTAAAAGTTAATTCATATTTGCAATTATATTATTTCAATTAGAAAATTTTTCAAATGATTCTGATGTACTGAAATGTGAAATTCGATTTTTGAGAAAATGTAGAGTACAAATTATTTCTATGTTTGAATGAAAATGATTGTTTAATGCTTTTTATGTTATCATTTATGAAAAAATCAATTGATTGTTAGATGAATAATTTTTTAACAACATCGAACTAGATAAATATTCAATTATAACTTTTTTTAAATTAAGTATTTTATGTTGTGCAATAATTTTTTCTTAACATTTTGCAACCATCTTAAAATTCCAGAGTTTTTGAGAAGAAAAAAATGTTTTCTTTTTTTTCATGAGATATGTAGAAGTTTTGAAACGATTAAAAAACATTGAAAATTTATAAGATATTTTAGGACTTTTTTTAAATTCAGGATAATGACATAAATTCTTTAGGTTCCCAAAACAATTTCTCTCGATATTTTAATTTGTAGTAGAAAATTTTAAAGTCAAGTGTTTCAATTTATTAACATTAAAAAATAAAAAATAAAATAATCCATTAAATTCTATAAACATAGCGAAGATTAAACGAGAATAAAGAAGATTTTCAAACTGTAGAACATTTAAAAAAATGCTGATTTATGTGAAAGTTTTTAAACAAAAAGTAAACCAGACGTTAAAAGCGCAAACGTCTGGACACTAATGTTTTTTTTTCAAATTGAAAATTGTGAAGAAAATGTGTCGAAAACTAAGAACCTATATAGTAAAGTATCACATGCCCTCAGTTAAAATAACTTTGAAAGGTCTCAAGTCAAGAAATAAATGTTATTCAAGTTCCTAGAAAAATTGGGGATTATTTGAGGCAGCGTTTTACATTTGAAATAAGTTTTCAAATTTCAATACAAATTCCAGTCAGATAAAAAAAAAAATTTTAAGAATTTAAGAGCCATTGTATATTTTCTCTAAAAGGGCTCGAACTTTTCCTATTATTTTGTAAAATCCCGTAAAATATTTTTCTTAATATAGATTTTTTGTTGACGAATCTGAAATATTCAAAAATCTTTTATAATTTGCTTCAAATTTGTAAAAAAATTTTGGAAGATTTTGAGCCTAATTTTTTACATTTTAGATGATTTTTCAAAATTTCAAAAAAATTGGATTTTTTAAAAATATTGTTAGGAATTCAAGAGGATTTGCATAGATTTAAGATATTTTAAACCTTTGGAAGCATTTCCGAAAATTGATGAAATATTTATCATTTCTTCTGAAATTATAAAAGCCCTAAATATCTTTTAAAAAGGATAACATTTTTCTAATAATTTGTAAAATCCTGTTAAATAAAATATATATTTTTTAAATATTCTACATTCTTTTTTGACATATCTGAAATCTTGAAAAATCTTTTCTAATTGTCTCATAAAAATTATAAGATTTATATAATTCTAAAAAAACTGCTCATACTTCCTTTCTTGTAAATAATTTGAAAATGTGTGTAACTAAAAAAATATCAAAAAAGTATTCTTGTGTTACGTCAAAATATGGTTTAATGTATTTCTATACCGCATTTCATCCTAAAAATAATATGTGAACAAGAATATAAGTCTTCAGAAAATTGTAACAAATAAATTGTTATTAGAAAATTGAGTAAATCATAAAAATGAGTAAAAAAGTGAGCCCGCACATAATACTCTAGTTAAGAAAATTTCTCTTATGATTATTCTTGTTACTGTTATAAAAAAATTTAGTTAGAAAATGTATTATTCAGGAATTTTCTGATGGCTAAATTCATTTTTTCAATGTCATTCCTTTTAATTGGTAACTTTACGATAATTTCAGAACATTCATGATAAGTTGATTGAAAAAAGAAATTTTTTTCCCGATAAATTCTCGAATAATGCATTTTTTAAAGGAGGCATAACATTATTTAAATACATAATTATGAATTATGCTGAAATTATCGTGAAGCTCCCAATTGAAATGAACATTGAAAGAAAATACAGTTTTTCCGTCGACAAATGCCTGAATAATGATTTTTTAAAATATATTTGTTAAAAAATCATAAGCTTTGTGAACTAATTATGAATTTTGCTGATGTTAACATGAAGTTCCTAATTAAACGGACGGAGTTCGAAAAAAATGAGTTTTTCCGTCGACAAATGCCAAAATAATACATTTGTTAGAAAAATCATAACATTTATTAACTAATTGTGAATGTTGCTGAAATTATTATGAAGTTCCTAATTAAAATCACATATGTCAACAGATGCCAAAGGAATAAACTTGTTTATTTTTGTTTAAAAAACATGACATTTATTAATTATTAATGATGTTAAAATTATTATGAGGTTCCTAATTTTTAAAAAATTACATAGAAAGAAAACTAATTTTTCTTTCGATTAATGCCTGAATAATGCATTTGTTTATTCAATTTGTTTACAATGATAACTAGAATAATCAAAATTTCTTGCCATATAACTTAAAAAAACGTAAAATTATTAAAAATTATAGAAAACTAATTTTGAACAGATAATTTTGTAATAAACATTTTGTTTTTTTATTGTATCATAATGGAATATCTTTATCTCATGTAAATCTATGATACGTATGCGATTACCACAATTTTCCTATTATTGACGATCACCGGGAACGACAAATAGAAAAAATTGCCATTTAAAAAAGCCTCTAAAAGTTGTTAATTATTAAAAGAAATTTAATGAAAAATGAACAATTCAGTCATATTTTAACATTAAAATGTTGTTTTTCAGAATTAATAAACAATTTTATTAACCCTTAAAATTTTCAAATAGTAACCGAAAGCCTGTCTATTCCATAATAGCTAGAAAGTTGATTTGTTTATTAAATTTGATAACAATGTTAAAAAGTGTAGTTAATATGTTATAAGACTTAATTTAATCTTATTTCTACATACATTATTTCGACGAAAATTTGATGGAATAAAATATCTGAGACTTTTTGATTCTTAAAAAAGTATTTTTTCTTATCAATTTGTTTATAACAAATAGAATTTCTTTGTATTTGCTGACTAATATAAACGAGCATCCCTATAAACATATTTCGCTAATTTTAAACATTTTTTAGCATAATTGAAAACAGTACGAAACGAAGAAAAAGCTGCCGGTAAAATAGAATATTGGTACCGGTAAAAAAGTCTATTTCTAGCACTGTAGCGGCTGAGCGCGCGTATTCATGGAATTCGTGGAATACATGGAATTCAAGGAATCCATGCAATTTAAGGAATTCGCGGAATCTACAGTCTTATGGGGGCGGGAAGGCACCCCTGTGACTGTTCACTGAAATAATGTTGGTCGAATCTCGACCCCTTTCCAAAGTCTCGCGAGTGAGCGGGAAGGCACCCCTCTCACTCTTCACACAAATAATGATGGCCAAATCCCTACGCCTTTCAAACGTCTCGTGTGGGGCGGTAAGGCATCCCTCTGACTGTTCACAAAAATAATGTTGGTCAAACAGATACCCCTTTCCAATGTCTTGTGGGGCCGGGAAGGCACCCATGTGATTGTTAATAGAAATAATTTTAGTTGAACAACGTCCCCTTTACAACGTCTCGTGGGGTCGGGAAGATTCCCCTGTGACTGTTCAAAGAAATAATTTTGATCAAACTCCTACCCCTTTCTAACTTTTTGTTGGAGGCGGGAAGGCACCCCTGTGACTGTTTACAGAAATTATGTTGATCGACTCCCGACCCCTTTCCAACGTCTCTTGGGGCAAGAAGGCACCAACGTGACTGTTCACAGAAATAATTTTCGTCGAACCCCTATCCCTTTCCAACGTCTCGAGGGGACCGGAGGGCACCCCTGTGACTGTTCACAGAAATAATGTTGTTCAAACGCCTACTACTTTCCAACGTCTCGTGGGGGCGGGAAGGCACCCCTGTGACTGTTCACAGAAATAATGTTGGTAAATCTCCTACCCCTTTCCAACTTCTGGGGGGCGCCCCTGTGACTTTTCACAGAAATAATGTTGTTTAAACGGCTACTCCTTTCCAACGTCTCGAGGGGGCGGGAAGGCACCCCTGTGACTGTTTACCGAAATAATGTTGGTCAAACTCCTACCCCTTTCCAACTTCTGGGGGGGGGGCGTGACTGTTCACAGAAATAATGTTCTTCAAATCCCTACCCTTTTCCAACGTCTCGTGGGGGCGAGAAGGCACCCCTGTGATTGTTCACAGAAATAATTTTGGTCAAACTCTTACCCCTTTACAAGGTAACAAAAAATTCTCGGTACCGGTCTTTTTTTTTTTTAATTTTGTACATTTCGATCAGTTCAATTTTGGATGCTTTTTTACTGTGATTCTATTAATTTGGGACTATACAAACATTACTTAGTGTCTTTTATTTGTGTTCGTAAACGTTTTCGTAAACTAGAAAAAATAGTTACAATGAACATTTTGCAATTGGTAACATTGGTTTAATTATTTTAATTAGGAGATTGATTAATATAATTCTGATACTAGTTAAAATTATTATTTTTCCAGTTGAAATAAATAAACAAATGGTAACTATAGCAAAATTGTTATTGTAACTTGTAATTATCTTGTTAATTTTTAACTTGAGTATACAACAACGTATACAATTGTATAATACAATACAATAAAAATCGTTCGATTACCCATTTTTCAACTATTTCTCAGTAGAACATTTAGGAGGAATTTTGTTCAGTGTACTGAACGATATGTGTATCTGAAGTTTTACTTATAAATATTGTTCCAACTGCAATTAAAATGCACATTATAATTTTATTGCAATAATAAATTATTTCTATATAAATTAATAAACATTCGAGCACTTTTTCTGGTTTACAAAGGCATCAGTAAAAGAATTCGTTCATTTGAACGTTCAGAACTGCAGCCACATGAACGATATGACGTTTGAAATCTGCATAAAATAAAACCTTAATTGACTAATGGAAAAAATCTGCATCCAAAGAAACTCTAATTTTTTTCTCTAAATTAGCATAAATCTGATTTATGCAAATAAAATCATCCACTTCGAATAAAAATGAATTTAACCAGGAAATTAAAGATCAAACTTTCTGCTATTTCGAAATTTATGTAAAAATTATAGTCCAGAAATATGAAGGAGGGAGTCCGCGAAGATTCCGGACGATCATTGTAATACAGTTCGCAAATATACAAATATAAAAACATTTCAAGAGGAACAATCATGGACATGTTTTTATGAGAAAACATATTAAAGATTTAATTTAATATTATATAGAAAGGCTGAAAATTCCGAGAAATAAAATTCCCTACACTTTTAAGATTTCTGAAAATTAAAATGTTCCAAATAGAAAATTCCCGAAAGTCTAAAATTGCTGTTAATTATTTTTGATTTTTGCTGAATGAACTGCTCAGTTGAAGCCACACTAGTTCGCTCCGACAGTATCCACTACGGGTGTTCTTTGGGTAAGGCTAATATAAGCACATGCATAAAATCAAATACTGATCGACTTTATTAACATCAATTTTGATAACTAAATATTCGGAATAATAGGACAAATTTCAAGATTAACGTAGGATTGCCTCCACTTAATCATACACCGAAAAAACGATTATCTAATATTAAGAGTATTATATTCTTACAGGGATATTCTTAGTAATATTCTTAATGAAGGAAGCGAAATTCTTGTATTAAGAGTATCTTCTAACCAAAGGGATAAAATATTCTCAGAATCAGAATATACTTGGGGAAAGCAGAAATGAAAAAAAGGAATATTCGCCTTGCTCTCTTTAATCTTTTCTTTTAATGCTTCGTGCCACGTGCTTTTCGATCAATTTACATTTTCGATTGTTTTACCCGCGAAGAAGTGATAAATCGCGTGCACTCATTTATCTCCTTCTCTTTACAGAAACTATTAGAATGAGAAAGGTCTGACGTCACATTTAAAAAAGAAGTAAGGTAGTGAGGTTAAATACGGAAGTGCAATTTTCAATGCTATTAAGTTCAATCAGCTGAAGTTGTACAAGTTGTGTGTTCTATAGAACGTAAAATTGCAAGGTAATAATATTAAAAATAATGTATCTGTATTATTTACTAAACAAATATCTTTGAAATAAAAATATTTAATCTTACCATAGTCTAAGATTAACTATACCCATTTAAGTTGCGAATATTCTTAAACTTAGTGGACATTTCTTCAATTTTAACAAGAATATATATTCTTAAGGCAAAGGGTTTTTTATTTTACATTAAGAATATATTCTTGGTGCCTATTTAAGTTTCAAATATTCTCAAACTTAGTGGGAAATTCTTAAAACTAGAATATCATTTTTTCAGTGTATAATTAAAATAATCTGTTAATGAATTTCACTTTTTGTCAACTGTACTGCCCAGTTGGGTCCTAATTTGCGCCTGATTATAAATTGGTGTAAGCTGGACCAATTTCCATATGGGTTCGGCTCATTTTAAGGGCTTGTGACACAGTCAGATCCCTATATTACCGATATCAGTTTATCAGTTCACTGCATTTTTTTGGACTTAGGAACATTTTTTTTAAATAAAATATTAGGCGGAAACTTTGGAAAATATATCAGAAGACCATAAAGTACGTTTATGTACTTCATTTGAGTAGGAATTTCAATAAAAATTATTTTCAAAGAAATTAACTGGAACCATTTTTTCGCATAACCTTGACATTTTTTTGAACCTCCGAACTTTTCTCATATTTTCAATATCTGCGAGATGTAAAAAACGTACATAAACGTAATTTACTGTCGGCTCCTGCATTTCTCGATGTTTGTGGCCGATATTTTACATATAAAAAAGTTCTTAGTTTCAAAAAATGTCAAGGTATAAAGAAAATATGTCAAAAAAAGGTCCCAGTTTTAATTTCTTTCAAAGAATTTTTAGCGAAATTTATATTCAAATGCAGTACACAAACGTAGTTTATGATCTTTCGATACATTTTCCAAATCTCAGTCCGATATTTTATTAACAAATAAGTTCTTAGGTTCAAAGAAAATTCAGTAAACTGAAAAAGTGAGGTCGGTAATATAGGTATTTGAGTGTGTCACGTGCCCTTCAAGGATAACTTCTACATTCTCACGGCAACTTCGGAAAGATTGCAATTCCGCCCTGGGTACCTGCGAACGTTTCCCCCTCACTCAGCCGAACTGCTGCCACCGATCCTGGTCAGCGGGAGTCCTGTGTACCTATTGCGGATTAAAATGCGGAATATAAGATTTGGTCAATTTAGCACTTGGTAATTTATAAATCTAATATTCTGAATCTGCGAATTATAAAGATTCCAACGATTGACTTAAAAAGTTGAAAATTTAAGAATTAATGTTTACGTTTATGGGAAATTTTCTAAAAGTTTTGCAGTATATTTTACTAAAATCCACTGCAGTAGCTTCAATTTATTGTTTTAATATTTTACTTAACTTGGGAAATTCCGGAAGCTAAAATTTGGCCACATTGGAAAACTTATTAGCCAACATCATAAATTTGGTTTATTTATCAGACGATCGCATTTCTCAAAATTATTCGTCAATACCCGCGTGAAAAAAGTTTGGATGGCTCAAGCATGGCAACACACTTGGAAATATCTGGCTAAAGCATGGTTCACGGCTGAATGGCAGAATGGCGCGAGCATTGCTCCTGTCCGTTTCCCATGCTTAGGACACGCTAATCACAAATGAATATTCTTCAGAACATGTAAGTGTCAGAGAAAATTAGCCTGCGTTAAAAATGAAAATATTAGGTTTGCCAATAACCGACACGTCTGTAAATGCTAAGTTCGCTACCCGGGTGCACCGGTTCGCGCACCAGGTAGTGTACCACATATTCTGTGAGAACTTTTTAAGGATTTAAATTTAGTGAATAATGAAAACAATTCCAAATGCTCAGTCGGCGACTCGGATGCACCAGGTCGCGCCACGGGTATCTTAGCACGTATTCTACGAGAACTTTCTTAAAAATTAGATTTTGTCAACAGCCAAAATTACTCAAAATTGTGTGTCGACGATCGGGTGCGCCAGGTCGAACACGAGGTAGTTTAAAACGTTTTCTATGAGAACTTTTTAAGAAT
>NC_046665.1:61234309-61303061 GCF_010883055.1 Belonocnema kinseyi
GTCGAACACGAGGTAGTTTAAAACGTTTTCTATGAGAACTTTTTAAGAATTTAAATTTAGTGAATAATGAAAACTTTTCCAAATGGTCAGTCGACGACTCGGGTGCACCAGGTCGCGCCCCAGGTATCTTAGCACGTATTCTACGAAAACTTTCTTAAAAATTAGATTGTGTCAACAGCCAAAATTACTCAAAATTGTGTGTCGACGATCGGGTGCGCCAGGTCGAACACGAGGTAGTTTAAAACGTTTTCTATGAGAACTTTTTAAGAATTGAAATTTAGTGAATAATGAAAACAATTCCAAATGGTCAATCGACGACTCGGATGCACCAGGTCGCGCCCCGGGTATCTTAGCACGTATTCTAAGAAAACTTTCTTAAAATTTAGATTGTTTCAACAGCCAAAATTACTCAAAATTGTGTGTCGACGATTCGGGTGCTCCACGTCGAACACGAGGTAGTTTAAAACGTTTTCTATGAGAACTTTTTAAGAATTTAAATTTAGTGAATAATGAAAACAATTCCAAATGGTCAATCGACGACTCGGATGCACCAGGTCGCGCCCCGGGTATCTTAGCACGTATTCTAAGAAAACTTTCTTAAAATTTAGATTGTTTCAACAGCCAAAATTACTCAAAATTGTGTGTCGACGATCCGGGTGCTCCAGGTCGAACCCGAGGTAGTTTAAAACGTTTTCTATAAGAACTTTTTAAGAATTTAAATTTAGTGAATAATGAAAACTTTTCCAAATGGTCAGTCGACGACTCGGGTGCACCAGGGCGCGTCAGGTATCTTAGCACGTATTCTACGAGAACTTTCTTAAAAATTAGATTGTTTCAACAGCCAAAATTACTCAAAATTGTGTGTCGACGATCCGAGTGCTCCAAGTCGAACACGAGGTAGTTTAAAACGTTTTCTATGAGAACTTTTTAAGAATTTAAATTTAGTGAATAATGAAAACAATTCCAAATGGTCAATCGACGACTCGGACTAAAAATTGTAAGTCGACGATCCGGGTGCACCAGTTCTCGTAGAACACGTATTGTACTCCTTGGTGCTCGATCTGATGTACCCAGATCGTCGACTTACAATTTTCAGTAACTTTGGTTGTTGGAATAATCTAAATTTTGAAAGAGTTCTTGTAGAATACGTGCTAAATTATCTGGGGCGCGACATGGTGCACCCGGGTTGTCGAATGATCGTTTTAATTTGTTTTAATTCTTCACAAAATTTAAATTTTTCAAAAGTTCTCGTAGAATCAGTATTTAACTATCTTGTGCTTGACCTGGTTTACCTGGATCGTCGACTCACAATTTTTAGTTACTTTGACTGTTGAAACAATCTAAATTTTGAGAAAGTTATCGTAGAATACGTGTTATAATACCGGGGCGCGACCTGGTGCACCCGGGTCGTCAACTAACCATTTGGAACTGTTTTCATTATTCACAAAATTTAAATTTTTAAAAAATTCTCGTAGAATACGTATTAAATTATCTGGTGCTCGACCCGCTACACCCGGATCGTTGACTCATCATTTTAAGTAATTTTGGCTGTTGGAACAATCTAAAATTTAAAAAAGTTCTCGTAGAATACATGCTAAGCTACCTGGGGCTCAACCTGGTTCACCGGGGTCGTCGCCTCACCATTTGAAGTTATTTTCATTATTCACCAAATTTAAATTTTTTAAAAGTTCTCGGAGAATACGTATTATACTACCTGGTGCTCAATCTGGTGCATCCGGATCCACGACTCACTAATGGTAGTTATTTTGGCAATTGGCACAATTTGAATTTTTTTAAGTTCTCGTAGAATATGTGCTAAACTACCTGTTGTGCGACCCAGTGCATCCGGATAGTGAACTTACCATTTAGAGACGTGGCGGCTTTTGGCGAACCTAAGATTTTCTTTTGTAATGCAAGCTCATTTTCTCTGACACTTACATGTTCTTAAGAATATTAATTTTTGTTTAGCGTGTCCTAAGCATGGGAAACGGACAGGAGCAAGGCTTGTGCCTGTTGCCATTCAGCCGTGACCCATGCTTTAGCCAGATATTTCCAAGTGTCTTGCCATGCTTGAGCCATGCAAATTTTTTTCATGCGGTCTTTTTCAATAATAAATTATTTCCAATATAAATTAACAAACATGTTAGCACTTTTCCTAGTTTGCAAAGTCATTAGTAAAAAATATTCTTCATTTGAACGCTCAGAACTTCAACCACATATATTTATGATGTTAGTTATTAAGTTTTCAAATGTGGCCAAATTTTAGCCCCCGGAATTTTCGAAAATAAGTAAAATATTGCTGTAAAATATTACTAAATACATATTTTTTTATTTAATATATTCTCTAATTGCCAACTTTTGAGGTCAAATAACATATTGTTGAAATCGTTATAATTTGCAGATTCCGAATATTATATTTATAAATTACTAAGTAATAAATTGACCAAACGCTATATTCAGCCTTTTATTCCTCATTAGGTACACAGGACTCCCAGTAACCAGGATCGACGGCAGCAGTTCGGCTGAGTGAGGGGAAGCCGTGTGGTGGGGGAACCATTCACAGGTACCCAGGGTGGAATTGACCATCACCCAACTTATCAACACAATAGAAACATTTTTGTCTTCTATGGATAAAGAAGTTGAGGTTGGAGAAATTAGAGACCATCTCATTTGTAGAAAAGTAATAATAAAAATCAACGCATATGCAAATGATATTGAAATTGTAGATGGAACTTTCCGTCTTTATTTGTATTTATATTTGCATCGTGATCATTTCACGAGCACTTCGCTTTCTCATAGAAGAAGCATTCGTGTTTTTTTAAATAATAGACAAAGTAAAGTTTTCATCTTGATCAATTTAAGAATAGAAATTTACAACTACAAAAATTACAAATTAATACAAAAAAATTAAATACAATGAATAATCAGATAAATCAAATTTTGTATTTAAAATTGTAATTTTTCGAGCTGGAAAAGGGAAGGGGGGAATTCATTCGCACCCAATCCCTTCCCCAGTTTTATGCTAAGTTAATTCAAGGGCATGCGATACTTAGAAAATTGTCGATTTTATCAGTTTTAGGTTCCACCGGATTTTTTTCGAGAATAATAAATATTTTTTCTTAAAAATTTGGGAAATGATAGCGAACATGCTAAAGGACGTCCCAACACACTTTTTTTGTCGGTTAATTCAAGAAAGTTTTAATTATGCAAAATGTGATTAATTTACTTAGCGCTCAGGAAATAGTATCGATTTTTTCAGTGTTAAATTCCCGGCTTTTTTCCTAGGATAAGAAATATTTTGCCTTCAAAATCTGGAAAATGATAGCGAACATGCTAACGGACGTCCCCACACAGTTTTTTGTGTGTTTTTTTTATCAATATTTTTTGATATTGCTAACAACGTGCGTTAATATTTCGAGGTTATGTGTGTTACAATTCACCCGAGCGTTACTTCCAAACTACACAATATTTTTGGACGAAAACTTTGGACTTACAAATAAACATAGTAACTAATCTCCCGGAACTAACCTTGTTTGCAGGCAATCAAAAACGTTTATTTCATAAATAATTTCCAGATTATCGGAAAGGCAGAGATGAAAAACGACGTAACCTCAAAATAATGCATATGCATAACATTTTCATTTAACAGAATACAATTTTTTGCTATTATCCCTCAAGAAAGTGTCCGGGGACGTCCGTTATGATATTTTATAGCATCTCCGAATTCAGTGTTTAAAAATTTTCATTTTTGTGGAAAAAGCCGGGGAAACTGTATCACATGCCCTTAAGCTTAAAGTTGAAAATTTTTAATTTATTTATTATCTTTGTTATTTATAGTTTATTTTTTGACTGTGCAAATTTAAAAAAATGAAGTACTTTATATTTCCATAATTTTTTACGATTGATTTACTAAACTTTACGGTTTGTACTATTAACCAAATTTAAAAATGTAAATAAAAAATTTAATTCTTACTTAGAATGCATAGACATTTTTTCGTGATTATTTTATATTTAATTTAGGGTTAAAAGCAATATTACATTAATTATTAAGTCTAAAATTCTTTATTTTTCATAATTTGAAATACATTTTTTATTCTGATCATGGCCTATTTGTTCCTATATTTATGTAATAATCTCCGAATTTGTAGTTCTTAAATTTTTAAACTTTTTAAAAGGTTCCGATACTCGTCGCTGCAACAACAATTTGCAATTAACTTGTGTTCGCGACACGAATTTGAGTGCAGGAAACTGCAATCTGCAAGTCTGCACTGATGGGGTAATTCGTGGATGTACGGGTCGGTACAGCAACAAGCGTCATGTAATAATTTTTCTCCGCAGTATGAGTACACTGAACTGTCACATAATGGACACCTTTGTCTGAAAAAAATTATTATTTAATATTTATTGTTATTTTAAATATATTTACCTTTCGAGACCAAGATATTATTACAGGGATCACAGTCATTCCCCTATTATCCTGTGTATTCCTTTTTTTCCCCTTTTTTCTCCCGTTCTCGAAAAACTTGCACTTTTCTCTTTAAATATACTACATTTGAAAATTCAATATTTGTATTACGCGGAAATTCTCTGATGTTTAATTTTTTTAATTTACAGAATTGCTTATTATAGTTAATCGAGCGGTTGAAAGCTTGACCGATGGGGTCTACACTCACTTCTGACTTCAAGATACTTTAGGATATTTCAGTCACTTCAGAAGACTCACTGGCTTCAAGAGAATTCAAGTGACTTCATGGGAATTCAAATTACTTCTGATATTTGAGAAGATTGCAAGTGACTTAATGAGAATTCAAGTGATTTCAAATGAACTAACATGATTTTAAGTGACTACGTTTTTTCATGAGACTTCATGTGACTTCATATGAATTCAAATGATGTCCGATATTTCAGAATATTTAAAGTGACTTCAAGAGATTTTAAGTAACTTCAAGAGATTTCAAGTGACTTCATGTGCATTCACGTAAATCATGTGAATTCAAATGATTTCAGATATTTCAGGGGATTTTAAGTTACTTCAAGATGATTCATTCAAGTGATTTTAAATTAATTGAAATGATTTCAAGTTACTTGACGAGACTTCATGAGACTTCATATGACTTTTTGTGAATTCAAGTTACTTCAGATATTTTAGAATATTTCAAGTAACTTCATGTGGATTAAGTGATTTCAGATGTTTTAGAAGATTTCAAGTGACTTCATGAGAATCCAAGTAAGTTCAAAATGAACTAAAATGACTCCAGGTAACTTCAAGAGGATTCAAGTAACTTCAAGTGACTTCAAGTGACTTCGGGAGAAATCAAATGATTTCAAATGAATTTAGGTAATTTCAAGTGAATAAAGTTAGTGACTTTAAGTAAATTCAAGTAACTTAAAATGACTTTAGATATTTTAAGAGATTTCAGGAGATTTTATGATATTTCATTAGAAATGTACTTCTAACTTCGCGTGTTAACAACCCCTCGTAATTAATTTAACCTTTCAAAATTCATATACAAATTTTAATAATTGATTTATTAATCATGATGAAAATAATCAAATAAATATGTACTAAAACAATTTAAGGATTTATTTATAAATAAACAAAACACAATATATTGTAAAGAAAATGTCACTATACACGTGCAACTAGTTTGAAGTCCTGAAAACTAAATTTCTTTAAAAATAAGCACTGTTAAAAAAAACTAGAACCTGAAATAGTACCAATAAACTATTTACAAAATTTTTATATCAAATATTTCAAACTAAAATATTTAAGATTTAAATTAAACGTTAAATCTTAAATTATTTTTTCGAATGAAATAACAATTCTTGGAAATAATTATGTAATTAGACTTATAAGTATCACGATTTAATTTATCACGGCGGTATTTTTTAAAAGAAAAAATGATCTTGACTTCTTATAAAAAGATTATTTCTTATTTTCTACATGTAAAAATAAATCTTTTATCTTTATTATATTTTCCCTTTTTGCGAAAAAATGACGCTATTTTCTCTTTCCTGAGCTCCTTTTGCGCTCTGATTCCTGTTATAATTATTATTCTTAATAAATTTATCAATTCATTTTTGTGAGAAAATGTACACTTCAATTGAATGTAAATCGCAAATAAAATATATTTAATGTATATAGTCAAAAAATAAAGTGAATTCATGTTTAAATAATTGATTGGAATATGACAATATATAAATTTGTATTTTAACTTACTGAAATTGAGAGGGTGCATATCTTCTGTACACCTGCGCCGGTACAAGTTTTTCAAGGAAGGAAATTGCCCCTAGCTGCCAGCCACCTTCTATACTCTTCGAGATTTGATCGTCTATATTTTCAGGGGCATGAAATAAAATTGATTATTTCTCCAAAAATAATGCTAAAGGATTCGGGCCCCTAAGAATATACTACACTTTATACTGTTTGAAAAGTTGGGTAGCCTGCCTCAAGGATCACACATTTTTAAATCAAAATTTCTATTAAATTAGTAAAAATATTTTACAAATACAACTTCTATTCAAATCTGTGAAAGCATTATAATAAACTTGAGGATATGTTTTATTTTTATAACAATTTTACTAATATCAATTTTTATATTAATTGTGTTAATCGATTATGGAAACCGTTTGTAAAAAAGGGACCTAAGTAGTATAGTGTTATGGCCAAAATGAAAGTAAATACCATACAATTCTTTTTGATACGTAAGAAAATTTTTAATCTTCTGAAATTAACTATTTTAAAAAAGTGTTCAAAATTGTATCATTATCTATCATATGCATTAAATATTGAAGAGTCTTCAATTTCAAATCTAAAAAATTTTTTATTTTATTGTAAATCTTCAAAAGGAACTTTTTTTAACTTGAAAATTACATACTTTTAAAATATAAATTTTGCAAATTGAATAAATTTCAAATGTATTTTTTTCAACATAAAATAAATTTTTAATTTTAACTCTTCGAAATTGTAGAAATTTGTATTGTAAATATTTAAAAATAAATTATTTTCAGTTTTAAAAATTTACAAATAATAATTAAGCAAGTTTTAATGTTTACAGTTCAATGTTCTGTAATTATATAATGATTCACATCTGCCAATTCTTTAATTTGGAAGATTTGTGATTTTAAACTTTTGATGTTCAAAGTCCTCCAAATTAAAATATTTTGATTGATACATCTTTTCAAAATGGAAGAATCTTAAATTGCAAACCTTGAAAATTGTAGAAGCATCCAGTGTAAATCGTCAAAATTGAACTAGATATCGAAGAACGGTAAAAAATATTATTTATTTTATACTGTAAACATCTTAATTTAATGAATGTTCAACCGTAAATATTACGAATTGAGGAATTTTTAATAGCAAATAGTTAAGATTTAATAATTTTGCATTGTGATCTTATCAAATTAAAAACTGAACTAAATGAGAAAAACCATCAGTAAACAAAAATACAACCTGAATTATAAACTGTTATTTCATTGTCAAAAACGGTTCTAAGTATAGTGAAAAATAAAAAATCTGCCCGCTTTGCGGTCAAACTCTCGGCGCGCGCCGCGCGCGCGGCTCGCAAATTTGAGCGCGCCTTGGGCGCGCGACTGTGGTTTCTCACACTTCGCGCTCTATAATATATTTATCTCGCGCTTGATATTGTATTTACCTCGCGCTACGTGCTCGATTTTTCTGCACAGACTTTTTAAAACTAAAGATGAAAGTATCGACAATAGTGATTTGGTGATTGTGAATTCTCTTTTGTTAAAGCTTCTTTGGCTTTAACGAACACATTCTCATCACGTATCTCGTGCTTCCCACTCGAGTTTATCCCGGATATTTTATATAATTCCCATAAATGTATATTATTATAATTCGTAACTTGCATTAGTATTAAAACATGCGAAATTTCATTGTTCCGTTTAAAAAAATGCGCAATCTTTTAAAAAAATGTGGTTATTCAACGTTTTATTGCAACTTTTGTCGGTTTTCCATAAACTGAATTTGCTGATTTCCAATGTTTTCTTTTTAACTTCTAAATGAAATGTATGCACACACACACACACACACACACATATATATTTTTTGAAAATGCATTATTATATTTGAGACTATTTTAAATACTGTGAAAGTGTTGCATTAAAAAATCTAACTTTTAGATCTTCCATTATTTTGTATGCTGTCAGAATTTATTTTTTGATTTATCAAGAAAATTCAAAAAGTTGTTATGACAACCTTCTAGGGCATTTAGAAATCACACTTTTTCTTCTCTTGTCATTCTTTCATATCGTCCGTTAATTGGCTTAAAAGGTTCATTTTCGTGTGTTTTTTTGAATTTTGAAAATACTATAACTCTCATAATTTCTAATTTTATGAAAAAAGTCATCAGATAAATTGTTCGACTTTCTAAATACTATGAATATACATACAGAGAATTCTTGAATTTTGAAAAAATGGTATCAAAAATATTCAAAAGGCGCTCACTGTTTGAATTTTTACCCATGATGGCTGGCTAACGAACTTAAGTTTTAGTTTAGGACATTTAAAGAATGTACTAGAGGCCAATCTAATAGAATTATTTTTTCAAAAGTAAAAAAAATATCGTGCTGACAGACAGACAGGCATCAATACATACAGACAGACCGCAGACATACATATTCGTAACAACCTATTCTTCGGATTTAGGAGGTCTCAAAACGTGGGCATTTGACAAAAACTAGGGAGAGGGGGCGAGTTGTTAAATTTTACAGATGTCTGATACCTTCTCTGATGAGAAAGTAAAAAATGTTTGTCTTATTTTTTTCCTATCTTGCATAGTTTGACCGCATAATGCAATTTTTTATTTTTAATTAGTTATCGTACGGTTAAAATTTGAATTTTTCGAAAAAATTCAAAAAGTTAATATGATAATCCTGTAGGGCTATCGAAAAGAAACATTTTTCTTTTCAAGTACTATGAACGACTGTACACAGAATTTTCGGGTCTTGAAAAAATGTGTACTCTAAAATTTTTTAAATGGGCTCATTTTTAGTATTTTTATCCAAAATGTCTGACTAGCGAACTTGGCATTTAGCTTAGGACACTAAAAGGATGTACCAAAAGCCAATCTAAAAGATTAATTTTTTCAAAAGTTATTGTGCTCACAGACAGACAGAGAGATATAAAGACAGACATGACGACAGACAGGCATACAGATAGACACATTCGTAAACACCTGTTTTTCGGATTCAGGGGGTCTCAAAACGTGGAACTTCTGACAAAAACTAGGGAGGTCAAATTTTTTGAATCTCCACACACGAGACGAAAAAGAAATTAAAAGACGAAAGTAGTGGTAAGAAACTGCCCACGCAGCAGGCATATTTTTTTACTGTTAATCACGTTTTTCATAATTAAAGCCAAAACTACGCATTCTATCAAAAAGTGGTTAATAACAAATTTGTAGATCTTTTTCAAATGCACAATTTTGGTGTATTTATCTTTTACTGTATTTTGCACAGTTTGGCCGAAAAATGTAATTTTTGGATTTTTCATTATTTTGAATGCTGTCAGAATTTATTTTTTGATTTATCAAGAAAATTCAAAAAGTTGTTATGATAATCTCGTTGGGCATTCAAAAAGCAACATTTTTCTTCTCTTCACTTTTTTTCATCTCGCGCGTTCTTTGGCATAAAATGTTCATTTAAGTGTGTTCTTTGGAATTTGTTAACTGCTATAACTCTGGTAATTTTTGATTTTTTTTTTAATAAGTCATCAGGATAAATTGTTCGTCTGTTTGAATACTATGAATATCCGTACAGAAAATTTTGGAAATTTGTTAAAAAAATAGCCTCAAAAATTTTCAAAATACGCTCACTTTTTGAATATTTATCCAAAATGGCTGGCTAACGAACTAGACCTTTATTTTAGGACACTCAAAGACTATAACTAAAGGCCAATCCAATCCGTCAATTCTTTCGCAAGTATCGTGCTGACAAATTAAAAATCTACAGACACACAGAATACACACACAGACACAGCCAGACAGACATACATATTCGTAAAAACCTGTTTTTCGCATTCAGGGGGTCTCAAAACGTGGACATTTGACAAAAACAGGGGGGGGGGGCAAATTTTACACAAATCTAATACCTTCTCTTGATGAGAATGTAAAAATGTTGTTAAATGTCGCTAATAAAAGAGGTTAAGAAAGTTAAAAAATTTTCTATATGATTCAAATTTTGCCGTTATAACTTCTAAAGTCAAAACCTCGGACAAACTCGTAAAATAAATGAGGATTCAGTAAAACTAAAAACTATGCAGAAATAAAAGTAAGTTGAAAATTGTGTTTTATTTTTCAAAAACGCAAACAGAATATGCATCGTTGAAAAGAGATTTCAGCAGAAATATTATGTTTATGTTAGATCCATTTTCCTCTGTAAGGAATTTTTTTGGCAATTTTGATTGAAATTAAGCTTTTAAATTCAGTAAGGTTTTAGTAGAGTTTACGAACCCGATTTTAATGTTTATTGACTTTTTAGAATTTTGCTCATAATTTTGTCTAAATTTTAAAATTTTGCTCATAATTTTGTCTAAATATTTCAATAGAAGGTTTCGGAAAAATATTACAAACCTTTATAAGAATGGTATGTTTGTAACTTGAAAGGAATAAGAAGTATTGAGAACAGTTTGTTTTAATTGGAATATTTTTACTTACCATAATTTTCTGCGAAACAGACGGTGACGATAGCACTCAGAAGTATCAATTTTCTGAAAACAGACATCTTTTCACAAGCAAAAAACTAAACTGCCGGTAGGTTGTCTTGAGTTAAAATATTTTCGAAATTGATTCTGATATTTGGCTCGTTTCTGGCCTACGCTTAACATCACCCACGGATTTCCTTACAAGGAATATCTTTCCAAAGGATCCTGCAAGAGGCTTTCTATGTGGATTGGCGAGTCCGTTATTCATAACTGAAAATCCTCCTCTTTTCTACATGGAAACTTGAAACAGGCTCACGCTCGAAAAAACATTTTAACTACATGTAAATTTATAACTTTTAATGCAGAAAAATGTGATCTTATACACGTTTTTTCACTTTCAGGTAGAAAAAATCTCGAAAATTATATAACTAAAATTAATTTTAAAATATTTATTGCAATCATTTTTGTGTTTATTTACGTTTTAAAATTTTTTAAATAATTAATCGAGCCAGCCATCAAACCAATTTTTGAAGAAAGCCAATTTTTCACATTTTCAGCAGCTTTTACTATTATCTACCATTTTTAAATATTTTCAAAATTCCATGAGTCTTCCCTGATTTTTCCCTGACTAATTTTCGATTTTTCCTGACTATTAACATTAAAATTACAACATTCTAATATTGTAACATTTACGATATAGAATATTTTATACATGAAATAAAACAATTTGAAGTTTATAAACTTTTAATTTGTTATAGACAGCGCTGCCGTCACCTAATTTATTTGAATAAAAGTGAAAAAGTTTCCTATGTAAACCCAAAAAGTGATTAATATGCATACTTAATGTGACTTATTATTTTAAATTTAAAAGTATTCGAAAGAAGTTGATTCATAATATTTCAAAATAATTCACGTTAAATTTAAAAGAATTCAAATAAATTGGATTTTTTTAATTTAATAAAATTCCATTAATTTAAGAAAAGTAAGGTGAATTGAAAACAGTTTAAAAATATGAAAAATATGATTCAAGAGAATTTAAAAGAATTTTAAGAAATGTCTAAGAATTCAAGGTCAATTAAAAAGACCTTAATTAAGACCTTCTTTTGAGATGAAATAAACGAAAACTGCAAAACATCCATCGCAATGACTAGAATTGAGGCAATTTATATTAATGTAATTAAATTGAAGAAATTCAGGAGAATTCCAAAGAATTGGAAACAATTAAAATTATTTCTTGAAAAAAGACCCTACTCCATCTTCACTCCATTGGGAGTGAAGATGGAGTAGGATCTTTTTTTCAAGAAATAATTTTAATTTAAAAATATTATTTTCCATCTAGTCTTATTAAGACGTTAAGCATTTTCTGTTATTGAAGATTCTTAACTTGATCGATATTGTGTAGATTTTCTGCCTTCATGGTTTGGAGGGTTGATCTACTGTCGGTAAGGTACAATCTCTGATGATATAGCAGATAATTAAAGAATTTTAAAATGGAAACCATTAAATCTCTTTATATCTTTGAAATATTTTGAAATAGTATTATCAAATTTCTTAAAATTCCTCAATTGTTGAGAATAAAATCTTTGAAATTTTATTAAATGTTATGAAATCCCTTAAATTTCCGTAAAGTTATATGCACTTTGATGATATTCCTTGAAATCCCTTCAAATATTTGAGATCTTGGGAAATTCATTAAAATAATTTTTTGAGAGCCTTTACAATCCCTGAAAATTACTGAAATGCTCGCAAATCTGATAAAATCCCTTGAAATCCGCTAGAAATCATTTAGAATCTTTTTAAATATGCTAAAATCTTACAGGTCCCATAAAATCCTTCAGAAAAATTCTAGGAAATCATTTAAAACCGGATGGATTTTTTTTTAATTTCTGAAAATCATAACCCTTGATATCTGTTAATTCCTTTGAAAAGTCTTTGGAATTTTTCGAAACACCCTGAATTATTTCAAATTTTTTGAAATTCCTTGCAATTTTTTGAAATCCTAACATTTTTTTTGGAATCTTTTAAAATACCTTGAAACATTTCAAGTCCTTTGAAATCCTAATGAATTACTAAAATCAATTGAAAATTTCTTGGCATATTTTAAAATACATATTTTAAAGCTTTTTAAAAAGTCCTTTGAATTTTCAAAATTACCCTAAAATTTCTTTAAAATCCTTTTACATGCCTTTAAATGATTGGATCGAGAAAATTTAAAAATAGATATATATACTGGAATTCAATAGTGACAAACCCATGGATTAATTTTTTGAAAGAAAAGTGACTAAAAAGTGATTTGAGGAGAAAAGGTTACGACTACAGTCACATTTATAAATGTGACTATGTGACAACCCTGATTATTCTTGGCAGTTACTTTAAGTGTTTCAGAAATTCCCCGACTTTTTCAATTTTTTTTTAAATCCTTGACTTTTCCCTGAATTTTTCTAATCGACAAAATTCTCTGACCGTAATTATTTTATTCCGTCGTTTTTTTAACTCAAATTATTTCTCCAATAAAATAATCTTCGGTTTAATTGATGTATACTTTTATGTTAATATATTGGCATTGAGATTGATGGTCTTGATTCTTCTAATTTTCTCTACGTATGGCAATTTTTAATGATCTGTTTTCAATAAATGAATTTCGTCATATTTCCATATTATCATTTTACAGACTTTCTTAGATGCATGAGTTTGCGAAATGAGAAATTAGGTGAAGCGTAGGTTGTTCATGAATTATAAGAAAATAGAAATTTTTCGAACTTACATATTTCCTGTTTGTGTTTATGACGAATAATCTTTACTATCTTTATTTTGTTGTTTTTTTCTATAACTGTGCTTCATAATTTATTTTAAAGATTGCGGGCTTCGAAGTTTCACACTGTTTACTTTGCTGATACTTTTTTAGACAAGGCTACTTTTTTGCTACTTTTTTCAATAAAGCTAGATGAAAAATTGAGGCAATAAAAATAGATTATTTGATGGGTTTCTTAAAATACCTCAAAGAGTGAAGGTGTAGTATATATTTACATTTGGGGTGGGTCAAAAAAGCAAAATGCAAATCGAAATCGGAACTTTGGTAAAAAAAAATAGTGTATTAAGACCCTGCAAGATTATAATCAATTTAATCTTTATTAATGAACGTCTTCAACTTGCGTGTCAGTAAAATGCTCTTTAAAAATTTATATTTCCATAGTTTTAATTTCTTTTCATGAGTCTACTTTTTAAAATGCTTTTATAAATCTCAAACGCCTCCGAAAATGTGTACAGATTTTTATTTAAAGTTTTCTTACGATAAAAAGTGGAATTTTTAGTTTAAACTACTGGTAGGAATAAATTAGAAAAAATTTGGTTAATCTGGGAAATTATAACTGTGAACGATATAAATTTTAGAAAAAATATTTACATTTATTATTTCCCAGACTCATCAATTTTTTGCTAATGCATTAATTAATGATAAAACTCTTTCGTCATTCCTCTAGATTTTAAAATTGTTTTTTTTGTAACGGGGTCCTTTAAACATAAGTTATTATCGCCTAATAAAGAAGGTTGATTAAAAATCGTTCTTCTTTTAGTTTAAAGTATTTTTCACACTACTTTTGTGTTAAAAAGTTACTTTTTGACCGATTAAAAAAGGCTACTTGTTCATACTTTATTTTTATTTTTTAGGGTAATTTTATCTTCAGCATGATACAATGTTTATACTTCTTTTAGTGCCATAGACTATACAGCTTTAGATAAACCGTGAACTTTGAAGATTCCCATGAAATAACAAAATTCACAAAGGATAGATGACCTTTGTGATGTAATAGCAAAATCTAGACAATCGTTTGCGTGTGGTCATTCACGTAATAGTTTTATCGTATTGCTTTCCAGTATTGCCAAGAAAAGTTTAATTTCACGGTAGAATGGATACGAGTAATATGTCGATAATGTAGTTTTCTACTGTTTGAATCTTGAATCTATCATTTCTATATCAAGTTTATAATTTCATATATTACTAACAGATTTTAATTTCTCGAAAATTCCTATCTAAAATAACAAAGTTCATTTTCTTTATCGCTATCTTAGAACTTTCAGAACCCACATTTACTTCCATTGCCTTATTATGAAGTAGACAAATATTTCATATACCTGGAATCGTCAATCCATTAAAAATATCCAAACATATTGGGATATTATTTTAAGTTTAAAACTAGTTATCAATTTAGTTTAATTTGAGTAATAAAATGATACATTTCCGCTGCAGTATAATTTAATTTTGGCTTTTTCTAGGACATCATTATTATTCACAAAAATAAAAAAAAGCTTATTTGAAGCGATGAAAAAATAATTTATTAAAATTAATGGCGCTGTACAAAGTTTTGGTGTCAGAAATGATCCTTGCAGGATTATCGAAATAATCTAAGCATCAGGAGGACGGTTGAGATCGTTGTAATACTAATCTTCATGCGTGTTGAACCTCCTGCTTGATATTTCCCTGAAAAAAAAAGAATTTTCATTAAACTTCTGTGTGAATATTATATATTTGCCTTTTCTAAAGAAGTCTCTCTTTTTTCAAAGATTCTGTGAATTCTCTATGCATAAGTATTTTTCAAGTAACGAAATTCGCTAATAAAACATAGTAAATACCTAAGATATTGTTAAAACTTATTTTTTAAAGTAATTGTTTTTTACATTCTCATTATTTATAATTGAGAAAGTATTAGAATTGTCGGAAACTTGACATCATACTTTTTCAACGGATCTCCACGTTTCGAGACCTCCTGAATCCGAAAATCAGGTTTTCATGATGTCGTCTGTCTGTCCATCCGGCCGTCCGTCCGTCTGGCCGTAAACACGATAACTCGAAAAAATGAACGAATCAAATCCATCTTTGGCACAATTTTTTTAGATCCTAAAAGAAAGGGCGAGTTCGTGAACCAGCCATGTTTGATAAAAATTCGAAAAGTGAGCGCATTTTGAAAATTTTTGAGACCACTTTTTTCTGAATTTGAAAATTCTGTGTACGGATATTTATAATACTAAAAAGAACAAACAATTTATCCTAATGACTTTTTTCGATAAAAAGAAAATTCTCAGAGTTATAGCGTTTTCAAAAAATTTTTAAATCAACCGATAATCAAAATTTGAAGCCAAAAACGCACGATATGAAAAAAAGCCAAGAGAAGAAAAACATTTCTTTTTGAAAGCCCTACAAGATTATCATAACAAATTATTGGATTTTCTTCAAAAATCGAAAATTCAAATTTTTATTGCACACAAAATAATGAAAAATGAATTATTCCATTTTGTGGACAAACTATTTAGGATACGAAAATATATGAATCAACAAAAATTGTTATCTCAAAAAAGATCTACAATTTCGTTAAGAATCACTTCTTGATAGGATCGGAAATCGAGCGCGCAGCGCGAGTGTGACGATTAGAATGTGTACCTCAAAGCCTACAGAGCTTTGAGAAACTTAATCTTTGACTATACTTAATTAAGTAGACAATTCAGAATATGAAGACGCATATAAATATTGCTATCTAAAAGAAATCTTTTTAATAAAGTTGTTTTCAAGCATTCCAAATGCAAATAATAAATATCCGAGCGCGAGGTGTAATAATGTCCGAGCGTGAAGCGCGAGAATCAACCATCGCGCAGCGCGCGATGAGAATGTGCCCGAGAGGCGGGCAGATTTTTTAATGATAAATATTATATTTAAAAAAATGTTCAGTACCGTAAACTGGGACTGAGAGACATAATCAAGGATGCGCCGATTAGCCGTAGCCTTCGATAATTGAAATGTTTTTTTTTTTTAATTTTGCAAAGAATCTTGAGTTTCAATGCTAATTTTTCTATTTTCAAATATAGTTCATTACTCACAATAAGCAGATAAATAGGAATGACAACAGCAGTCTCGAAGCCTCGAATACTCGGCGCAGTCTCCAGCTTGTACTTTACATCCTTGAGGACCAACTCGGCATGCATGTTCCACAAAAGGAAAAACTTCTGAAAGTAAAATAATATTTGTTAGAAAAACTATTAAAACATGTTTTAATCGAGGGTTTAAACAATTTTATTTTTTATATCATTTATACGAAAATGTCTTCATTGCTGAACATTGAGCATTGATGAAACGATTAAATTTTAAAAGTTCTCTTAATGTATTACTTTCCAATTTATTGATTATTATTCCCATCGTGGGAAATTCCTAGAGCCATACATTTAGGTATTCTTGTAAACCTCATGGGTATTCAAATTATGAAAAAAAAACTATAAAAAATATTTTTAAGCTTTAAATAGTGTATCTGCATGTAAGAATGTCCGCTTGGACATATTAAATTGTTCAGAGCTTCTCGTTTCGATCATCGAAGTTAAGCAGCGCTTCGCTTGGTTGCACTCTCGGATAGAGGCCACTGTACTGAATTCTTCCTCTATATATATATATCTTACTCTAATAATGATTTGACTTCAGTATTGTTTAATTCAAATTTTTTTTATTAATTACAATTATCATTAGTTTTTGAAATAATTAAAATTTGAGAAACTAACAATAAGCTTTTTAGGCTTTCGTAGGCGAATCCCTTCTAAAGTGGTTCATGTGTCTGTCTATCTATCGACACGCCCATAAAAAAAGTTTATTAAAGCTACATGACCCTGAGGTTTTTTTAATAAATCCATAGTCCACGACTATACCAAGCGTATAAAAATATTGAGGTCCCTGAGAAAAATTCTCTACCTATAGAAATTCCAATTTTTATCCAGAAAATCATTTTGAGGTGAAGGGACGGAGAATCAAAGGTTATATTTTATGTTTCTTGAAAACAGTGCTTGAAAAATAAGAAAAATGATAAAATTGAGATTTTTAACCACTATGCTAGAATAAAATTTCATATTGTTATCCAAAAATTACATTGAAACTTTTATCATCAAGAACTTCTTTTTTTTTATTACTAGCACACACCTCCCATTGCATTTAATATTCATTATGTATTTTTTAGAGGTTTCGGCAAGCTAAGCGTGATCTTAAATAAATTAAACATTGTAAAGAAGGATTGATATCATGATAAATTTTAATAAAATGTAATATAAAACGAGATTATACAATTTTTCTAACATCTTTGACCAGTCTATATTTTTAAGAACAATTTAGGAGATCGAAACCCTTCACTAAATGTTTAAATGATTTCCATTCTTAAAAAGTGACATGAAATCTGATGATCTTCCTCGAAATTCCTTGACATTTTTTAAATCTCTTGAAACATTCTTCGAATCCTTTAAAAACCCTTAAAATATTTCCAATCCTTTGAAATCCTAATGAATTACGGAAATAAATTGAAAATTCCTTGGAATCTTTTAAAAGCCTCTCAAATCTTCAAAATATTTTGAAATTTATTGACATTCCTTGAAATCTCTTACAATATTCTAAAAATGTTTAAAATTCTACAAAATCTTTCACTTTTTTTAAATCTTTGAAAATGCATCGAAATATTAAAAATCTTTTCAAATCTTTGAAATAGTTTAAAATGTTCAATTCTTGTAAATAAATTTTTTGAAATTTCGTTAAAATATTATAAAATCCCTTGAAATCCCGCCAAGTTACATTAAAACTGATATTATTTGAAATTTCTTAAATCCCTTGAAACTTCTTGGAATCCTTTAAAATATTCTAAAATATGTACAATCCTTTGAAATCTTTTAAAGTTTTTGACTCTTCCTTGGAATCTTTTAAAATGACCTTAAACATTTAAAATCTTTAAAAACCTCTTGAAATTCCCTCGTATCTTTTAAAATAATCTAAAATCTTTCAAATTGTTTGAAATCTTTTGAAATAACTTGAAAATCTTTGTAAACCTTTAAAATTCTTTGAAATACCTCTATTTTTGTGGATAATTTCTTAAATATTTAATTAAAATATTATAAAATCCCTTCAAATGCCATGATGTTTAATATAATCTGATTATAGTCCATGAAAATCGATGAAATTTTTTAAATCAAAATTTAAGAAATTTAAATTAGATTATAATCCAAATTAAAAATCTTGTTTAACGTCCAATAATCAAATTGATGCAAAGTCCTGTACAAAAAAAACAAGAATCCAACGAACAAATTTGGACCGCAAAGAACAACAAAAAATGCTCATATTGTAAACTGAATTTTTTTAAATTTCGGACAAAAATAAAAAAGAGGAAAGAAAAATGAGAAGGCAACCATCCACATCCCCTTCCTTCTTCTTTTCCTTTCTTTCTTTTTTTTTTATTTTTATTGTTATCAAATTAAAACAAAAGAACATTGAAAAAAATTGTCTTCATTGTTCATCGATTCTTCGTTGCTCTCAATTTCTACCTGTTTACATTTTGCTTGCTATGATAAGGGTACTTACTGTATGAGTACCGAAACGTTGGTAAAATCATTTTTATTTTTATTTTCATTCTTCTTTTGTTGTAATTTGATAATAATAAAAATAAAAAAGTCGACAGAAATGAAAAAATAATAAATAATAAATTTTTTTTTAAATTTCAGATTACAATAGGAGCATTGTTTTTTTCTTTGTGGTCCAAATTTGGGCTTTGGATTCTTGTTTTTTTTCAAGAGCTTGCATCCATTTTTTTAATCGCTAAATATCCGTGAAATTTTCTAAGATGTCCTCAAATTTTCAGGATTCTGTGAATTATTTTAAAACCCCTTGACATTTTTTAAAGCTCCTGAAAATTCCTTAAAATTGTATAACATCACTTAAAATCTCGTGAAGTTACATGAAATATGACATTTCTTTATATTCCTGGAAATTCCATGATATATTTGATGTCTAATGAAATCCTTTGGGATCCTGGGAATGTAATTATAACACATTTTATTGAAAGTCTGTAAAATTACTTAAAATTTCCGAAATCCTCGGAAGTCTGATGAAATACATGAAAATTCCTTAAAAATACGTTCGAGTCTTTCAAAATATCCTAAAACCTAATAGACCCCATGAAATGTTTGGTAATCTAAACACATAATTTTAAATTCCTTCAGATGATTAAAATAACTTTGAAATCTTTTGAAATCCCGTGAAATAGTTGAAGTCTTGTGCTATCCTTTCATATGCTGAAGAATTCATTAAGATTTCTTATTGAAAGCCTTATAAATACTTTTAAATTTCTGAAATCCTTTAAAATAGCGTAAAATCTGTTGAAATTCTTTAAGAATCTTAATAATTCTTAATAATCTTATACGAAACTTTAACATTATATATTATATAATTTTGGATAGACGGATTTTCCCGAATCCCCTCTACCTCCAAAATCTGTTATTAATTTATGGATGACCCCTATGTTATAATAATTTTTCTTTTCTTATCAGTGTTTAAGAACTAGGAAAATTAAGAATTTTGTTTTTAGACCACTAAGTTGGAAGCTTTTCTTTAATCCAATTTTTTTGATCGAGGAAAGCTCAAATTTAAACTCTTAGCATATACAGAATTGCGATGAAAAATCAAATTTAGTATGTTCTATTCTTATTTTTGGTTATTCTCAGTGTTTCAAACTGGAAAAAATTATAATAAGTTACAACAGATGAACGTTCACTTACGAAACCTTTCTTGAGACGTGATGCGTGCCACCCGCTTCACGAACTTATCTTATTTTCATGTATCTTCTGTGATACTATATTATATAGGTCAAACTTATTTCTTAAGATATTAAGCTTTAATACTTTTATTAAATGATAATATGAGATAATTATAAATAGTGGTGGAAATATTGGGTCATTTGAGTCTTGCAGCGGGTTGGGGCTTAACAAGAAGTGATATGAAGGGTTTTTTCAGACTAGCTCGACAATCAATCCCTGAAACGAGATATCGAAGTTTCCGGTTGGATATCAATTCCAGAGTCAATGCTGCTTGCCGACTAGTGAAACGTTTAAAGCGAGTTGATTGCACTGGGATTGTTTCAATTAGTCAATATCCCTCTGCAATCAAACCGTTTTAATCGCTTGATTAACCAGTGTATATTTTCGTTAAAAAATATATTTAAAAAGTAAATAATATTCTATATTTTTCCCATACCTATTAATGTGAATCATAATAGTTCGTTATTGGGTATTATTAAACAATTTTGTATTATTTTATAGAAATTCTAATAATTATTCGCTATTTAAAACTTGAATGTTAACTAGATTATAGAAGCATCCAGACTCAGATTCAAATTTTAATTCAAATGCAAATTCAATTCCGGCCCCTTTGCTCTTAACCTTCCAGGTTGTAGTAGAATCACGTAGAAGCCATCCTATATCGATTTAAATTTGTGTGTAGGTCAGTCTTTTGTGTATATAAGTTTATATTTCAATCTAAAAATCGTCACCCTCAAATCAGCCTGACAAGAATGAATTAAATGACAATTTTCGGTCCGTGAAAAAACATTAAAACAAAATTGGGAGCTTATGAGATTTTAGCTGGAACTTATTATATAAAAAAAATAAATATAAAATCTTGAATTTTCGAAGAAGACTAAAGATTTCTAAAAATGTTGGAATATCTTCATTTTTTTTCACTGGAAATTATAATTTTAAAACAAAAACCATCATCAAGATTTTCAATTTCCAATAATATAGGTTATTTTAGCGTTTTACACCGTAAATGGGTATTTTAAAACAAACCTTATTAGATTTTAAAGAATTAAAGATTTGTTTACAATTTACGATTGTCGGTATTATTAGAGTTTTCTAAATCATAATCATTTTTTAACAATTTCAGGTTACGTTAGCGTTTTAAACACAAATTTTGTATTTCTAAAACAATAATAATTATAGTTTGGACGAGATTTGCAATTTTCAAACTGTTTCAGGTTATATTAAAGTTTTTTTTTACAGGAAATCGTTTATTTAAAAAACTAATCATGAAATTTCGAAGAATATATACAATTTTAAATAATTTTTCTGGTGTTTTATTATTATATATAATATAATAATAACATTTCAAGTGTGTTTCCTTGGAAATTATTGTTGTTTTTAATCAAAAATTGTTTAGACTTCAAAGAATATTTAAAATTTTCTAACAACTTTAGTTTTTTTAGTTTATTATATTATTTTTTTATCGTTATATTAAAATAATATAATATTTAATAAATAGTATATTAACATTTTCCACTGGAGAATTGTTATTTAAAACAAAAAAATTAGGTTTAAAAGAAGATTTACCATCTTAAACAATTTTTTTGTTATGTTAGTCTTTTTCATATAAAAGTGCTATTGTTAATAAAAAATAGTTATATTTCAAAGGCGTATCTAACACTGATGGGTGTCCCTATTTGCGGCCGAAACATTTGCAAATTTTCTGTTTATAAAATTCACTTTATGTAATTATAATATACATGGACATTATGATGGTTCATATTAATACTTAGTGGAATTTTTTGGAATGTCTCTGCACTCAGCACTCATTTCTGTTCGAATACTAAAAAAATCACAAAATTTTAGCGAAATCGGTAAATATTTAAGGGTTGCGCGAAGAGCATGAAGTTTCCCATTGATTTAGAATGGGAAAAGTAAACATCTTGTAAATCTAATATTTAAATAACCGCTATAACATGTTACAAATAATTCAGTATTTCAGGATATTGTTCAGAATTCATCAAAGAATAAGAATCACTCATCAATTTTGAGGGTGAATAACTTCAAGCCACTCTTATAGGTCCCCAAAGAAAAACCCCCATAAGTGACAAATTTATATTTTATTGTAATATTGCGGTTTATCAACTATTTTTCAAGTTTTTTCATAAATTGTCATTAATAAATAATTTTATAATTCTCAGTCATCTGTTAAATAATTTTCAATTGTTTAAAGAATTGTAATAAAGTAATTAATGGATAATTTATGAAAAAGTAAAATAATTTGTTCAAATAATTTTACAATATTGCAGTATAGTGATGCGTTTTGAAAGTTTTCTTTTTTCATAAATAATCGTAATTAAATTAATTAATCGGTCATTTAAGAATACCGGGTAAGAGCAAAGAAATGATAAAAGGCCTTAATGCCAATATAACAAATCTTTTAAGAAATGTTAATAATTGACTCCATTAAATCCGACATATTTTAGACAAAAGTAAAGATGTCACTGAGCGAATATTTTCAATTTTTTATAATGATAGTAAATGTTGGGGTTTCTCACTGAAAATCGGTTATTTGAAGAAAACAAATTTTTCAACTTGAAAAATTAAATGTGTAATTTTGAAGAACCTTTAGGTTCTCATTTTTTAAAGTGAAAAATGGTTTAATTATTCTAATGTAAACATTTTCAATAATCTCTTTTTACTTGAAACTGTTTATAATTTTTAATAATAATTGTGCATGAAAAATAAATTAAGTTTGGATTTCATGGACTGCTAATTAAAAATTACTAGTTTTCTTGCCTGTCAATTTAAAGTTGTTTCTCTTCTTTTTCAATCTTATTTTATTTTCTCTGAAAAACTGTTCAGAATATTAAAGCAGAAGAGAATTTTTCATTATTTTGGAAAAGCAACATTTTTCTTTGAAAATATTGTCTTAAAATACGTTTTTTAAATCCAAGTGTCTTAAAAAAAGTTCACAAGAGTGCATTTACAATTCATAGAATCAGTTGATCATGAGAATTAGTCTCCGGCATTCTGCACCAATCTTTATGTGCGTGTCGCAATGCAATTTTAACTATTGTTGTACGTGAGGTGGTTATAGTTTCAGCTCTTATGACTTTTTTACAAATTCTCTAGCAAGCTAAAACATTGTAACATCTCGGCTAAAAAGCATTTTATTAAATTAATCAATCACTCTCTTCACGATAAAAGCCTAGTCAAAATTCTTTCTAATGAGAAAGGATTAGTAATTTTCTGAACAATGAAACTGAATTCTGATCGCTTGTGTTTTTTTAGTCAGAGTTAGGATACTGATTATCAGTAAAAACTGTTAAATTTGAGAAAGTATTTTCTAAATATTTTTAAAAAATCATTCATTCGTGAATCATTCTGTGCTATCAGTCACTACTCACTTCACTATCTAAGAAATTGCAAGAAGTACACGTGCATACGCATCCTACATACTTGAGTGAAAAAAGTAGCATGCAATGCGAACTATAGTTTCCTGAACAGGTGATTGTCCTTCCGTTTGAACCAACATTCGGCTCAGAATAACAATTAGAAAATAACAGTATCATTTAAATATTTCAAAAATAAAATCAATAGAAACAAAATCAATCAAATATTCAACTCACATTCTCTTATGCGTGCAATAATTGCAGGGGTCATCCCTGCTAGGGTTTAAATTAAATTTTGGTTTGTTAGGAATGATAAACGGAAAACTGAAGGAAAGAATTTTATTTTTCAATTAATTTCTGTAGGTAATTTTCTTTGTATAACGCGATGCAGGTAAGAAAAATTAGGAACAATATTTTTATACAGTTTAAATTTGTTTTGCATTAGACTTCTTTGAATTATAACTGTGTGAAATTAAACAGTTTATTTTGAAAATGTTTTAAATCGAAAAATGTAAAATTAAATTTTTTGTAATTAGACAATTTCAAATTATAACCATTAAAATTGACGATATCTAGGTTATCAATTGAAAATGTATGATCTTTAAATACGAATAATTTTATATTAAAGATATTAAAAACGGAACTATATAAAATTTAACAATATTTGACTGTAGAAGAAAAGCTAATCGACTTCTGAATGTTTAATTGTACATGTAAACTTTTCAAATATGGGTATTTTTATTTAAAACTGAACAATATTACCATTAAAAATTTAACAATATGTGACTAAAAAGATTGATAAAACAGTTCAGATCTCCAGATACGTAACAAAAATTTGCTTTCGTGGTAATATTAAATTTTCGAAAGTAAGAATTATTTCAAACATATCTTACTAACTAGAATTAATTATTTCTTAAATTATTTAACTCAATTCAAACATTTGTAGAATTCTTAACGTTTAAAAATTTTTTATTATGAATTTTTAAAAAGTTTATGTTTTTAATATTAGAAAATAAAAATCCAGAGACGTAAACTTGAGCTTTGTGTGCATGCATTTTATTTTAATTTAAATTATCCAGGAAATTTTTAATTATTTATACCTATTTCCATGCATTTTTACGATATCAATGGATTTTAAAAGATTCCAAAGAATTTCAAGAGATTCTGTTTCAAAAATTGGTAGAACTCTTAAAATTTAAACATTTATCATAATGGATGTTTAAATTGTTTACGTTCAGAAAATAAAAATCCAGACATGAGAATAAATTCTTTAATGGCAGAAACATGCAAAAATCATTTAACATGATTTAAAAGATATCAAATTTCTTATGAAAATATTATTTCCTTTTTTCTACATGCAAAAATAAATGTTTAATCTTTTTCCTATTTTCCCCTGTTTTCGCGAAAAAGTTACCCTATTTCCCCTTTTTTTGTATCAGAATATCTGTCATTCCACAACGTTTCTCTATTGCGAATAGCTACTCCATCGATCGCTTAAACCAGGAGCGGCTTAAATTGTGTTTTCGAGTAGAAAAATGAAGAGAAAGGTTGAAATCACTTCAATAGTAAATAAGAAGAAAATATTTTTTAAAACAGAGCTGCAGTAATAGAAAAAATTCTGAAATATTAAAGTTATAATTTTTAAACATTTATTTAAATTAGAAAATAAACACGCGTTTTACGCATGGAAATATAATACTAAAATTAATACAGAATTTTCAAATTTTATTCTATATATTACCTAAAATAATAGAAAATAAAAGCGTATAAAGCAATTACAATTTTTTTGATAATTGATGAAAAAGATATTTTGTCTTCAGAATTAATATTGTATAATAAATATAAAATATAATGTATAATAATATGATATATAATTTCCAACAAAAAAATGTGACATAACCTAAAATTGTGAAAACTGTAAGTTTTATTTTTTAAGTGAAATGAATTATTGTGTAAAATTATCTGTTTTCGGTGATAAATTTGAATAAACGCTATTTTAGTTTAAATGTTCTATTTATTCTTTAGAATCTCATGATTTTTTATTTAGCAATAGCATTTTCAGACGAAAACCATTAACATAATAAAAAAGAATTAAAAATTGTAAATCTTCTTCGCAAAAAAAAAATTATACAAAATTTGTGACCCTAATGATTTTGAATAATAATCTAAAAAGCATAATGATGATATAAATAAGCTTAGGATTTAAAAAATGAGAAACACCAAATTATAAGTCATCTATGAAATTTAATCTTTTTTGTTTAAATCCGCTAGCTTAACCTACAGTAGTAACCATTTCGGATACAAAATTCCAACATAACTTAAAATTTTTTAAACTGTGAACCTTCTTTGAAATATAATTTTTTTAATGTTTGTTTAAAATAACTGATTTCTGGTGAAAAATGTGAATTAACCTCAAAGTTTTTAAAAACTAAAAATCTTGCTCTAGCTAAAATGATTTGCTTAAAAAACAAACACACAATTTTTAATATTAAACGATAATCTAACCTAAAATTGTTAAAAAATTAGGAACCTTTCATATATAATGTTTTTTTATATTTTCAAATGTGAGTTTCCTTATTAAGTGGAAATATTTGTAGATTTAGGTTTCAAAATTTTTAATTTGAGATATAAAAGAATTTCAAGTAGTGAAAAGTCAATCAGGTTTTCAACAACATTGACTGCGAAATTTTCGAGACATCGTGAAACTACTTTTTAGATGAGACTCATTTTTAATCATTTATTTAGATATTGTTATTAAGTTTTTCAAATTTAAAGGAGAGGGGGTTATGAAAAACTTCTTACCTCACTGTGCTCAACCGAATTATTCATTTTGCGTCCCCTATCCAAGGAAGAGAAGCCTTAACATACCTAAGCTTCTATTATTCTTTATGTTTTTAAAGCAAGGCAGTTACATTTTTTTGACGTCTCAAAAATCTCCAACTCATTGTGGTTGAAAACCTGCTTTGCTTTTGAATGACTTGAAATTACTCGATTTATTACGTTTGAAAATGAAATTCCTACTAATTTTCAATTTTTTCGTACTGTTAATTTAATTTTGGTTCATTATGATGGTGAAATGTTTCATTGATCTAAAAAATATACATCAAATCTTAAACGATGTAATTTTATAAAAGAATGAAACTTAATTTCATTCAATATAAAAAATTATTTATTTTTGTTAATTCTTTAATACCGAAGGGTTGATCATTCGACTTTTGATGTACACGAAATATCAGAATTTCAAAAGATTTCAGAATTTATCCTTGGGTTATGAAAAACAATGCAATCTGTGTGAAGTATTTTTAAATATTTCAAGGGGTTTCAACAGATTTACAGAGATTTCAAGGGATTCAATATCAATATAAAAGATTACAAAAAATATTGTAGGATTTTTCAAGGAATTTATTTCATACTTAAGAACTAGTAAAATTTTAATTGAAAGTGTTTCTAACCAAATGCTTTAAATGACAATACAGTAAAACCCTTTAATAGCCCTCTTTTCTATAGTCCTTCCGAGAATTGACGCCGCGCCGCAGGTAGGTGTAACAGGAGCTGCGTGGGGTGCACCGGGTCTGCGGTTGTCACTCAGGCGAGCACTCAGAAATGAACAAACAAAAGCGGAGCGGGCTAAAATAAGTTAGTTTCCACTCACGGTTAGCCCAAAAATAAGCGCCATAGAAGAGTTTCATTGTAATTGTTTAATTGTGTTATTATTGAATTTCAAACCAAAATCACACATTCACACACTCAAACTCATATGGAATAAGTAGAAGCATTCTAGGTTGGATAATAATATTAGATTTATATAGAAATTAAAAATTAAATATTAAAAGTGACATAATTTACAATTGCAAGTGCTAGAAATAGAAAATTTAAAATTAATCTATATTTTTGATGTTAAAAGTAATAGCCAGTTTTATTTTTAGACCGTTAAACATTAAGTAATATCAAGCTCAAATTATTTAAATGAAACAATTTGAAATTGAAAACGCTCAAATTTGTTTCCAATTCCACATCTTTTAAATTTAAAAAATTTTTAAATAATAATAAGCCTAAAATTGAAACATAAACAATTGTATACTTTCTAATTTAAATCGTTCTAAATATTAGAATATTAAATGGACAGCCTTAATAATTGTCTTTCAAAGTGGAATCCATCAGAATTGAACTTTTTATTTTCTTAATGAATTTTATCATTTAAAAAGTTACCAATTTGAAACTGAAGGCGTTTAGGTGTAATATTTTCAAATTTGCAATGCTTACATTGTACTATTTCAAATTTTAGTGTAAAACTTTCAGATTTATTCTTTCAAAATTGAACAATTTTAATTTTTAGATCTCTAAGGTCAGATAATTTCAATACTATTATTTATATAATACTGAAAATTAATTAATTTGATAATTTAAAATGGAATAATTTCAAACTCATATCATTTAAAGTAAACATTTCTGAATTTTCAGTGCATGGATAATTATAAAATTTTAAATTTAAAGCCTTTTATTTTATACAATTTTTAATTTTAAGAGATTTCACAAGATTTTTACCGATTTTAACTAATTCAACAAGAATTTAAGGGATTTAGAGAAATTTTAACAATTTTATATAAGTTTTCAGTAGGTTTAAAAATATTTCACAGTATATTACAAACTAAGATTTAATCGAAAACGTTCCTAATTGAATAGCTTCAAATTCAAATAACTGTGAAAAAAATTTAAAAAATTCATATTCTTGGCATATCTGAGTTTAATGATAATGTTAATTTCAGATAGCAGTTAAAGATTCTATATAAAAAGTCGTATAATTTACAATTGCAAATGCTAGAAATTGAAAAAATGTATAATGAATCAATATTTTTTAACTGAAAATTCTTAAGTCAGGGTAGTGTCATGTTTAAAAATTTCAAAACTGAATAATACATCATTCAAGTTGTCTGAAATGAAACTTTTTAAATTGAAAGTGTTCACATTTTTTTATTTCGCGTCATTCAAAATTGTAATACTAATAGGAAATACTGAATTACTCAAAATTAATAAATTCGGCACTTTAAAAATTGGCCAAATTCAAATTTAAAGCATTGAATTTGAAAAATTTTGATTTTAAAGTGCATGGAATCATAACAGTTTACAATTGAAAGCCATTTACTTTGTAAAGTTTTTTATTCTATGGGATTTTAACTAATTTTAGATGATTTCAAGGGATTTAAAAAAAATTTTAAGGTTTCTGTAAAAATTTTTAATGGATCTCAATATATTTCACGAGATATCACAAAACTTCTAAAAGTTTTAAGTGGTTTCAAAATATTTCAAGATTTTTGTCGAGAAAACGGATTTTCGGAGTATTTCAAAATATTTCAAGGGATTTCACAATATTTAGAGACTTTTCTAAAGCTTTCAAGGGGATTTACGACGGATTTAAAGTGTTTTTAAAAGGTTTAAGAAATTATCAGGCATTTCAAATGATATCAAAAAAATTGTTTGCTCTTTACGGGTTTTCAGAATTCATTTGATTATGATGTATTTTAAACAATTTGAAAGTTTTTCAGAGTATTTGTAATTATTTTATAGGATTCTATGAACTTTCAGAAGTTTTCGAGGTACATATTTTTAAAAATTCTGAAAGGGTTAAAAGGTTTCAAAATATTTGAAGAGTGAAATAGGGTTTGTCAGTGAACCGTTATTAGGAATTTTCTGTTATATTGACATATTTTAAGTATTAGAATATTATTAGGATATAGTCAATAATCTCGCAACTAGCACGCATGTGTTTCTTTCCTAGTTTAGTAAAATATTATGTAATCAGCATTGATTGAGAGTAAAAAAGCTATCGATTATTTGTAACAATAAAATTTAAAATAAAGTTAAAGAAATGACCTCAGAATAAGAAAGAAAAAATGTACATAAAAAAGTATGACTCTTATATAAAATAATTTTCATCTCAATCATAGAATCTGATTGCATATACATTAATATATAACATTTATTCTAAAGAAACATTTAATTGGAATAGATTTCTTCTAAAAACGAAAAATACGTTAAATGTGACTCAATCGCTTTTTTGCATATCTGGCCTCCTAGTTTCAAAAAACAATGTATAAATTGAATAACTTGTGTTTCCAACTTTCGCTCCAGCAACCTATATCACGTGTGATTGTGAAGCATTTATACGATGATTTGAAACGGCATTGGCCGTAAACCCATGCGCAATCGTCTGTTAATTTTTCATTCGGTTTGATACTTTACGCATGGATTGCCACCTTGAGCTTCCGTTTTTATGGTAGAATGATCAATGAATAAGAGTAAAAAGATTTATTCCGCTAGTGTGAAATGTGGGTCTACTCTCTAAAATTAAATTAGTAAAATGTATAAATAATCGTTAGTCAAATTCTACTACACGTAGAAAAATATTCTGCTAAAGTTACAGAATTTTCAATTAAAATAGGGCCAGCCTAGATTCTCTGTAAAGGTTGCCGAATTTTCTGCAAAGTTTACAGAACTTTCAGTTATTTTATAAATTTACCGAGCTATTTGTAGCAAAACTTCGCTACAAGCAGCCACGGCCATAATTTTATTCAAGAAATATTGTTTTACCATTTATATTATTTATGAAAAACATGAAAAAAAGGTGTAGACAGAATTCAAAAAGTGTGCAGTGGAAAATTAATTTTTTTGTAAGCATACTTTCCAGTATTCGAACCTATTATTTTGAAAGCATTATAAATTAAGTTTAATGTTTATTCAAACTATTATTTTTTAGCCTATAAATTACCGAAGTTCTTATTTTTTTATCGTCTTTTTGACTTAAAGATTTAACAATTTAATTGAATTTGTTTTCTTTTTTTGTTTTAAAACTTAAATTTTTTGGTGGAATTTTCATTTTTTTGTTAAAACTGCAACGTTCTGGTTAAAAATTAATCTGGTTCGGTTCAAACTTAACTTCTTCGTTGAAAATTCACATTTACCTGTTCAAAATTTAACTGTTTTATGGAAAATTCAACAATAATTTGGTAAACACTCCGATATTGGGTCGAAAGTTGAACTACTTTGTTAAAAATTATTTTTGTTTAGTTGAAGATTCATCATTTTAGTTAAAAAATTACTTCTTTGGTTGAAAGTAGAATTATTTTTTTAAAAGTGAACAATTTTGTAGAAAATTCAATAATTTTGTGGAAAATGCGTTTTTAAAAATTGTAAATTAATGATTCTAAGTAATATTTAACTTCCGTTTTTGGGTGAAAATTAATCTATTTTAATTCAGAAGTTTAACTATTTGGTAGAAAGTTTGTGGAGTTTGTTAAAGATTCAACTATTCGGTTACAAATTTATGTATTTTTTTTGATAACTGTTCCTTTTTAGTTGAAAATTAATCTTCTTGGTTGAAAATTCAATTATTTGGTTAAAAATCAATGTCTTATTGAGAATTGGTCTTTTTTAGTTGAAAATTATAATCTTTTTGGTTGATAATTCCCTTTTGGCTTGTAAATGTAAAATTTTGGATGCACTTTTTTTCATTAGTGCCAAAAAATTCTTTCATAATTGAAAATTTAACTCTTGTTTAATTTTTTTTTTAATTTAATCTTTTTGGTATAAAAATGCAACTACAATAAAACTCTTCTATAGCGCCGATTTTGGGACTGACGGTGGGTGAGAACTAACTAATTATAACCCGCTCCGCTTTTGTTTGTTTACGCCTGAGTGCTCACTAGAGTGGAAACAGCAGATTTCGCGTATCCCGTGCAGGTCCTGTTACACCTACCTGCGGCGCGGTGTCAATTCTCGGAAGGGCTATAGACGGGAGGGCTATTTAAGTGTTTCACTGTACTTGGTTAAAAATGAGTCGGTTTTGGGTGAGCATCCAACTATTTAGTTGAATATTCGTCTTTTTTGTTCAATCCAGCCGCTTTTAATTTAAAATGAAAATCATCTCTTGGTTAAAATATCAACTATTACATGTTTTTTAATTTGATACGTTTAAAATTAAATAATTTACACTTAATAGCTTGTAGAAGCGAAAAATGGGGAGATTAAAAACTGTATGATTTAAATTCCTATCATTCAATATCATACAAATTGACAATTTGGGCCTTCATTGCTGAATTATTTTAGATTTTACTTGTCCAAAATTAAGTAATTATTGGGGTTTGAAACTTTGTCAATTGAACAATTTCCGATCAATAGCACTGCGAATTGCAGACTTTTGGATTGAATACTCTAAAGGACGAAATTTCTTTAAATCTATAACTTTTTGATGGCAAGTATTGAAAATTTAAATTTTGGTTATTGTGCTATTGTAAACTAGTAGGTGAGCAATCTCAAATGTAGAAATAAAATAAAATAATAGGAATGATTTTTAAGAGTTGTAAATAAAATTAATTTGAAGTTGCAACTGTTAAATAGTAAAAAATTTAAAAATTAGAAGCGTTAATAGTTCAAGAATATTGTAGATTAGAACCTCAAGAATTTCTAAATAGAATTGCAACAATTAAACAATGAACAAAGTAACAAACGTAAAATTCAACAATATTTTAATGTAAACAACTGGAGAGCTCTAAATAAGGTGTTAAAACTTAATTATTTCTGTAACTGAAACTTTTGAATTTATCAAGAAAGTTCTAGTTCAAAAAAATTATATTCTCATTAAAAAAAAATAAAAGCAGTTTAAAAACTTTTTACCGTTATAGCTGCCGTCACAGCAGCAGTGATCAGCTATGACGCTGCCGTCTTTGCAGTATGTGATCTCCTGTCTAGTACAAGGCTTACATCCTGGAACGGGTCCTGCGAAAAAAATTTATTTAAAATCTTAAATTAAATTTTCAATAATTTAACTTTGCTTTTCTAATGTATAAATTGTTAATAACTAGTTTGAAAATACTAGCTAAGAGCATCAAATCTATACACGAGGCGGATAAAAATGATCCGTCCTCGGATAATTGTAGTTTTCAATTGTTAGCAGCGTTTTTATTCAACTTCAGATAAATAATATCTTGGGGGATTTACGATGCATATAACATTTGATGCACATATATTTAAGTGTAATGTTTACCTCATGAGGTATAATGTTTGTGGCATTAATAATGTTAACTTTAACTATATGTTGATTAAAAATTTAGCATTCGACAATATTGCATCCGATAAATCTAATTTCCGCATTAATTATGGGCATTGCCATTCGTAGTTTTTAATTGCATTATTGCTCCATGTGCATCGTATAGTGTTCTTGAAGATGTTACAGAGAGCGTACAGTTACATATAGAATTAAACAACGAACCCTTGAATGACTAATTGCAATGATAAAATTATTGTCTTCGATACTGATAGCAGACGTAATAAAAAAGCACGTGCTTTTCAATGAAAAGTTACCTTTTCATTATATTCTTGATCGACAGAACGTTTATTAATCCACATGGCAATTGCATAAATCTGACGGTCATGCATACAATTTACATCAATTAGTTGCTTGGTTTTACGCAACTGTGCGGGATGCACGGGCGCGTAAAAGAAAAAGAGACTCCTTTCAAATCTTCTTTCCCCATCCATTTGTGCCCTCCACTTTTTTTATTTTCCTTTTAACATAGCGAAACCCTTTTTTCCTCTTTTTTCGCCCTTGAATTTGAAATGCGCCCTAAAAGACCTAAAATCGAAAAGTTCAAACTAACTTCCTCCTTTCCTCCCTTTTTTAAAAAGATTTCGATTCATTTTTAAAAAATCATAAACAGAAATTCAAGTAATTAGAAAACAAGACACATTGAAAGAGATACTTTTTGAATTTTTGAATTTAACAATTTCAAAAATTTCCTAAACGATTTATTTGCAAATTTATAAATTTTAAGGTGAACCTCTCGGTTATATTTAGTTAAAGAATAATAATTAATAGTCTTTAAATAGAAGTAATCATTATGAAAAAAAAGGATTTTAAATTAAATAATAAAATTTTCATATTTAAATATCTCTACCCCTTTTATTAAAATATTCGAGTCATTTGATTTGGAATATTATTTTTGTAATATTGTAATATGGTAATGCTATTTGTAAAATTGTTTAATTGAATAAGGAAATAAGGAGAGCTTTTTCAAGAAAATAGAGGAATACAGTATTTTAAATAATATTAATGTAGGTACTAATATTCAATTCAAAGTAAAACGCTTTAAATTACTAATATTTCAAGTAAGAAGTTGGCATTTTTAACCGAGAAGATGAATTTTCTACAAAAGAAAATGTATTTTCAGTTGATATTAATATTTGTTGATAGTAATATTTGATATTTCAACTGAAATATATTGTTATTTAAAATAAAACAACAGTTTAATGTGTCCAAAAAATATTACTTTTTAACCAAATATTGTGTTTTTTACCAAATTTTTAAGTTTTCTAGCCAGAAAATCATTTGTTGTACAAAACAATTGAATTTTCATCCCAAAAATATGAATTATCAAACAAAAAAGTTAATTTTTAGCCGATTAGTTAAATTTTTCACCAAAATAGCTGAATTTTCAACACGGAAATATGAACTTTCAACAAAATAGATTTTCAACCAATCAGACGAATTTAAAACAAACAATGTAGTTAAACGTTTAACCAAACCATTGAATTTTTAATCAAAACAGATGCAACATTTACCAAAAATGATGAATTTTGAACCGATTAGTTAAATTTTAGTCCAACAAACAATTTTCAGACAAGAAAGAAAAAAATTTAACCAAATTGTTGAAGTTTTAGATTCAAAAAATTAATTTTTTACAAAACAGTTGAATTTTTAACCCAAAGTTATTAATTTCTACCAGAAAATTAATTTTCAACCAAAAAGGATGACTTTTTAATACAATTTTTGAGTTTTTAAACAAATAATTATTAGGGTGTAGTATGGAAACGACCGTGAAGCCTGTGATTAATAAATAAAGATATTTTATCGGCTATAATAGTTTAAAAGTATGAAATAATAATGTAAAATGATGTAAAAATAAATTGTTAGTGTTCGCAATGTAAAAGCATGAAGATTACATTGAGACCCAAAAGTAACCTACCAACAATTTATTCACATAATACCGGAAAAAAACTTCTCATAAAGACACGTAAAATATAGTTCTGATTAGAAATAAAGTGAAAGAATCCTTGGGAAATTTGGAAGCCAAAAGTTTGAAGAATTGAAGGAACTAGTGAAAAAATAGTGGAAGCAATTTAATTGCTACTCATAAGAAAATAGTCCAGAAGTTTTGCTTTCAAACCCAGTCTCTTTTCTCTATTATTCAGTTTCTACTGGTAGCCACATCCTCCAAGTCTCCCTAGTCATCTTTGCATTTTTCAAATTATTTCTTTTTAGCTTACTTAGAAGAATACTTTCAACAATTCAGGGTTCTTTACTGAAAAGAATAAATTAGAATAAGGAATCAAAATCTATCAAAGTTAGTCAAACAATAATTTTAAACACAGAAATTACTATAGAAAACTTTCTAAAGAAAATAAGCTACTGTTAGTGCGCACTTTCGATCAATATTTGCAAGGTATCCATATGGTGTAAAAAATTTTAATATTAAATGAAATCCCCCTTTTTACCTAAAATTTAACTATTGAACCGTGTTGTAATCTCTGAGTTTACTTATTTAACATTTTTTATACAAAGTTAATTTTTTCCTCATCATTTTCTCTTTTTATTTGTGTATTCTAATTTGCGTATTTTAAATTTTATATTAAAATTATGATAAATTTATGAAATCAGGGTATATTTTTATATCGTGATATTTGCTTTTAAAAATTCGAAATACTTTTATGGAGAAGCGAAAAATAGAATGATATCATATGACTCTTTCTTGGTATAAGATTACTGCAAATCAGCAATTGATTTTTTTTTCTTATAATTTTTCAAACAGAACATATCTAAAGTATCCTCCTCTAATCTTCAGGTGTGCAATAGAGTTTGCGTAAGAAACAAGGCGTTCTTTCAAGAGTGCAAATTCCACACGAGATGTTCGCGGACATAGCAAATATTTTTGTTTAATGTGTAATTGTGTGCATAAATCCTACCTTTTCTGTCCTTGCCAACTATCCAGGGAGGCAGAAATAATGATACAAAGAATTCATTTAACTGTGTCGCGATCTCGAAATTCAGAAGTGTAATTTCTCATATTTCTGTGTATTTTAGAAACTCTTTTAAAAAGACGGTCATAAGACAGTGTCTGTGATGTAAAAGTTCCCAAAACATTATTCTTGAAATTGCATTGTTTTTAAGTTATGGGGGGGGGGGGCAAATAAAAAAGTAGTTTTTCTCGAAAGCGATCAACCAATTCTAATGAACACAATATATTTTGCGAAAACAGTAAGAAAGAGTTCGAGAAAATATTTTTTAAAAACTATGATTAATTTGGAAAAAAAGTGTTGAAGAAGGCAACTTAAGGATATTTTTGACAACGAAATGGGAGGTGTCATTTCAAAACATTAGCTCAAAAAAATTTTGAATAATGACGAAAAAAACATTTTAACCTTTTATGTGTGTCAGATTTCAAAAAATATTTTGTTCAGAAATATTCTCTCAAGAAATAAAATTTCAGGATTATCAATGATGGAAATTTTAGTTCACATTCGGCATGGAAAAGAATCTATGACAGCCAAACATCAGATCTCTGAAGAAAAAACCCGCCCGCTTCGCGGGCACAATCTCATAGTGCGCTGTGCGCGCAGCATGCTTCGATCGCAAGTTTGAGTCGCTTTTTACACATTTTCATATTTTCAATAAATATAGATTATTCTATCGGGGGAAACATTTCCTACAACTTTACTATTTCGAGTTTTGAAAGTAAGTAAATAATTTTCAAATTTATTTATTTGCTTTAAAAAATGTTTTCTTTTTTAAACGAAAATGGTTTTAAAGATTTTAGCCATGGACATGGGCAAAAACATGGTTAAAGTATATGTTTTTTGTAAGTTTAAAAAAAGTTTAATCCAAAATAATGTTTTTTACTTGAAATTACAAATTTTTTATCAAATTCATGAAGATTTGTCTAGACTTAAGCAAAATGTATCTAAATTCAAGGCCTCAATTACAAAATTCCAGAACTGGGCCTTAAATTTAGATTCAAGGTTTTGTTTTTTTATATATCCAACTATAATACAGGTCCCAAAATAAATAATTTTTGTGAAATTTAAAGCCATATTAGATGCAAATCGACTAAAAATGAAACATATAAGATTTATGTCCCAAAGGAGTTCTTCTGGAATGTGTATAAAGTATAAAAAAAAGCATTACAGTAAAAATAAATGCCTAAACGTATATTATACCTTAAGGTTGCCTTAAATTCAGCCAAATTTACCGGGATATTTACTTGATATTGCTTAAATACAAACAAATTTTACTGATTGTAATCCCAATAATCTTATGACGTAATTTTAACGATTTTTCTTTACTCTTCTAAAAAATAAACTAGATGGAAAATATCCCAATTAGTATGTTCAATAAACCATTTTTTAAATTTGTTTGTCTTTTTCTTTATACAAAAATGTAAAAACGTACAGGAAAAACTCAACATTTTTAATAGATTCGCATAATTTAATCCTATTTTAAAAAATGAATAAGTAAATAGACAACATTTTTAAGTAAAATATGCACACACAACATTTTTATATAACCACATGGTGCTATCTAATGCCTCGTTCACATATTACAATCATGCAAATAAAAAGAAACATGATAATCAACGCCAAATTGAAGAAGGCTTCCAAAGTCAAAATGATAAAAGGTTAATGTATGTCAATGTTGTAAACATATAAATCTATTTTTATATACATATGACAATTGAAGGCACAAGCATAAAGTTCTATCTTAAAATCCAATAATTTATTACACCAAAGTTTTGGCACTTTCGACGTTAAATTTTGTATCATTTTTTTAATTGTTTTGCCAGAAACGGGTGCAAAAATTTTAATCTGATTATTAGTAAACGTCTTCAATCTTCATGTACAAACTACCCAATTTTGAACAGCCTCTTCCTTAAAGTTGGCAAAGTAGAAGATAGCACCTTATGGTTTTAGGGGTCAGGACTTATCTGATTTTTGAAAGACCTTTCAACAAAAAATTACCCGGATAAAGTTTGAGGTTCCTTGCTTGGCTGATGGCTTCCTGATAAGTGACCTCGTGCTCGAGCAAATATTCATCATTAGGATGATGGTCCACAACCGAAACAGCTTTCAAGTTGCCAATAGTAAAAACCAGAACCAGTATCTTCCAAGTGCCAGAAGGGAACATGCTAGGGCCTCTTCTTCGACATCGTCGATCCTTTTCACCAGTTCACGACTTGCTCGAGATTGAGCCCCTGTTTACACAAAAGCGTAACCAAAGCCTTAGCTTTTAAGGTGAACCCTTCGCCACGTTCATTCTTATATTCTTGATCCAGACTCCTGATTTCTCATTCGTCTATGCACGCATCGTATACATATAGGATACTTACGTGCCTCCAAGTACGGGGTTTGATATCGATCGAGTACAATTCGCCTTATTTCGAGGGGTGATTCATCCCCCCGACTCGGCCACCCTCTACTTAATTCGACATCCTCCTCATAGCATTGGAGTCACGAAAGAACGCAATATGTGCTCAGTGCACTTTACTAACGAAAATAAAAGTTGCATTTCCTGATGAGATTTTACCATTTCCTGCATTTATAGGTTTTAACAATAGTCAATCAGCTTGAAGGACTCTGAATCTGGGCTTCAAATATTTCCTTCTCAACTGGTAAACTTGTCACCTTTTGGATTATTTTAAAATGCGAGAAGTTTATAATTTACATCAATTATTATCTTTAAGAAGATTCATTTTAAACATTATAACTTGAAATTACTCAACAGTTGGGCTTTAAATTTGAGACTGTATAATTTGAATATAAAATTATTCGTTTTTTATTAATTCAGACTTCATATACCAAAATGTAATTTTTTAAATCCAAAAATAAATTTCTGATAAAAGAGTAGAATTTTAAAGTCAAAAAGTCGAATAATTTAGTAAAAATTCAACAAAAAAATAGGATTTTCAATCTAGAAAGGTAGATTTTCAATCAAATAGTTGAATTAAAAATATATATAATTTCTAACTAATCATTTGCATTTACAATCAAATAATTTTGAAACATATGGTGGAATTTTTTAGCAAAAAATAGGTCGAACTTCAAATAAGTAGTTAAATTTTTAAGCCAGAAAAGAACACTTATTTCCAAGAAAATAGTTAAATTAAACAGACTAAATAATTGGTAGCCAAAGGTTGGCATTTTAAAACAAATAGTTGAACTTTCTATCAAAAGAGACGAATTTTGAACAAAATAGTTTATTTTTTAACCAAAAAGTTGAAATTTTAATGAAACAGTTGAATTTCCAAGCAAACAGATGAATTTTTTGAAGATAGTTTAATTTTCCACAAAAAAAGTTCATTTTGAACCAATAAATATGAGTTTTCAACAGAAAAAGGTGACTTTTCAACCATGAAAGATATTCAACGAAATAGTTAGATTTTTAAACAACAAAAAATGACTTGTGATCAAAGAAATTACATTTTTAGTCGAATTTTCGAGCCAAAAAGATGAATTTTGTATAAGGTACTTAAGTCATTAGCCTGAATAGTTTAATTTTCAACAAATAGATCATTTTCAAGTATAAAAGATAAATTTGGAACCAAATAGTTCGACTTTTTAAAAAATACAAATTTCCATCAAAATAGATGAATTCGTAAACAAATAGTTACATTTTTTTATCAAAGAAGAGGAATTTTCAATCCAAAAGGATGAATATTCTATTCAGAAAGTCAATTGTTCAATAAAGAAGCTTAATTTACGATTAAAAAGATGAATTTTGAACCAAAAATAATAAACTTCTAACAAAAAATATTTGGATTTTCTTATTAGTTTGATTGTTTTAGTTCGCATTTAAGCGAAAAAAAACGAGAAAAAGGGAAAAGGGGAAATTTCTTTAAAACAGAGAAAGAATCCATTTTATTTAAAAATGGGACAAAAAAGGGAATATATTTATTGATCATAATTGCAATTTAAAAAAACTAAAACTTTAAATACGGATTTACGGCGCTAGAAAGTATTCAATTTCAAAGGCTAATAATTTCAACTTTTTCTAGTTTAATTTCAATTCTAAAACTTTCATTATAATCATAATGGAAACTAAGCATAGAGAACTTCTGATAAAAACTGAAGAAGTTGATTAGTTGCATTTTATTTTTCCATTATTTTTTTAAAAGTTTTTTACCTGCTGCGTGGTAAAATAGGTACAATTTACTGCGTAATTGCTGCAGAAAAACTTAGAAAATTTAAGATCAGATGTTACCTAAACTGTTCGCAACCATTTTAAATGTGAATGGGCATGCTCATTCGCAGGTTTCATCACACCTATTCACCTTTTTCATCTAGTTTGAAATTTATCAACTCTTTTATCTAATTTGTAAATTTATCACATTTTGTAGCTTCTCAATTAATAAAGTAAAATTTTATTTACAATTTTAATGTACAAAACCTTGTGAAACCGCTTACTCGTTTTATCAGTCGACGAAAGATATAATTTGTTTGTTTTTTTTTCAAGAAAAGAAGGTAACAGTGATTTTACCGATTTAATAAAAAATGTTTGACAAATTTATAAATTTGATAAATTTAGTTATAAATTTTATATAGCAGATTACGCAGACTATTGAAAAGAGTTGTTGATCCTTCAAGTGTGGTATTATTTAAACAAATACAGTGATTTAATTTTTCCGTCTCGCATCTGATAAAACTTTTATTTTTCTTTCTAAATCCGCCCGAAAATTCTTTAAAAACTTCAAAATAAACAAAATGATGGAGATTTTTATGAAAATGTTGAAAGATAATTTATTCAAATAGCCTAGCAGTTTTCTATTCTTAATTTGCCCTTCGGGGTTCTAAAAATAAGTCTCTCGACACTTTTTTCTAACGCTTTATGATCCAAATTTTTACTCAAATATAAACAAAAAAACGTTTACTTAAAATTGTTCCGTGAAAATATAATTTTGATGTCTTTTGATCTTTTGATCGTTTGATAAAAGTATATTTGACAATTAAAAACAAAATTTTAACTTATACTCGATTTTTCTATTCATTTTTTATAAAAATATCTTATCAGCCATAGAATGGACGAATAAAATCGAATTATTTTGACCAAAAAATTTATCCTGTATTATTCACATTTAAGTTAAAAATTGGTTAAATTTGTCGAAAAATGAAAAAATTAGATAGTTTCAAATTTGAAAAGCGTTAAATTTTGAAAAAAAATGCAATTTATAAAACTGTCTGAAATGAAGAACCTCAAAATGAAAATCTTTAGCGTTAAAAGAATTCATGGTGATAAATTTTTAAATTGAAAAATCTAAAATTATCCAATTGAAGAATGTCGTATTCGATCTGTCCGGTCATAAAATTATAATAAAGATTAAGATGATTCAGTCATAAAATAGATTGGATAAGATAATTTCTTTTGAATATAATACATTCTTCAGAAAAGAAAGAAGAAGAATTTGTTGTTATACATAAAAGTACAATTTACTTTTTGAAATATCCATAGATCAAATAAAATTTCCTCCCATAAAATTTTCGGAATTGTCTATTCCCCTCATGGCATCAACATTCAACACGTGAGAATTATTTGGTACATAAAGTGTTTCAGATACCGTGACTCACGGTTTAACAAGAAAAGCGATCGGTAATTAAGTTCAATTGAAGACGTCACCCGGAAAGACCGAAACTCTATCCCCAGAGTTGCAAAGATAAGTTTTAGAAATTTAGATCAGCTACAATGTTGAGCTTGATTTTTTTTGTTGGCTTATTTTACAGAATTAGAGCAAATTAATCAATAAATTAAAACCCCTCGTTGGCATTAATTAAAGAAAATAATTAAGGGAATTTTCTTTTAAAACAAAAGTACTCGAATTTTCTTCTGAAACGAAACCATACCGAATTTTTTAAATGTCCCTTTCGTGTACCCGCAGATAAAGTGTTCTAACGCACCACAAAAGCTAAAGAGTTAATTTAGGCACCAGATCAAAAAGAAAGCGGATGTATTTTATCCACTTTAGGTATTACGTCACGTAATTCTAGTTGTTGTTTGAAAGAAAGAATATGAAGTTTAGGGCACTACAAATTTACCGATTACAAAAGAATTAGGTCTCTTAAGAAGATGTTTTCCAGTTCTCACCAAGAGTGGTACTAAAAGTGAAATGAAATTCTCGTATCTTGAATCTGTATTTTAAAAAGAGTAAAAGATATTTATTCATATTTCGTAGTAACATTTGTATAATTTGGACGCGAAGTGCTTTTATCTCGCTGCTCTTTGAACTGCTCTAGGTTGACGACACTTTTTCTTTCTCGTTCTTTAAAATATGATGTCGAAGCAAAAGAAATTATCATTCGACTTATCGATAGAGCACGACCTCACAAAAGAAAAACTTATGATACATTCTTTTGTAATGCAGCTGTATATTAAGTAATTAAGTCATGATCCCGGATTATATTACTTTATTTTGCTAACCTTATTTTTTCAATTCTGGATGGAAACTGAAAGAGCTGAGAACGCAAATATTTTATAGAGGTATAATTATAATGTTATCTAATTCATTTCAGTAGAACCATTTTCTTATAAACGTTATAAACGTTAAATTTTTGAATAAGTTGAATTCTATTAACAAACTATTATTAGTTTCAAAAATCCTATAAAAATCAGTTTTTCTCTCCTTTATTTTATTTTTAATTAGGGTTACAAATGACAGGATATTTCATTATTCATACGACATAGAGAGAGCGGGAAACATTTAATCAAATATTTTTTTTAAAGAACTTCTTAACAGAAATGATTTCCATATAAATCTCAAGTTACTACAAAATTTTGTATAAATATTATTTTGCGGACTATTATTTAATAATTTAATTACAAACCCTACATTTTTATTTGTCATAATTTCGATATAGTAATCTAAAATCGGATCGTACGACTTTTTTTTGACGTTTTGAAGAAAAATGCGACTAATCGACTTTTTTTCAAAATTTCCCTAAACTTAACCTAGTTTCAATTTTAATCACAATGAAACTTTAAAAATTAAACTTCAAAAGTAAAAAACTTGCACCATTTTAATTGAGAATGTTGATTGAATCATTTTTCATTAAAGCTTTATACTATGCAAATTTTTAACTAATAGCATTTGAAATTGAAAAATTTCTCATTTCGTGAATGCTTATTTATAGATTTTATTTTTTCAAATTAAAATTCTTAATATTTGGACAATTTCAAGTGAACCAGGTTAAAAATCGATTCACTTCCCATTTAATAACATTCTTCACATCATTTCCCCTATCTCCCTATTCCCTCTTTTTTATGGAATTAATTTTTTTCCTCTTTTTTCAAAAAACTAGATTTATAGAACACAATCAGAAAACCCAATTACTTTTGGTTGATAATTGATTCTTTTCAATTAAAATTGTACTATTTGGTTGAAAATTAAATTCTTTTTTTAAAAAGTAATTTGTTCTGGTCGAAAACTTAACTGATTTATTGAACATTCGCGTGTCTGGTTAGAAAATTTTTCTTTTCAATTGACAAAACCTCTTTTTTGTTATAAAAGTAATCTTTCTTAATTGCAAATTTATCTTCCCTGGTTGATAATTAATTTTTTTGTTGAAAATGTAACTGACATTTTACAAAATCGCCTTTATGGCATAAAAATTCAACTGTTTGGTTAAAAAAACATCTATTGTAACTAAAATTTGTATTTTTTTATTGCAAGTTCAAATACGTGACAAATTTCAAGATAGGCAAAAAAGGTGAATAGATGACAATCCGTGATGAGCGCTAGTTTATATTTAAAATGGTACAAGCTATTTAGGTTGCTATCTAATCTTAAATCTTGCAAGTCTTTCTGCAGTAATTACTCAGTAAATTGTATTCTTTTTTACTACGCAGGAAGTAAAAAACTTTTTCAAAAGCAATTGACAATTGAATAGTTCTCACTCTGAGCTTCAAGAAATAATTTTTTAATTCATCTGCCCTTTCCAAATTGAACTAACTAAATTTCAAATCCCGACTCCTGCAACTGTTTCGATATTTTTCGAAAAGTACGGCTTTTCTGATTTTTTTTGAAATACGTGTCTTTTTTCGTCTTTTTTGAAAAGGGTGACTTTTTGCAACTTTTACATTTTTCACAATGAAACTTTTAAAATGGAAATTTAAAATTATAAAATTCGTACTATTTTAATTGGAACTTAAAAATTGAATAATTTTTCATTAAAATATTGTACTTAGAAATTTTTAGTTTTTAGGGTTTGAAATTGAACCATTTCTAATTTCGTGAATCAATATTTAAAGTTTTAATTTTTTAAACTGAAATCTTTAATAAGTGGATATTTTCAAGTGGAACAGGTTTAAGATTGATTAATTTCAAATGCAGTTACAGTCTCAGACACTATCTCCTATTCCCCCTGTTTAAGAAAAATCGAGAGAAAAATTGATCTTTTTTCCCCCTTTTCGTTTTTTTTCGGTTAAATGAGAACTAGGTTAATCAAATCCAGTAAGAAAACCCAACTATTTTTTATTAAAAATTCATTCATTTTGATATAAAATCAACTCTTTGGTTAAAAATTTAATAATAAAGTAAAATAATTTAATAATTAATTCAACTGTCTTCTAAAATTTTTGTTTGGCTTGACAGCTATTTTATTGAAATCGGTTTTTGGTTGAGATTGAATCTTCTTTATTTGAAAATTCGACCATTTGGTTGAAAATTGAATTTTTTGTTCAAAAGTCATTCATGTCTTTGAATGAAAATTCCTGTTTAGTAATTTTAAATTAATCTTTTATGGTGGAAAACGCAACTTTTTATATTCTCATCATTTATAACTAAAAAAGTATTAGAATTGTTAGAAATTTCACACTTTGGTCTTTTATCGGATGTGTACGTTTTGAAGCCCCTCTGAAGCCGAAAATTAAGTTTTGGCTATATCGTCTGTCTGTCTGTCATTTCAGATTTAAAATATTTAAAAAGTTCGAGCATTTTCAAAATATTTGAGACCATTTTTATAAAGATTAAGTCATTTTCAAACAATTTATCCTTGTGACTTTTTTTTATAAAAAGAAAATTATCAGAGTTATAGCATTTACAAATTTGTTAAAATTAAACGAAAATTAAAATTTTAGGCCAAGCAACACACGAGATGGAAAAAGTCATGAAAAGAAAAATGCTGCTTTTTTAAAGTCATACAAGATTATTATAACAATTTCTTTAATTTTCTTGAAAAATCAAAAATTCTAATTTTGATCACACAAAAAATGATGAAAAATAAAAAGTCTCATTTTGTGACCAAACTATGCAATCTGCGAAAAAAGATAAACGGACAGAAATTGCACTCCCAAAAAGGATCTACAAATTTGTATAATCACTTCTTGATAGAATGCCCAGTTTTTGTTTTATTCGTAAAAAAACAATAATACAATTTTTTAAAAATATTTTGATAAGCGATACAAGCAACACGCGCGAAGTCACCCATTATCGAGCACGAATCGCGAGATTTGACGGACGCGCACCAGAGGCGGTGAAAATGTGCTCGCGCAGCGGGTAGATTTTTTGCTGTTGAAAATTCATCTTTTTTTGTAAAAAATTAACTTTTTTGTTGCAAATTCAACGACACCAGAAGAGCTTTTTAGTACCCCGCGGCTTAGTCATTCCTAGAACTGCTGACCCTCGCAGTTTCTCAGGGGGACTGGGCGAGAGAGAGCGTTTGCGGCTCTCGTCTCGGAAGGGCCACAGTGCGCGAGTACTCAGTCCATTATATTGTGCAACATAATATTTTCCAATTAGAAATGATTCAGGCAGCCCTGAATGTTTACGTTGCGATTCCCTCAATTTAGTTTCAAGGCTATTTTCAGGCAAACCCTAACACTGAAACTAAACCGAGAGTTGGGTGATTGAAAGCTCAACTATTTGGTTGCAAATGAAATAAACATTCGGTTGAAAGTAAAATTTTTTTTTGACATTTTCGTCTTTGAAGCTTAAAAGTTCAATTATTTGGTTAACGTTGAACTTTTTTTGCTTGAAAATTCCACCATTTGGTTGAAAATTTATCTGTGTGGGTTTGTTAAAAATTCTTCTTTTTTTCTTGAAAGTTCTCAACTATTTGGCTATAAATTCAAATATTTAATTCAAAACTTTTTTTAAATTCAACTATTTTATTTAAAATTTATCTTTAAATGGAAAAATCAACTGTTTACTAATCCATTTGACTTTTCAACTAAAAACTGAACTCTTTTGTTAAAAATTCGTATTTGGGTTGAAAACTCGTCTCTTGTGGTTGAAAATTCAACTACTTTTTTAAATATGTTATATCTTTCGACTTGAAATCAAAGGAATTACAAAATCGTTATATTGAATTCAATATTGTATCTGCATTTATTTTATTTTAAAGAATACACTACAGAATCCTTCAAACTGAATTACTATTGTTAACAACTTGTTTTAACTGCCAAATTTATTTTTATTGTGCAAAGAATATTTGAAAACTAATGAATGTTATGTACTTTATATTCCTAAACAAATTAAGTTATTATTTCTGTCATTAATGTTTCTGATACTGCCTTTTTCATAATATTTAAAAATTTCATGCGACTTTTTTCGAAATTCTAAATCTCTTAAAATTATCGCAATATAAAATTCTTATAAAAAATGTATTTAATACAATATTGCATATTGTTTTACAAAATTATCTCTTACCGGCATCTTACGCATAAATTAAACACTTATTTCCATAAATCCTCATTTCACAGCACCTTTAACTCTTACTTTTCAGTCACATTATAATTATGATATCATAGCACTCTTTATAAGTTTTGGTCCAGCAATGATAAAATATCACTCAAAAACTTGTTGTCGGTTGAAAATTTGTTATTGTACGAACAAAATTGAGAAATTACTGAAATAGAATATGGCACGCGATATTTTGTATGTAGACTAAAGATGGCTGAGTTTTAGACCGAGTTTATTTAATTTGGAGCGCTTTATTTTTTATGTAACCTGGAGAATACAGACCGATTTCTGTCATCAAATCGAAGCGTCGCGTAATCCGCGTAACCATCGAAGACTGCAGACTGCGCTCTACTGCGAGTGGAGGGCTGAAAAGATCCACACGACAGCGACTCACTTACCACCACCACCATCAATCCCGTGACAATAGCGCCGCGTTATCATTTCGATTTCGACAAGAAAACTTGAAAAAATTCAGATTAATCAGTTTTTTCGTTCAGTTTTCCTTTCAATTTTATATTCTTGAGAGGTATTTGATTTTTGGGGTGGTTTCACCATTAAAAGCTTTCAATTTTTTAGAGTAATTATACAGAAAAAAGTCTGTGTTTGGTTCCAACTTCATACCTGAAATTAAGCGCGATTTTATAAATTACGTAAATTTTTTCTCTGTATTTTTCAAACACGTATCCCCCTTTGTGAGGCTGCTGAATTTTTGAACAATCTCCTCCTTCAACCCCCCATCATACCAAATTTTTACAGACTAAATTTTCTTCATGTATTTAGGTGATAACCAAAAAATCTAGGATATTTTTAACAAAAAATATTATTTGTTTATATCAAATAGATGAAGTTTTAAACTAAAAATGATCAATTGAGGCGCCGTATGCTAAAAAGGAGATATAAAATTATTTTGTTGGAGTGGGGGGGGGGGGCCTAAGCACTTAAGAATAAAGTTCTGAATTTTAATTTTTCAAATAAGTATCCGCATTGAAAATTTAATTACGCATATTTTCTTCTCATTAGAAAAAGTTGTAGCTTTTTTAGTTTTTAAATCATTAATAAAAAACTTTTTTTTACCTGATTAATACATTTCATCCTTTTTCAATTTAATACGTGACGAACTCGGAACTTTCAACATTTTTTTGATAAGATCCATAAGGAGTATGCATTGACATCTTTTGCGACTGATGACAGCTAAAGTGTAAAATGATTGTTAGAAAAAAAGTTAACAATTTTTTTCTGAGGTGTTGCACAAGTTGTACACCAACAACTTTGATCGTTTCGGGAGTCAAGCAAATTTTGAGCAAGCAAAAATTGTTTGCGAGAAAGTTGTTCAGGAAGGTGTTGCCCCAAAGCAGAGCTAAATGAACTTTACCTTAGAGTAATTTAGAGAATTTTTAATTTTAATACAATAATATATGAAAATTCATGATTTATAATCATTATTTTTTTCTTCCTGATTCAAATATTTAAACTTTGCCACTTCTATAGACACGAGATTCATAAAAGTTTAAACAATAAAAAATCTGTACATGTTTCCTTTTATTTGCAAAAATTAAAGATAATTTTTAGAATAAATCTACTATTATTTTAAAGAGTTGATAATGAGCTTTAACTAAAGAAAGTCTGGTTAAATCAACAAGTTAATTGACCTAAAATTATTTTTTGAGTAAAAGTTATAACTCTTGTATTTTATATATTTAATTAAATACTTAAAAGTTAACAATGAAAATCTGTGCTAAATATAGCATTTCTACTTTATTTTTTTATTTTATTTATCTTATTAAGTTCATTTATTGTATATATTTATTGCAAGACATTTTTTTGGAGGGATAAAGTTTTATTCAGACAACTTCGCGTTTTTAAAAGACATGTGTTAACATGGAAAAACAAAAGAAAGTTTGACCGATATTTGGTTAAAGTTTATCCTGTAAAGTTAATTTTTGTTGAAGCGAATCTTTCATCGGAAATCGATGTAAAGTTTATCTTCTGTATTTTCTGTATTAACTGAAGAAATTTTACATTGGCATTTTTTCGTTTTGGTCGAAATTCGCTCGACTCCCGAAACGATCGAAATTGTTTGTGCACGAAGAAGACAGTGCATACTTCATATTAATTTTATTTAAAAATTTGACAAGTTCAGATTTCTTCGCGAGGTGAAATGATAAAAGGGGAAAATTTTAATCAGAGAAAAAAAACAGTTTTTTATAAATAATTCAAAAACTAAGAAAGTTACAACTTTTTTATTAAGAGAAAAAGATGCGTAATTAAGTTACCAATGCGGATACCCATGTAAAAAATTCAAATTCGAAACTTTAATCTCAAGTGCTCAGGGGCCTCCCCATTCCATGAAAATAATTTTATATCTCCTTTTTGCATCCGGAGCTTAAATGGTAAAATTTAAAAATCGGGAATTCGAGAGTTTTTAATTTTCGCATACTTTACTTGATTTGCAAATCCTGCAGGAAAATTATATTTCGGATTTTACTAGGCTTTCAGTGTTTGATTTCGGGGATATACATACTGTCACTAAAGCTCGCAAAGTTCATAAACAAACTCTCTAAATTTGAATCAGTTAAAATTTTTACTAATTTTAATCAGTGGCTCAATTCTAGCTATGAAACATTTATTTTTTACTAATGTGTCAGTAACAATACTATTTTATCAGTAAAACTACTGATTCATAGCTAGAATTGAGTCACTAGTTGAAATTAGTAAACAGTTCATTCCTCGTAACAATAATATAATACCATATGGATTTACGTAGTAATAACTCGTTATCGAAAGACTTTGTTTTATCCTCCCACGAACTCTGAAATCTACACACAAAAATTAGTAAAAAATGATAATTTTTCTCTAAACAGCCTATCTTATTTTTCCCATTTAATAATAATTGGCATAATAAAGGTATCCCTGTCGGAAGACTGTGTTTTGCCCACCAACTTGCACTGAAATGTACATAAAAGAAGGAAAAATCCTTTAAAGTTGCGGTTCTCAAGTTTTCTTTCATTTCTCCCTTGTATTTAATGTCAAGCAACAACAGAGAAAGATTCTTTTCAATTCTTCTCTCGGAATACTACGCGCTTTATCCACGGACGCATTTTTTCATACATTTAAGAGGACATGCCTGGATAAAACGCAGTTTTCCGGTAAAGGATGAATCTTTTTTTTCTGTTACCTGAAATTAAATATGTACAAGAAGTGAAAGAAAATCCGAGAACCGAGTATTTTGTGGAAAGTTTCAATTTTTCCCAAAGCTTTGTGTACATTTCAGAGTGTGTGGGAGGACAAAACGAACAGTATTCCAATAAGGGTATCGGGATGAAACTTACTTTCTCTGGTATTATCGGACATCATGTACAAGTAATCCGTTAAATATAAATAAGATTCAAAAACCAGACGTTTAGAAAAATTTCTAAATTTTTTCATGAAAAATAAAATGCAGACTTCCGCTAATGCATATTGGGATCAGTCTTTTGTTGGTGTTGTCTGGCATAAAGTAAAAGTAATTAATTTTTTAAAAATTCGAAAACCGAGCGTTAAAATAATAAATAAGACGTTATAACGAGTCAGTACCACCTAAAGTCATGTACTACATTATTTGTCAGATAATTAAACACTAATAATTTGATTTGGGGTCGTGAGTCAATTCGATAACGTTTTTTTCTTTAATTTTTAACCATTTACCCCCCTTTCTTAGGATCCGTAAGCTCGTAATTTTTTCTGACTAAATTTTTTTCGTGAATGTAGTCATTACTGTTTCTTATAAATTAAGAAAGTGGTTCATTTTTCGAACATGTAGTTGTCTTTTCAACCAGAAAAGACGAATTCTCAACAAAAAATCTAATAGTTGATATTTAAAGAAAATATTTTCATTTTAAATCAAATACCGTTGAATTGAACCAAAAAAATATATTTTTTACCAAAAGAGATGATTTTTCAAATAAAAAAGACGAATTTTCAACAAGAATTGCTATTTCCCATCAAATAAGATTTTTCAGTCAATAAATACAATAGATTTCATCCAAGACGTTGAGTTTTCAAGCCAAAAAGACGTTATTTTTACAAAATACTTGAATTATCAAACAATAAGATTAGTTTCCTACTTAAAGAGACGATATGTCTAGAAAATACATACACTGTTAACCGAATAGTAGAATTTTTAACTAGGGAGATTAATTTTCTGCCAAAAAATACGAATTTCGAACAAATGACGTAAATTTTTAACCAAATAGTTCAATTATTTAGCTAAAAATGATGAATTATCAACCAAAAATGGAATAGTTAAATATTCATCTAGAAAAAATTAATGTCCAATAAAGAAATTAATTTTATACAAAGAACAAAAATAATATTTATCAAAGTAGTACAATCTTGAACCAAGGAACCTAAAATATTGAACCTAAAATTATGAATCAACAACAAAAAATGCATTTTTAAGAAAGCGGTTTGACTTTTAACCAAAGAATTGAGTTTAAAAAAATATTATTTTAATTTAAACCCACTTGAACTTAATCAAACAGGTCAAATTTTATTTAATACTTTAATCCTTAACTAAAACATGTTAAATTTCAGAAAAGTAGTTGCATTTATATTTAAAAAAATTGATTTTCTGGCAAAAAATACTAATTTTCAACAAAGCACATAAATTTGTAGCAAATAGTACCATTTTTAACCAAAAGAATTAGTTTTCTATTAATAAATATTAATTTTTAATAAAATACGTGCATTTTCAACCAAACAGCTTTTTTAATGTAAAAAAGATACATTTTCAACCACAAAAATCCATTTTCAACCCATTGTTTAATTTTTAACTACACACTGGCTTTCTTAACAAAAATATAAAAAATCTACAATAAGAGATGAACTTTTCAACCGAAAGGACGAATGTTGAACAAAATAGCTGAATTTTCAAACAAAAGTGATGACTTTTTAACAAAATATTGTTGAGTTTTCAACAAATGCATTAAATTTTGAACCAAATAATACAAATTTTATCAGAAAAAGATGAATCCTTACCCTGAAATTTAATAGCAAACTTTTTTATCCGAAAAGAATGAACTTTTCAATTCAGTTCGCATTTAAGTGGAAAAACGAGAAAAATGGGAAAAACTACGAAACCTGCGATAAAGAAGTATTTTTATCATTTAAAGACTATAGAATAATAGTTTAAATAAATATTGAAGTTCAGTTTTAATACCTTCAAGATATTAGGTTAGAAAACCAGAATTTTTGTAGAAAAAAACAACTGACAAAGAGGTTTTTAAATGAAATCTATTTAACATTTGCTTTAGTGATTTGCAGACTTAAAATATCTTATGTAAGCTCGCTCACGCACTTCGCGCTCGTTTTCGTACGTTTAATGCGTACACATTAACTATATTTTTTCAAATATCATAAACATTATAACTTAAATCGAAAACTGTGGTTTAAACTTCTGAGAAATTAGAAACATAAATTGGAACTGAAATTTTTTTCTAGTTGTTTTTAAAGAAGGTTCTCAAAGCACCAGCACCTTAACCTATTAAAATAAATTTCTTTTCCTTTTTTTTGAAAATCTTTAAAAGCATATAACTTTTTTAATTTTTATCTAAATTAAAAACGTCATTAGGATAATTTGCAAGTCTTTTTGCCGCGTACCAGAAAAATTCACAAAAGTTGATAAAACTCATAGAAAAAGGTTATTTTCAAATTTTGAAAAAACTCTAACTTTTTGAATTTTCGTCCAATCGAAAAATCTAACTGATATATCTTCTAAATATATTTGATATCTAATGAAGAATTTAACTTCAATTTCCTTATCTATCAGAAAAATATTATTTTCTAATTTTCTGAAAGTTTTCAAATTTTTGTAAATTATATAACTTTTCTAATTTTTATGAAAATTGAAAGTTTCATCTGGATAAGTTGCAAGTTTTCTACCCATATATAATAAACTTTGACACAAATACCCAAAAGAATGTACGTAATTTACACACGGCCCCTTTCAGTCTTTTTAAAATGTGTTTCATTTTAGTTTATAAATGTTGCGAACTTTAGTGATATTATACGTAAAACTTTAAATTAAATTCACGTAATTAAAGAACTTAGAGCGATAAGAAATTAACGATGTTTTCGTGAAATAGTGATGGATGTTAGAATACAGAAGTACTTCCTTTCCACGGAGGCAATTTCAGTTAAATCCATTGGGAGGAAGTTTCTATAGTCAAAGGAAAATTTCCTGGCGAATTTTACGACTCGATTGAATTATCGCCATTGTTCGTCAGACGGTGAAACGGATTTGTTTCCACTCGTCAGGAAATCGATCCACGGCACCTTATTATTGCATGTCTCCCGCACATCTACGTGCAATAAATTCATATTGCACCATTGTTACGTCTACGACTGGCTTTTCCTGGACTCCGTAGAAACGCAAATCGAAAATTCGCTAATGATGCATTTAACGTTAAAAACGTAAAGACTCAACGGATTCTCATAACAGGACGCACAATAGAAACATTTTTATAGAGTACACGGATAAAATTGGTTGTCGAAACTTTACTTGACTCCATAAGACTATAGGTTAGGCCTGAAAATCAGGAAAAAGACAGGGATTTTGAAATAAATCTTGCAGAAATATTCTGCTTTAAAAATATAATAAGATTACCTGAATTGAAATACTTTGGATACAATTGGGCCCGCGTGGTCAGCTTTACGTGATGATTTTGTGAAGATCTTCGCCTGGGGTGCTTGCTAGAGAGATTGATCAGCGACCTGGATCGGAGCGGTTTTGCGGAATGAACGTGTTACGTAAATAAAGTGCTAAGAAATTCTAGATTAATCTAAAAACTTAAACCCGTCGATCCCTGTTTTACCGCTATATATATATAACGAGGCTAGAACCGAGTGAGTCACGTTTACCCCGAATGGGATATAAGATTTTGGTTTTTGAATATTATTTCAAGTCTACGAAATGTTTAGAAATTTCTGGCCAATCGGAAAGTCTTAGGCTGTAAAGTAAAGTTTCGAAAACTTATTTTTTCGTGTATAGCGGTAAATTTTCTTGATCAGTTTACTAATTAAGGTAATGTGACGTTATACTGTAAAAGTCCTTGATTCTGCAATAAAATCATTGATTGATAGCAATGAAGCAGAACGAGGTGTAAGATTTTCCTTATTTGAAAATTTGTGGAAAATAAAACAGAGATAATATATCCAGCCTTTTCAAATAATAAGTTATAATTATTCATCAAATAAAAATTTAGGATATTTGAATCAGATAAAAATCAAACTCAGAACACTTTTTTAACGTCCAATAATCTAGTTGATGTAAAGAATTCCTGAAAATAAAATCAAGAATCTAACGACTTTTATTATATATTTTCTTGCCTTGATAAGGGTGCTGTATGAGTGCCGAAACGTTGGTGAATATTATTATTATTTTTTTTACAAATGTTTTTATTGTGATTTGATAATGGTAGAAATAAAAAGGACGAAAGAAATAAAAAAGACAAGGAAGGGGATTTGTTCGTGGCCTTCTCATTTTTCTTTCCTCCTTTTTATTTTTGTTTAAATTAAAGATGAATAGTTTTCTTTTCGTTTTTTACGGAGAAAGAGGAAGAAGAAGGTATTCTCTTTTTTCAGATTGCAATGGGAATTTTTTCGGTGGTCGTCCAAATTTGGTCGTTAGATTCTTGATTTCATATTTATCAAATATTGGATTTAAAATTAATAATAATAATCTTCAAATTCATTCAGTAACTTTATCCATATTGAAGCTCCTAATATAAGACGGGGCAGAGTTGTTCGTTTATAGGGTAAAGTTGATTACCTCCAAATTCGCACAAAATAATTTTGAAAATAATGTTTAACTACTGTACTAATTAAAATAATCAATAATTTTTTAATTTTTCTCTAGAAAATATGATATTGAGTTTTAAAATATTTAAATTAGGAGGTGAGAAACTTTACCCTACAGTAGCGACTTTATCCCTTTCTATACGGTACGTTAGTAGGGTGAATTAAAAAAAAACTTTTCGAATACGAACACGTAAGTTGTAACTTTTTAGTCAAAAAATTAAAAAAAAAATGAAAACCGGATATTTTTTAGAAGTCCCTTGCGTAAAAAATCCACAGACACAAATTTACTAAAGTCAAGATATATTTAGAAGAATTGAAGAGATTCAAAAAGAATTTTAAACTTTAAAACTTGTTTGGAAATGTAGATATTTAAAGATTAAAAAAAAACTTTAGAAGCTTTAAAATAACTTCGAAAGTTGTCAAGAGAATAAACAAATTTTCTTAAAATTCCTGGAGAAATTTAGAATTAGAATATTGTAAGTAAATTTGCTACATTTTAAATGATTTAAAAAAATTTAAAGAAAAATTCGAGTCAGTTAAAACTATTTTTAGGAATATAAGATTTTCTCGATAGATTAAAAATATTTAAAAACTTGGAAACTTTTCCGAAAATTTATCGAATATTTCTTGATTTCTTTGAAACTTTTAAAATTCCTAAACATTTTTTGATAGGACTCAAATTTTTCCTAGTTTTTTGTAAAATCCTATAAAATAAAATAAAAGTTTCTTTCAAATCTTCTAGATTCTTTTTTGGCACATTTGAAATATTCAAAAATTTTTTTAAGTGTCTCAAGAATCTTATAAAAATGATATTTAATAAATTTAAAGAAAAACTGATAATACTTTTTTTCTTGTTTTCATACCTCAGAATTTAATTTCAGCTCGCCAGTTTGGGCGCGCTTAGGACTCGCGATTGTTGGTTCTCGCGCTTCGCGCTCGATGATGTATTTATTTCGCGTTTCGCGCTCGATTTTGTATTTAATTCGCGCTAAGCGCTCGGGCTTAGTATTTTTCTTACATTTGTGCATTCTGAATTAAAGATCAACGAATCGATAACTGTAATTTTGCGATTTGTTATTCTTTTCTAGGTGCACAATTTTTGTCCATCTTTCTCTTTCCGTATCCTGCTTTATTTGACCACAAAATGGAGTTATTGCTTTTTCATTAGTTTTGTTTCGATGAAAATTTGAATTTTCGATTTTTTTAGCAAAATTAAAAAAATTGTTCAGAAAATCTTGTAAGTCCGTAAAAAAGTAACGTTTTTCTTCTCTTGACTTTTTCCCATATCACGCTTTGTTTAGCTTCAAATGTTCATTTTCGTTTGGTTTTTTGGATTTTGGAAATGCTATAACTTTGTTAATTTTAATTTTATAAAAAAAAGTAAATGTGATAAATTGTTCATATTTTGGTCTACTGTAAATAGCTACCAAAATAATTTTCAAATATTAAAAAAAGTGGTCTCAAAATTTTTCAAAATGCTCTTACTTTTTTAAATTTTGTCGAAAAAAGGTGGCTAATGAACTCGATCTTTTTTTTATATTCATATAATGTGTACCAAAGGTCAATTCGAATTAGCACTCACATCAAGTGACTTAAATATTTGTATGACTAAAAAAAATATTGATAAAATATTCAGTTTTACTTCAAAATATTGTTTAATTTATTTCTAGATAATACTTCATCATAAAAAACCTTCTTTTTCTTTAGAAAATGTTACGGTCTGTTACATCCTTACTCTGCTGAAATGAATTACAAAATTCGATGAAAATCCAAGGGATTCAGCACGATCGAAAATGTTCCAAATTTAATCAAAACGACCTAGAGTCTTCACTTAGAGAACTACTTTATAAATCGAATATGCCCTAAATTAAATTTATAAAAGGACTCTGAAAGAACCACAGGCAAGCCTTACATAAGAAATTCCAACGCGTGTCAATTTTCGTTTGATAGAAATACAGAAGCACCATTTATAGTGGGTCCTATGTTTCTTTATTCGCGTGATCGACAAAAGAATATCAGGTTTTATGGAGGTTTTGAAGCTAGGAAAGTAAGAAAAGCTTAGACAGAGAAAGAATTTGGAACGCTTTGATGGTCCTTTTTTGGTATCTTTCCCATAAAGTATAATATAAATAAGCGGACGGTCACTTTCTGAATCCTTGTTCTATTCATCCGGTGTACCCATTTCAGCCTTGCCCAGCCATGCCTATGGCATGTCATGCAGGCTCTTGCTATTCAGCAGCTGACATCCCTTGCACGTGAATCACGGGCTCATATGTATTATTTGAACGTACGAAACGATGTATGCGAGTATGTTGAGATTGGACGCAGGATCACCAGAAGGGGACGTGTAAGACGCATTGAAAACCTTGCGAAGAAGGGTCTGGTTACTTTACTACGTCCTTCTTACCTATTGATCCTGCGACGAGGGTCCTTGTTTTATATAGGGTAGACTCTCTGCAGAACACCAAAACGGAGTGTTCATTTTTTTCCTTCCAATAACAAAAGTTAGGTCAAAAATGTACAGTGCAGTATATTGTCTGAATCAGTTTATTATACGGTTGCCGAATCTAACATATTTAAATTAGGAGGTTCCCAAAATGCATTGGAATTTTTATTTTTATTTTCATGAATATCGCCTGCATATTTACGAAAATGCATTGTAAAATTTTTTTTCCGAATTTTTATGCATATCGCCCGGAAATGTCTTAGAATCCACAAAAACATAAAGCCTTTTTTTAAAGGAAAAATTATATTCAGATGTGGCGCAAGTCCCATGCAGTTTAGCACGTATTTAGCGCTATTTGGTTTTTTGCGGTTCTTAACAATTAAAACTGTTTCTTATACATAAAATACTGTTATATGCTGATCATCAGATTTTTCAATGAATTGTTTTTAAAAATTATTATTGTTTTTAGCAATTGTCTCTTAGAATAGAGATATAGAGTCACAATTTAACATTATTGTTAATAATAGTCTCTTTGAAAAATGATAGAAATTGCGATTTTTCTGAAAATTTCAACTTTTTGTTCACCTTTCACTTACAGTGAGTTAATATTTTATTCCATTTAGCAAATATATTTGTTTAAACAAACTATTATTGCTTATAGCTATCTTCTTCTATATTAATATTAGATAGCTGCGTTTTTTCATGCTTAACTTTTGGCCAATAATTAAATAATTAAATTTGGCAAAATAATAGTTTAAACGAATTGCGGAAGAGACGCTAGTAGACACATGGGAAAGAAATCTGTTTAAATGGTTCGGATATGTTGAGAAAATGCCAAATGAACGACTAACGAAACAAGTGTATCAAGGTAAAGTAAATGGCAACGTGCCCAGGGGTAGACCGCGGAAAGAATGGTTGGAATGTGTGAATGAGACCCTACTTAGAAGAGACATAAGAAGTCACAGAAACACGAGAGCCTGCATGAAAAAATGCATGGACATAAAAGATGCTAGAGAAGTATGCCAGGACAGGAAAGTATGGCGGCAAATAGTTAATAAAGAGAGTGTCAGTAGAGTGAATGACGCCTGAAACAAAGACCTTGGCTATTAATGGACCCAAGTGGGGAACCTTACATAATGACTTCATGAGTTTCTTCGCTTGGGGTGATTGCTAGAGAGATTGATCAGCAACCTGGGTCGGAGCAGTGTTGCGGAACGAGCGTGTTATTTACTTAAATAGCACGAGAATTCTGGATCAATCTGAAAAATTTCTATCCCTTCCACACACTACTCCTTTCCCCTGCCGAGTGAGTCACGCCTACCCCGAAAGGGAAATGGCTTAATGGTGTAATAATAATAATAATTATTGTCCCTATCCCTTACTATCTTCATCTATATTAATGCCAGATAGTTTCGTGTTTTTTATAAAAATTTTAGCCACTTTTTACTTAGTGAAGTTATAAATAATCAAATTAACATACATCATTGTTTAGACAATTTATTATTGTTTATAATTATATTCTCTTAGATAAGTGCTAGAAATTTGCAGTTTTTTATAAAATATTTAATTTTGTTTTACCTTTTTTGTTGTAAACAAATCAAAAATGAAAAATAGACACAATCATGTTTTAAACAATATTCATATTTTCTGTTAATATAATTCTCTGAAATTAATCAGATATTTGAAATATTTTTCCAATTTTCTATATGGATCATATTAAATTTAAATTTTCCTTGAAGTAGATTCAAATGGCCTGTTTCTTTACATAAATATTAACATTTATTATTTGTTTCTAATTAAATAGTCGTAGAAAAGCAGAAAATTTGATTAGACAATTATGTTTGATAAATTCCATTAATTTCCTTAGCTCTAAATGAAAAGTCGATAAAAAGTGAAAAATTTAGAGGAAACGTAAGTATTTAGCATTGATGTAGATAAGCTTGTTAAATTTGGATAATTATTATAAAATTCTTAGTGAAAAGTGGATAAGAATATTAAAATTAAATAAAAACCCGCAGATTTCTAGCAGTTATCTAAGAGAAGATAATTATAAACAATAATAAATTGTTCAAATAACTATGTTTGTTAACTTGCATCATTTATTACTTTACTAATTAATAGGTGGGTAAAAAGTACCAAAAAATGCTAAAGAAACCGCAACTATCTATACTATAGCATTAATAAAAAGGACATAGATTTAAACAACAATAATTTGTTTAAATAATTACATCTGCTCAATTGAATTAACTATTAACTCACTCTAAGTGAACAGTTGATAAGTAGTTGAAAATTTCAGAAAAAACCGTAACTTTATAGCATTATTTGAATGGAATATTATTAGAAATAATAATAAATTATTTAAACAATTAACGTTGTTAACTTTAATTATTTATTCACCTCACTCTGATTGAAAATTGAACAAGAGAAGGAAATTTGGTGAAAAACTGCAATTTTCTAGGATTATTTTAATAAAATATTATTAACAATAATAATTAATTGTTTAAACAATTATGTTTGTTAACCTCAATTAAGTTTTACCACATTCTAATTGAAAATTGGACAGAAAGTGGAAATTTTTTGAAAAAACTGCGACTTTCCATCTCTATCTTAGAGAAAAATGCTAAAAATAATATTGAATAGTTTAAACAATTCATTTAGAAATCTAATTATCAGTATAAAGTAGTACTTTATGTATGAGAAATAATTTTCATTAAAAAAACAGCGAAAAATATCATAATTATAGCCAAAAACTCGCAAAACCCATTTTTTTACTCATGTTTTTTTTTGGGACCCTATACAAACGACTTATGGGGGTAATATTTGAAAACTATTTTTTTTTAATTTTATGGCTAATTGTGGAGAGAAATGTTGAGTTCCAACTCGATTCACCTAATATTGACGATTTTAAATAAAACTTTAAAAAACGTATTTTTTCTTATGACAAATACGTGTTAAACTCCATGGGACTTGCGCCGCCTCTAAATTATATATATATATATATGCTTTTTGATTTAAAAAATTAAATAATTTTTTTTGTGGCTTGAATTGAATTTCCAGGCGATATGCATGAAAATTCGAAGAAGAACTATTCGGAATTGGGTTGAAACTCAACATTTTTCTTTGCACTTAGCCATATAGTACGATTAAAAAATTACCCTTTGGATTTTTTCATAGAGTACCAAAAAAAATCTCATGAGTGAAAAATTGGGTTATGGGAGTTTCTGGCGCTAATTATGATTTTTTTTGCGTTTTTTTAGTACAAATTGTTTGTAGCACGTCAAATACTACTTTGTATTGATAAATAAATGTTTACATACATTTTTTAAACAATTTATTATTGTTTTCAACAATTTTAGAAACCTCTAAAGCTGTTATTTTATAATTCAACACACTGATATATCCAACTTCAAAATGATAATTAAGTGAAGTTATAAATTTATCAATTCCTTCAAGATTAAGTAAGACATATAAAAATTGTATAAAATTTTGAAAATCAAAATTACTCGCAAATTTAAAACATTTCTCAACTTTTAATTCAAATTAAAAAAATGGAATTGTTAATTCATAATGCCCACGAAATTGGAGACCTTTAAATTAAAAACTGAGAAACCTTAAATAAAAATTGAATGGAAAATAGGGCACATTCTTAAACGTCCTAAATTGAAAAAACACCACAAATTCGAAAGCGGTTAAATATTTTTAAATCTTCAATATTAAAATCTTCTAAAGTTTCACAGTACAATTCATACTTAAATGGGTTACACCTTACATTTTTCTGACCCCAAATCCAGAAGGTGAACCGAAATTCAGTAAAAATTTATCTGAAAAAAAAAGTTTTTCCTTATAAATTCTAATTTGTTGATTACCATCCATTAAATTACGAATATATTACATCCCGACGTTCTTTTGATATATATTCATGTGTATTATTTTTTCAAAAATAATATTGAATGTGCTTTTACTTTTCGAATTAAATTAAATTTTTAATTTCCTAAATTCTTTGAAACGTTGTTCTTAGGTTTTCTTCAACTCTAAGGATTCATACATTTCTCATAGAAAAATATTTTTCTTAAAAAAAGGTTCTTCTTTTGAAAAAAAATTACGCTTAAATCTTCAAGTCTAAGAATCGAACAAAACAAGCTTGTATTTGGTGAAAGCTTTTTTGGGCGCTTAATATTGGGGGGCGGGGCGTTTAAAATGTTCTTTTTGCATTTTTTTAAATTTGATTTTCTGAATGGAAAGCCTTTCAAGAATATTATGTGAAAATTTGAGATGAATCAGAACAAAACTAACGAGGATACAGCGGTTTTAGCAACCGCGCCTCATACACGACTCAGCGCAGGACAACACGGCTCAGAGCTGAAAAACAGACAAAAGAAGGCAGGATTGGTCGCAGACGTGAGCAAAAAGATGCTTTAGACATCATGGATGATAGCAAAATTTTTTATGGACCGGGCGTCAATTATGAATGGATTATGTTTTATTACATATTTTTTAGTGTTCAGAACTTTAAAGCGTTTTTCCCACAACTCACGTTTCCAAAGTCGGTGCCCCTGTTAACTTCAAAACTACTGCCCCGATCCTTTTGAAATTTTGAACACTATTTCTTTACATAATTTACGAGGTAACGCTGGAGAGTTCTTTTTTAATTTATTAATATTTTTTACTTTACAATAACAAATTACCCGATTTTTTCGCAAAAAACGCGTTTTTCACTTCAAAGTGTTCCCAAAAAGTGAAAAATTGAAATTGCGAAAAACCCTCCCAGCGTTACCTGGGGAAAGCAATTATCTAACGAAAGAACTTTGATTTTTTGATTTATGATGATATAGCACCGAGACATGAGAGGCATCGGAATTTTCCAAAATATTCTTCGAATGCTATACTTTAATGTACCACTCGTTTTAATAAATAGATTTTAACTGTGTCGTTGAAAAAAAATCACAAATATGTGCCTTGTTTTGCACGAATTAACTTCCCCCCCCCCCCCTCGAAGACATCTTTACATTTTTGAAAAAGTTCATTTCGAAACATTTAAAGTTTTTTGGCTCTTCAAATTTTGGGCACCTAATTTTCGAAACTATCATTTTTGGGACTTTTTGAATTGTAGATTTAATATTTTATTTGTTACAATTAAGAAGTTCATCCACTTTTGATAATATTTTAAGTTTAAAAATTCTCGATGGCAAGATATAAAATGTTTCACGCTTAAAAGACCCAGGAACGTTTGCCCGCATATCTGTTTCATTAGCATTTATTTCTAAGTAGAAGCGGAATTTTTATCGTCTGTCAGAGCAGCTGTTCTCGTTAAAAAGAGTTGACAAACCTGCTTCTACTGTTTCGCGATTAAAACCTAAACATGTTGTTGTACCTTTATTAAAACACTTAACATTGTGTTAGTATTAAACACAGGATAAAAGAAAGTGATTCAATAAATTTCGTCTATCAAATCGTGGGTGTGTCGATGCCTAGCCTTTTTACGCTCCAAATACTTTTTATTGTTTCACACCCTGTATCTTGTGGATGTCCTGGCGACAGATAATTCGCGGTATGATTACTATTTGCAGTCCATTCGACACTCCCTCAAACTTCCTGCGGGCCTTTGGGGATGTTATATTAATTACAGAGTTCCTAGAGAACCTGGAAAATCTGCAAAAGTCCTGGAATTTAAAAAAGAGACTAGAAATTTTGATTATCATTACCAACCTCGAACTCACCACACTTTTGACACTATTTGACACTTTTTTAAAGCAATTGCACTATTTTGATACTGTAGTCGAAGCAGGATTTAGTGTCGGTTTTGAGACTTACGGTGACCATAAATCCAGAGTCAATCATCCACGCGGCGCGGCGTCAATTCTCAGAAACACTAAATTCAGAATCCCTAATTCCAGTTTCGACTGTATTTCCAAAAAAAATGACACTATATACACTATTTTCTGACAGTTATCCGATAATGCCACCATTTATTTACTTTTCCTTAACAAATATTTTAGAACGTCTCCGCTAATTGGCTAAAATAATATGCCCGGCATGTCAACGAATCACAACATATCGGAGAATATTCACATCCTTAACCAAAACAGATTAATTTTCATCCATACAGTTTCATTTTTCATCAAAATTGTTTTTAATCGAAAAAGAACTTTCTCTAAAAAGAGATGAATTTTTTTATCAATATGACGAATATCCAACCCATAAAGATTTTTCAGTTCACAAAGAAAAAAAATCCATCTAAAATGTGAAATATTCAAGCTAAAAAGAAGAGCTTTCAACAAAACAGTTGAATTTTCAACCAAACAGTTAAATTTTCAACCAAAAAGTTGAATTTTAAACCAAGAAAATTGATTTTTTAACTGAAAAGATGAATTTTTAACAAAATACGCATAAATGTTTAACCGAGGGTTTGACAACTCATGAAGTCAGGTGTACAACATTATAGTCACTTGGAGACACTTGAATTAATTTGAAGTCACTCGACTTTGCATGAAGTCTCATGAATTCACATGAAGTAACTTGAATTATCCTGAAATCACTTGAAGTCGCCTAAAGTCAGCGAAATCTTCTAAAGTCATTAAAATATCCTGATGAATCTTCAAGTCAGAAGTAGGTCCACGCCCAGTCGTTAGAGTTGTCAACCCCTCGTTTTTAACCAACTAACTAGTGGAACTTTTAACCAAGAAGATTAGTTTTCAACCAAAAAGACGAATTTTCAAGAAATTACATAATTTTTCAACTAAATAGTTTAAATAGTGGATGCGATGTACATGTTTTATTTTATTTATTTTTAGTTTATATATTTTTTCTCAACATTTCTAATCAATTGTTTGCATTTTTAAGCCAAAAATATCAAGTTTTAAGGGAAAAAATTAGATAAATTTTCATTGAGAAGGATTAATTTTTATTTAAAAAATTAATGTTCTACAATACAGTTTGATTTTGTACCAAGTAATTGAATTTTATAACCATTAGTTGAATTTTTAAGCCAAAAAGACGAATTTGATATAAAAAGTTGAATTTTCAAACAAAATTATGTATATGCATCCAAAAAAGTGGTCCTTTAAGACAGTAGTACAACTGTTAACTAAAAAGTTGAAGTTTCAACCTAAAAAGAAGAATTTTCAATGAAAAATATAATAGTTGATATTTCAATAAAAAAATATTGCAATTTAAAATAAAAAACATATTGATTTAACCAACAAATACGAGTTTTCAACATAATACTTTATTTTTAATGAAAAAATTGATTTTCTACCAAAAAAGTTGAATTGTCAATCAAATATTTCAATTTGCTACCAAATTGATTATAATAGCACTAAAGTTAGTAAAAGTATGCGTTAGGGTAGCTCGAAAAAAATCAAAATGATTAGATTCATTGGTAATAGCACGCAATAGTTTCTTTGTAGCTATAAAAAAATTTTAATTAAAGAAATTTCTTACCATTAGGCACGTCGACTGAAAACTTTCAATTTTCTATTCTTTTTTTAAGGTTTTAACGGAAAAAAATTTGTACCGAAAGTTACCAAAAAAAATTTTTTTTATTTCTTTAATGCTCTTTTCAATAAACTGAAGAAATACCTACATATTTTTTCAAACGTTGAAACCAAAATTTTATATTTTTAACGGATGCTCAAACATGAGCCATTATGACACGGTATAATTCGGATTGAAAAATTCTGTTCTTTTTTGTGTAAAAATGGCGCTTGCTTCAGGATCCGTAAAGAAATAGAAAAGAAAATGGTTTAATTCTTTAAAATATGTGGGCATTTCCTTTTGGCTTATTAAAAAGAGCATCGAAAAGTAAAAAATGAACATTTTTTGTAACTTTAGGTACAACTTAAAAAATTGAATTTTTCATCATTTTTTGAAATATTATATTTCGATGGAAAATTTTCTTTCTTACTTTTTCCACCTAAAGTTATTGAATTCCATAAACTTCACCAAAACCAAATTTTTAATTGATTTACCCAATGGTAATATATGTTTTAAAATCTTTTTAAAATTTTTTCTTAATGCCACAAAGAAGCTTCTCAGTGCTCTTACAAATGGATATAATCATTTTGAGTTACTTAGGCAAAAAAGACACAAGAAAATATATCAGTCAGTTTTAAAAACTATATTTTGATATATTACTATATTTACCTCTCAAGTCTTTTTTACCTAAATAATATTAAACAAACACGTGCAACTCTAAATTCGATCCATTTTGTAATTCCCTTTCTAATTTTTCACCAAAACGGGGTTTCACCACGGGTTTGAAATTTAAATAAAAAGTATAAAAAATTATTTTCTTTAACTTTATGATGTTGCGCTTGGCTTTACAGTTGAACAAACAAAGAATTGTTAAAATAGTGTAGTATTCCATACCACAAAAGATAACTTTTCCATATAGTATCCATAATCCATATGGTATGAAATAAAAAAAATGCATACATGTAAAGAATTTAGCGATTAATTCGTTCTTCCATTTAAAAAATATAACGATTTTAATCTGAAACGGTTGAATCAATAGTGTTGCGAAAGAGAAAAAAATGTCTCACACTTAATTGAAATATTTTTCTTATAAAATTTAATTTATAAATAAAATTTAATTGTCTTTGTTAATCGAATTTCTAGTTTTTTGTATAAAAGCGTTGCATTTTCCCATTTTTTTCATTACTCAGTCTTCCCCGTTTTTCGAATAAAAACCCCCTTTTATTCATTCCTATTTATTTGTATCTTATTTTTATTTATCTCTTATTCCATGTAGAAGCGCTTATTTTTTCCACATTAAAGGAAAAACTCTATTTGTTGTGATAATATTAAAAGGTTAAAAGGACTCCGATTTATTTTTATTCGTTACAAATAAATGTTAATTAACAAAGAAATTGAGTCAATATATTTTTTTTATTACATAGAAGGTTATTAAATATTCAAATGTATATTTTTATCATCAAAAAACGGTTACAATGTTTTATATTCACAAAAACAAATGAAAACCTCTCTCTCCTAAATTAAATTGTTTACTTTTGAACAAACTTTCTGAAAATTGTGATCATCATGTTTAGAATAAGACAAAAGGCTGAAAGATATCTCGCAAATATGCTGACAAGAGTTTTCAATTGCTGTAGGCGGATATAACTCGTGTTGACTTCTGTAATCTGCTTGTTAATTAATTAAAAGTCTGTCTCTTCGCGTGGCCTTAATAGAACATAATCATTGTAACTCTAATTTCCGAGAATAGAGCAAATTTTTGCACGGATCTGGTTACATCCTAAGTAGAATTTAAGTTTCAAAATTTTTTATAAGGGTAATTGTCCAAAACTGCACTTTTTTAAATTATCTCAGTAAACTTGCTTATATCAAAGCACAATTTAGTAACGTTTCAAAGTTTTAGACGACTTCGTTTAGAAATTATAAATGAAAAAATACGTAAAAGGTTTTCGTCAAGCAGCTGTCCCAAACTAAAAATTTTTTAATAAAAAATTGCTTAATAATATTAAAACCCTTTTTCAAATATTTTAGATTCACAGAAATCACTTATCATTAAGCTTTTGAAAACAAATTATAAAAATGGAGGGTAGAGTTCAATATTGTAAAGTGGAAGATTTCAAAAACTTTGTGTATACTTTTCCGACATTATTTGCTCGATTTGAATTTTCTTCTCCGGCATACTTTGTCGGCGATGAATTTTTAAACTTGTTGAGATTAACCTAGAATTCTGTACAATTCACTATAATTTTTTTTAATCTTCCCTGCATATATTTTCAAACGATTTTTAAAAGAAGACCAATTTCCAACAAAATATTTGAATCCTCAAGTGAAACATTTTAATTTTCATCCAAGCAATTGCTTTTTTTTACCAAAAAGAATTATTTTTCTACCAAGAAGACAAATTTTCAACAACAAAAAATGAATTTTCAACTAGAAAAGATCAATTTTAAACGAAAATGGAAAAGTATATTTTCAAGTTGAAGAATTTAATTTTTAACTAATAAAATGAATTGTCAAAAAAGTCTTAAATTTTATCCAGAGAGGTGAATTATCAATCAATAAAATAAATTTTTGAGAAAGTAGTGTCCTTTTCAACAAATTAATAATATTTTAATCCAAATATGCAGTCGAATTTTTAACCGAACGAGATGAATTCCGAACCAAAAATATAATAGTACACTTTTCAGCAACAAAAAATTAAAATTTAACCAAAAATATTTGAATTTTCTAACTGGGTTCTATTGCATAATTCAGTTCGCATTTAAGCGAAAAAATGGTGAAAGGGGGAAGTTTCTTGAAAACAAGAGAAAAAAGAATTCTTGACAAAGGGGCAAAGAGGAGAATAGGGGAAATTGTATGAAGTTTGAAATAGAAAAGTGATTTTAAGATAGGGTGACAAAAAATGGTGGAGAAGTTTAATAATGTTCTCTCAAGCAAATGCAACATCTCAAAATCAAAAATTGATGGAAAAAATGGCGGCTAATTAAGAACTCAAAAAATGCCTTTTCCTTACTATTATTAACGTAATACTTCTTAACTTCGCGTACAAACTGTTTGGCTTCAGAAACTACTTGATGATCTTACAATCTGAAAATTTAAAAAATGGCAGCTAATTCAAAATCCTAAACAGAAACTGTTTTGTTTCAGAAATTACTTAATAATTTTTAAAATCTGACATTTTTAAAAGAGAATGGTGGCTAACTCAAAATAAAAAAATCTTATTACTACAGTTTCAAAGAAATACTTTTAAACCTTGTCAAAAGAAGATATGTTGATTCAGAAACTATAACAAAATTCAAGATTTTTATTAAAAGGATACAATTAAAGAATATGAAAATAAATCTCTCTCTTATTTTCTGGAATTAAATCAACATCTGTTTCTAATAAAGTTTAGAGTTATCTCGTTTAAAACTGAAGTATTAAGCTTTTTTACTTTTGAATTAGCCAGCGTTTTTTATTTTTTCGATATTTATAATTTTTTAATTATTGCAAATAGTTTCTGAAGAAAACAGTTTCTTTTCACGAAGATTCAAAGTATTCCGTTTAAACACGTAAAAATGAGCTGTTTAAAATGTTTAATTGGCTGCCATTTTTTTTTAATTTTTAAGTTTATCAAACAATTTCTGAATCCAAATATTCGGTTTTCCGGAAAAGGTATTTTTGAGTTTGGAATCAGCCACAATTTTGTATTTTTTCAAATTATTGGATTTTGAGATCTTGCATTCGCTTGAGAAAAAATTATTAAGTTTTTCCCAAAATTGTTGTTCAGTTTTTGTTTATAACTTTAGGAAACAGCCGTCATTTTGTGATTTTTCAAAATTTCGAGTTTTTGAGTATGAAGATATTTTAAGCGCCTATGCAAAATTTTTCGTGCTTTCTTTTTTGAGACATACAAACAAATTCCGCCAGTGGGAGAAAACGAATTAAACATTTTGTTTGATAAGAACCATCTTATAGTAGGAATAGTCTTTCTCCTTTGAGTATAAATTTTAAAACTCACTGCATTATCCCTATCTTATTTTGTCTACCCACACTTTGTTTTACGTTAACACAATTTATTACAACTTTTTCAACTGATTTTATGTTTATTTATTATTTAACATTTAACTCTCTGGATAAATAGTTCAGAACAAAACCACGTACCAGCAGTCGGTATGGTAGGTTTCCATAATTCTGTACTTCTATTTTTAAAATATTTTTTGCTGTTAATTTTATCTTTGATTTTAGCATCCAGTTTTAGTTTTCCAACGCATGTGTTTTTTTTTCGCTATGCCTAGGATTTTATACTATTAAAATTGCTGCATTTTTATTAAATTTTATTTCGGAGTAATCCCTATGGAATTTGTGATTGTCTCCCCCTTTCCTTGAATTCCTCAAACCTCCGATTCAGTGTATACCGAAAACGTCAGTTCTGTAAATAGAAATCTGATGGCAGTGAGAATGAGCTGAGGTGTAATTATCTGTAACGTTGTAAATCTGAAGTCTCTGATCGCGTATGTGCAGTAAACTTGTCATTTGATATTTTAGTCTAACTAATTGTACTATCGATACAAATCGCGTCTTTCAGAGTGCATGATATTCCTCAAAA
>NC_046665.1:61303161-61308929 GCF_010883055.1 Belonocnema kinseyi
GATCGCGTATGTGCAGTAAACTTGTCATTTGATATTTTAGTCTAACTAATTGTACTATCGATACAAATCGCGTCTTTCAGAGTGCATGATATTCCTCAAAAATGTTCTTCCAGACCGTCAATAATCCCGTAAGTATTGGTATTGTCTCCATTATTGAGCTGTAAGCTGTTTATCATCTTTTTTTAACCGTATTCCTATTTCTTAATTCTTTTAATTGACACAAATATGTGTGAATTCTTGGGGGGAACAAAAAACAACACCTGCAATACTGCAGAGGCTATAAATATTCATTATACGATTATTACAGTTGTACGCTTTATAGGTAGCCATGACATTCAAATGTATGTCAAAAATAGTCTATGCTACGTTTATGTTTTTCCAGGGTGGCCCACCAACTTTATTTGTGAAATTCCTTGACTCTTAACTGATTTTTTCCTTACCATTCATATTCAAAGTCCACAGTTTTAATCTTGTAATATTTTTATGTTCAAATCTTTCATAAACTGAATAAACCAATGCAATTTCAGATTAAAATTGAAAAATTTTTTATTTATTTATTTAAACCAAAAAATATAAGCCTTTTATTATAAAAGATGAATTTTTAATCCAAAAGGATGAATGTTCAACATAAAAGTTGAATTTTCGGCCATAGAAGATCACTTTTTAACAAAATAGGTAAATTTTCTGAAAAATGAATTAAAAGTTTCAACCAGATAGTTGCATTTTCAAACCAAAATAAAACAATTTTTTTAGAAGATAGTTGTATTTTCAACAAAAACATTAATTTTAAAGAAAAAAAATAGTAGTTGATATTTCAACAAACAAAAGAAAGCGAATTTTAAATAAAATAGTTGAAGTTTCAATCAAAAGAGATTAATTTGAAAACCAAAAAGACGAATTTTCAACCAAGAAAATTAATTTGCTATACTAAATCTTGAATTTTAAACGCAATACAAGATTTTTCAATATTTTAAAAAGTAATTTTCAACCAAATAAAAAAAAAAAATTTTCAACCAATTATTTAAAATTACGACAATAAAGCGTTACTTAAAAAAAACTTACTTTAAAAAAAAGGTTAAGTTAAAAAAATGTCAACCATATAGTAGAATTTTTAAATAAAAAAAAAATAAAAAATTTTCAGAAGACGGTGACATTTTTAACCATGAAGATTAATTTTCTATCATAAAAGATTATTTTTGAACACAATCCATGTTTTTTCAAAGCAATAATTGAATTATTAACTAAATAAAATCAATTTTTCAACTAAAAATAGAAAAGTTAATTTTTTACTAAACTTTTAAGACAAAAGAGGAATTTTCTGTAAATCAGTATATTTTCAAACCGAAAATATGACTTTTCATACAAAGAAGTTAATTTTCAAACTAAGGGGATTAGTTACTAAAAAGACGAATTTTTAACTAAATTTGTCAATTTTCAGCACAAAGTATAAAAGTTAGATTTTTGATAAAAAAATTAATTTTTAATAAAAAAGAAAACGAATTCTCACCAAAATAGTCCAACTTTCAGCCCAACAGCCAAACGTTCAATCAAAGAAATACGGTTTTAGCAACTTAGAATAACTTTTACCCAAGTAGTTGAATTTTTAATGTAAAAAGATCAATTGTTAACAAAAGAGTTAATCTTTTAATGAAAGGGATCAATTTCCAACTCTAATTTTGAATCTTCCATTGGAATAAATTTTCAGTAAAAAATGAATTTTCATCCAAAATAGAGAATAAAATTTTCAATCAAAGAGTGGAATTTTTAACTAAAAAGATGAGTTTTCAACGAATACTGCAATAGTAGATATTCTCATCAAAAAAGATTTTAATTTTCAATAAAAAACAGTTGAAATGAACTAAAAAAGACCAATTCTCAAAAAAATACTAGATTCCTTTCAAAAAAGATGAATTTTTCAAACAAATAATTTAAATTTTTTAACTAAAAATATAATTATATTATTATCCTCTATACTTAAAGTGCTTCTGATAGAAATTCCCTACCTTCTTCTTGCCAGATTTATTTCAAAATCCTGAACTTTCCTCTGATATTCCCTGGCAAATAAAATTCCCTGACTTTTCCCTGGCATTTTCTAATTTTCTTTTAATAGTTCTTTTATTTTGCAATTTTATTCACTTTGATTTTGCAAGAGGAAAGTAAAGACAAATCTAATATTATTTTCAATAATATTTATCAGTAAGAATCATACGAATACCCCTTGCTGTGTTTGTTTATTTTCCTTTCAGAGTAAGATAGAAATTTTGGATATTAATCACTGACTTGTGATTCTTGAGAGTCTTCCGATTTTCTGTTTATTAGAAGTTAATCTGAGTGAAATTTTAAACTTCATGAAAGTATTCCATTTTTATGAAGTTATACTTTACGAGCAGTTTAAATAAAAAATATTTCATTCTCCTCGCTCATTTAATAAACATTATTAGAAACATAGTACTTACAAAATAAAGGTATTTCCTTTCCACGTATCAATTAAAAAAAAAACATTCGAACCTTTTGATGACATTCTAATTTAAAAAAAGCTGAATTTTAATAATTAAAAGTTAAAGATAGCTAACAATTTTTAATCTTAAATCTAGATATTTTACATTTTCAGTTTATATTTGCAAATATATAGTCGTCCCGAAAATTATGTATTTAAAAAATTTTAATCCTTTTGAGTTAGCCAAAGATTATGAAAACTGCTAGTTGTCCCTAGAAAAAATTCAGAAACGAATAAAACTAAAAGTTAGATTATGTTTTAGAAAATGTATTCCTTTAAGCTCTAACTCATCCAAATCAATTTATATATGTGCTCTGTGTCACCGTAGTCTCAAGTTCGTTCGAAACCTCCCGATGATTTCCGCGAGCTTGGATTGGATCTTACTTCTATCATTTGAAGCTTGACAAAACTATGAAAATTTTATATTTTTCTTTATTTATTTCAGTTACTAATACAAATTTACCAAAAGCCTTAGTTTTTTTGAGAAAATAAGGAATATCTTGGTAAAAAGATTATAATTTTTTTAAATAGGACTTGCTACTAGAAATAATTTAAGTCACACCCATAAACCTTTCCAATATCCGATAAGAGGAAAGGCGACCTTGTGTCTGATCACAGAAATAATTTAAGGTCACATCCCCTACCCCCTTTCGAACGCCCCAAGAGGGGAGGCAAGGCACCCCTGTGACTGGTCACAGAAATAATGTAAAGTCACACCCTGTCCCTTTTTATAACACTTCATGGGGCGGGGACTAATCACCTGTGACTAGTCAAAGTATTTACATAAGTTACAGGAACGAAGATTATTTCATGATAATACTGTATAAATTGATTAGCAGGAATTAGTGTTTTCTATCATATTGAAATAAATGTTTGATGATGATAAGGCTGAAAAATAGTGCAAGGCTCGAGGACAGGAATAACTATCTTTTATCAACTATAATTGCACTTTTAGCATTTTTTCAGAAAAATTGGCTAAATGGTGAAAATAGGCTAATTTTCCCGAATTTCAGCATCCTTTTTGGGACGATTAGCCAAATGGTAGAAATAGGCTAGTCGTCCCGAAATTCGGGACGACTATACGCAGCCATATAGTTTACAGAATTCAACATCTATTGAAAAATTCAAATTTTGGAAAATTAGTTTACTAATCTGTTAAAGCAAAAAAGTGATCTTTGTACAGAATTCATTAGAATTAACTACATTTTTTTATACCTAAATATTTGTTTATAATCTGGTTCATTTCAGACATTCGAATAAAAAATGTTTGAATTTTTAAACTTTGAATTTGTTTAGCGATCTTAAATCGAATCTCTCGCTATTTAAATGTTCTTTTTATAGTTATTTCGGATGTAAAAACTGTAAAACGGAAGACCCCTGAATATTTCCGGGGTGTCTACCAGAACGGGAATCTTATTCAGTGATCGCGATTTTTCTCTCGAATTTACTAACATACAAATTGAAACTTTTCACATATAACAAGTTTCATAATTCTTAGTAGGAATAGGGAATAATGAAAGAAATATTTGTTTTAAATCACTAAAGACCTACAATTATCCTGACTTGAAACAGAGAATTTTCAAAAAGAATTCTATGTTGCGACATGGAATTTCAGTAAAGAAATATAATTTGAAGTTTAGGGCAAGGAATTTCCGTGAACAATTTTAATTTATTACTTTGTGACAAGGGAAATTTAGGACAGAATTATAATTTTGTGTTTGGGATCGAGAATTTCAGTAAAGAAATATAATTTCTACAATAGGGACAAGGAATTCTCGTAAAGAATTCTATTTTTCATTTTAGGTTCACCTTAGAGCAGGAAATTTCATTAAAAATTATAACTTTTGCTTTAGGACAGGGAGTTTTCGTAAAGAATTATAATTTTTCTTGTAACGCTATTTTTTACGTGGAATGGGTATTACGGAAAATAATTTTTATACTGATTTAGAAGAAAGGTATTTAAAAAAGCCTGTTCTAAGTTAGAATTCGTCAACAATTGAAACTTACCTCTTGTAAATTTTGGAAAAAGTGTATATTTTTTAAATATAATAGAAAATTTTATAGATAAATATAATTCTGACTTAGAATGGAGAATTTTGGAAATGAATTGTATTGTGACTTGGTGTAGGGATTTTTCTAAAAGAATGGTATTTCTGAGTTTGGACCTAGAATAAATAAATAAAACATAAACAAAATTTCGTAAATAATTATAATGTTAACTTTGAGACAGGAAATTTTCGTAAATAATTATTACTTGCCTTGGAACAGAGAGTTTTTAACATGGAGCGGGAATTTTTGAAAATAATTTTAATTCTGATTTATAAAAAAGGTAATCAATAAATTTAATATTTAAAAAATCGGGCAAAGAATTATAATTTTGACTCTTTGAGATCAGAAATTTCATAAAGAATTATCATTTTTTCTTGTAACATTTAATTTTTGACATGGAACGTGACATTTTTTGAAATAATTTTAATTTTAATTTTGATTTATAAAAAGGTAATTTACAAAAAAAAACCCTCTTCCAACTCAGAATTCGTCAGATTTTCAAAATTGCTTGTTCAAAATCAGATTTTGTTTGAATTTAAACATTTTTTTTGCAAGTAAAAATTGTTCAGAATTTGAAACTTTCTTCTTCTAAATTAAAAAAAAGGAATTAATATATTTCTGAATTGTAATAGAATTTCTTGTAAATAAATATAATTCTTACTTGGAACAGGGTATTTCCGAAAAGAATTGTAAATTAGACTTTGAGGCAGGGAATTTTCGTAAAGAATTATTATTTGAGTAGGAACAGAGACTTTTTGATATTGAACAGGATTTTTTAAAATGAACTTTAATTCAGATTTAGAAGAAGGGAATTAAAAAAAATCGCTGTTTCCTTTCAGAATTATAATATTTAAAAATCGTTCAAAAACATCCAAGTATTTTGAACTCTTTTAAATTGAGTAGGAAAACTTAATAATTGATCGTGAGAAAACCAGGAATTTGAAATGATCTGTCTGGTATACACCCATATTTTAATACGCAATACTAAAATAATAAAAAAATACATATCTTAGAATAATTAAAATTCCTTTATCAATGAAAAGAAAACAGCTAAAAAATAATTTCTTGTACAGGATATACCCTATGTGGGCGAAGTCGAAGGAGGACTTTTCCCTGGAAAAATGGTGAAAATCCAGGGAAAAGTTCCATCAGATTCAGTCCGATTTGCCATAAATTACCAACTCGGTCCAAATTTGAATCCCAGAGACGATATTGCGATCCA
>NC_046665.1:61309029-61318172 GCF_010883055.1 Belonocnema kinseyi
ATGGTGAAAATCCAGGGAAAAGTTCCATCAGATTCAGTCCGATTTGCCATAAATTACCAACTCGGTCCAAATTTGAATCCCAGAGACGATATTGCGATCCACATCGCACCTCGTTTTGAAGATGGATTTATCACTAGAAATCACATCCAGTCCATGAATTGGGGAGAGGAAGAAAACGGAGGTCCACTCTTGGTTCAGCCCGGCCAGGATTTTGAAATTATCGTTCTCTGCAAGTACGATTGTTATAAAATTGCAATAAACGGACGACACTATACAGATTTCTACCACAGACTTCCTTACCAAAAAGTCACTCATCTTACGATTGATGGAGACGTTGTGATTTCTTCCATATTCTACGAAACACTTCCGGATTCACAGAGATCTCCCAGAGCTGCTCCTGTCATTCCTGATCTTCCACCTGCAGATTTCGGCCCACCAAGTAAGTTATTCATTTTTTAGTTACTGATTAAGTTAATGGGCAGATTTCCTGAAAATAAAACCAAGAATCCAACAACCAAATTTGGACAATCATCATAAAATGTTCCTATTGCAATCATAAAAAAATTCCTTTCTTCCTTCAAAAATAAAATAAAAGGCCTCTTTAGACAAAAATAAAAAAGAGGGGGGAAAATGAGAAGGCAACCAATAAGATCCCCTTCCTTCTCTCTTGAAAAAATTTTATATTTATTTTTTAATTTTTTATTCCTTTTGTCTTTATTAGTTTTGGTGATTTTATTTATTAATTTTTTTTGCAAAGGCAGAAGTTCCTTTTATTTTCTTTTTTAAGGAAAAAAAGTAATTTTTTGTAGATTGCAATAGGAACATTTTATGGTGATTATCCAAATTTGGTCATTGGATTCTTGGATTTATTTTCAGGACTTATACTCATTAACTTCATTATTGGACGCTAAATAGGATTTTAAATTTGATTTTAATCTCATTTAAATGTCTTAAATTCTGATTTAAGTTGATATGTTAATTTCTTAAAATGTTAATCATTAACTCTGGCCGTTCTAAACTGTTCAAAATAATCTAAAGGGTGTTTGCAGGCCAGGTAAAACCTGGAAATCAGAAAAAAGTTAGGAAATTTTTTTGGTCGGGAAAGTGATCGATCTTCAAAAAAAAGCTAAATTCAATGAATATCTATTGATATTTATGTCTATGTTTGTTTCTCAAGTTTCGTAAATTTTTTTCGAAATATTTTAGGGTATTTCACAGGATCCCAAAAATTTTTTAACAGATTTCAATCATTTGAAGAGTTTCATCACAGTTGAAAGGATTTTGAATATTTTGAAAGATTCAAAGGAATCTGGAATAAATTTTAATAATTTGAATTATTCTAAAAATTTTTTAACATTTTCTGGTATTTTTAAATCGTTCAAAGATTAATAAAATTTAAAAAGATTTTAATAGATTTCAAGGGATTTGAAAGATTTACATATTTATTATTCTAAAATATTTGTCAAGATTCAAAAGGATTTAATCAGATTCTCGAGGATTTCAATGACTTCAAGGGATTTTAAAAGCTCTCAAGGTATATTAATAAATTATTCCAAGATTGTAGCAATTATTAGATTTCATGTAGTTTCACGGGATTTTATGATATTTTGATGAATTTCAAAGAATCTATTCACAAAAATCGAGGGATTTTGTAGGATTTCAAAGCTTTTCAGACATTTCCAAAACTTTTTAAGAATTTTAAAGAGTTATTTTGAAAGATTCCAAGGATGTTTCAATTGATTTCAATAATTTGAAGCGATTTCAATTTTTTACATATTATAGGATGTTTTTAAAGAGCCAAAGGCATTTCCAAGGATTTGAAAGATTTGAGGATAATTTGTTAAAAGTCGAAGAAATTTTGATCAGATTTAAACAATTTGAAAGTATTACAAAAAACTCTACAAAATTTAGTTCGGATTTAGGGTATTTTTAAAGGAATTTTTAAAAGTTTTAAAAAGTTAAGGGATTTTAATAGATTTTAAGGGATTTGAAGGAATTAAAGAAATATTAATTTGTTTTTATATAATTTTCTAGAATTTTGGAATCCCAAGGATGTTTCAATTGATGTCAATAATTTGAAGGGCTTGCAATATTGTACGGTGCTTTAAACAGATTTTAAGAATTCGAAGTGATTACAAAGCATTTGAAAGATTTCAGGGTATTTAAAAAAAAATTCAAAATATTTCTAAATATTTAAGAGGATTTCAAATATTTTAGAGAATTTTAAAAGATGCCATGGAATTTTTATTAGATTTCAATCATTTCAAGGAATTTCAAATATTTTTGGGTATTTAAAAAGATTCCAAGGCATTTTCAAGATATTTAAGCAATTTCAAGCGATTACTAAGGATTTGAATGATTATAAGGGACATACAGAATTTTAAAGGGATGTTAAAAGGTCTGAAATATTTTAGGGTATTTTAAAAGATGCCAACGTATTTTGAAGACATTAATAAAAAGAAAATGCAAAGAATGTCTAAGGATATGATTGTATGGAACGATTTTATAGGATCTACAAAGTTTTAGAATATTTTTAAAGATTTTAGAGGATTTTATTTCGGAAAATATTGTCAACTATCATAGAATTTTACTGGATTTTATAATATTTTAATGGATTTTAAAGAATTGATCAAATTTAGAAAAATTGTCAGGGTAAGTACAAAATGAATTTAAAAAATGTGAAAATCTCTTTAAATCTTTGAAATCTTACGAAATCCCTCATCTCTTGTGAATAAATTCTTTGACGTACATTAAAATGTTATAAAATGCCGTGAAATTCTATGAAACTGATAATATTTTCCGAAATCCCTGAAAATCATTTAAATCTTCGGAAATTTTATAAAAATCCTGTGAAATCTCTAAAAATATTTTTAAAAAATTGTAATCCCTTAAAATCGTTCCATAATCTCAAATCCTTAGATAATCCTTGACAACATTTTAATCTTTTAAAAATCCCATTTAAATATTTTAAATATCCAAAAATATTTCAGACCCTTTAAATTCCCTTAATGTTATTAAAATCCTTGGAAATCTCTTGAAATTATTCAAATCTCTTTAAAATGCCTTGTAATCTTTTAAAATACCCTAAAATATTTAGATACCCTTTGAAATCATTCGAAATTATTAAAATCTATTTAAAACACCCAATAATATTTCAATTTCTTCAAAATCTTTTGATATTATTGAAATTTTTATCAATCTCTTCAAATTATTGAAATCGATTGAAACATCCTCAGAACCTTGAAAAATATCCTCACATCTTTAAAATTCTTTCAAATTTTTGGAAATACCTTTATATGTGGAAATGTTTGAAATCCTATAAAATCCTTTAATTGTTTTTAATAAATTCTTTGAAATCCAATAAAATATTATAAAATCCCGTGAAATTAAATTAAATCTTGGAAAATTTATAAAAATACCTTGAGAGCTTTTAAAACCCTTCAAAATCTTTGAAATCACGGAAAGTCTGATAAAATGCCTTGGAATCTTTTAAAAATATTTCGAAACCTCATAAGCCCTGTAAAATCGTTCTATATCTTCCGAAAATCTAGGAAATTCTATAAAACTTAATAAATATTATTTTTATTTCTTCAAATCCTTAGAAATTTCTTGAAACATGTTTAAATCACTCAAAAATGTCTTGGAATCTTTTAAAATATCCTGAAATGTTTCAAATCTATTGAAATTTCTTGACTTTTTAAAGCTCTTGAAAATTCCTTTAATGTTTTAACAATACTCTAAAATCCGAGATAAAATCCTCAAAGTCCTTTGGAATTTTTAATTGTTAGAAATGAAAAAAAAAATCTTTTTTCTTAAAAACTTCTAGTACCTTTTTTTTCTTTGCTCAAAATAACCGGGGGCTTCCCCGAAACACGTACAAAATAGAAATTGGATGTGCAAGTACTTTTGGGTTGAACTTAATAGAGGCTAGCCGTGACCCTGTTTCTATTTTCCTTGAATACTTGAAAGTTAAATTCCACTCGTAGGACCCGGTGCTTTATACCCTAACTTGGATCCTTCTGCACCAAATGCTCCTCCACATGGATTTCCCCCTGGAGGATATGGGCCACCACCAAATTCTTTTGGTCCGCCAAGTTATGGTCCAGGAGGTCCAGGAGGAGATCCTCGAGGTTATGGCTACGAACCTGGTCACCAAAAAGCAGAAGAAGAAGGAGAATTATCAGGCTTGGATAAAATGGGCCTCGCCCTTGGAGGACTGGTCGCTGCAGGAGGTGTAGCAGCAGCTATGCACGCTTATAACGTAAGTAACTCTCATTTCCACCTTCTTTAAAAGAATCTTTAACAGATTTTCGATATTTAGTCATGTGTATACAAACTTATCCCAATCCGAATTCTTAATGTTCCAAAGTGCCCCCTTAATTACCAGTACAATTCTCGTCTATTTATTTTCGATTCGACTGAATTTATCCATTCTTCGGAAGGGGACTCTTTTCGTAAGCCAACGAAAGAATTACCAGTGATTCTGCTTTATTTTAAATTCCTTTTTATATGTTCTTCCTCGTAGAAGGAATTTTGTGATGGCTAATGTTTGAAACCGACAGTTAAATAACTAGCATAAGTAAATAATCAAATATATAAATAGATTAAGAAAAAGCTTTGAATTTTCAAAATGTTTATTGGGTATTATTTATAAGGTTGCTACAGGTCAGCAATTTCTGGAAAGCTAGGAAAATTCGAGGAATTTAAAACTGGTTTGGGAAAGTTAGGGAATGTCAGAGAAAACCTGAAAGAGTCAGGCAATTTTCGATAAATTAAAGTTTACGTTAATTCTATTATTTTATTAAAAATTCAACCATTTTCTTAAGGTAATTCGTTTTGGTTGAAAAATCATTTATTTGGCATCAAAATTAAATATTTTGGATGACATTTTTTGTCATTATTGACTGAAAAATCTTTTAGTCGTTGAAAACCGTCTTTTTGATTGAAAAATTCAAATCTTTTGTAAGAAATTTAATCTTTTTTGGTTTAAAACATAATTGTTTGGTTGAACATTAATCTGTTTTGTTTGAGAATTCAAAAATTTTGTTAAAATTCCTATTTTAGGATTCAATTCAACTTGTTAAGATTTAATTAAAATTTTATTAAAACTTGTTTTTTTGAAATATCAATTATTACATTTTTCTTTGAGACATGATCTTTTTCGTTTGGAAATTCAATTGCTTAGTTAAAAGTGGAAGTAGGTCGTTGAAAATTTATTTTTTTTTGATGATTTAGTATTTATTTGAAAACCCTTTTTTTTAATTTAACTTATTTGTTCAAAATCCTTTTTCTTCGACTAAAAATTAATTTTTTAAACTGAAAATGTAACCATTCCATTTTTGGTTCATAATTTATCGTTTGTAAGTGAAACTTTCATGGTTTTTTTGAATATTTGACTTTTTGGTAGAAAATTAATTCTCTTGGTTAAAAATTCATTTTTGTGGTATAAAATTCAACTATATGGTTAAAAATTATTTAATTTTTTGAAGATTCATCATTTTAGTTGAAAATTTAACTATTTTGTAAAAAATTTATTGTATTTTTTTGGTTGAAAAAATATATATTTTTTAAACTAAAAATGTACCTATTTATTTTTTTAACTGTAAAATTAATTATATTCTATTCTTTGTTTGAAATTTACCTTGATTGGTAAAAAACACATGTATTTTTTTTAAAGTTGTCTTTGTTGGTATAAAATTAATTTTTTGCTTGAAAATTCAGCTTTTCAGTTAAAAATTAATTTCATTAGTTTAAAATATAACTATTTCATTTTTGCTTGAAAATTCATCATTTTTAGTTGAAAATTCATTAATTTGGTGGAAAACTCATTTTTGGTGGGCTGAAACCAAAATTATTTAGGTAGAAAATTCATTTTTTTTAGGTTGAAAATTCCACTTTTTTTAGAAAATGCTTTTTTTGCTTCAAAATGTAATAATTTTGCAGGAAATCAACTTTTTTTTTCTTAAAAATTTGCCTCTTTTGTTTGAAAATTCAACCTTTTGAATAAAATTTTAGTTTTTTGTTGACTGAGAAGTCTTTCTATAATAAAAATGTTACCTTTTTTTCGATAATTCCTTTTTTTTTGTTTTTCTTCGATTAAAAATTAACATTTTTAACTGAAAATGTAATTATTCCATTTTTGGTTGATAATTTATCATTTATAGTTGAAACTTCATGGTTTTGTTGAATATTTGCCTTTTTTGGTAGAAAATTATTTCTTTTGGTTGAAAATTCATCTTTGTGATGTAAAATTCAACTATTCTGGTAAAAATTGATATTTGTTATTATTGAAGATTCATAATTTTAGTTGAGAATTCATCTCTTTAGTTGAAAATTTAACTATTTTGTAAATTTTTTTTTTCTGAAAATGCATTTTTTAAACTGAAAAAGCTATTCTATTTAATTAAATAAAAAATGACCTATTCTATTTTTTATTGAAAATTCCACTTATTTGCAGAAAATTCTTTTTTCTTGGCTTTTCAATTCAGCCATTTTCTTTTGTTGAAAATTCCTTTTTTATTTTGGAAATGAGCCTATTTTGGTTGAAGATTCATCTCTTGGCTTGAAAATTTAACTATTTTGTTAGAAATTCCTCTTGTTGGTTAAAAATTAATTGTTTTCACTGAAAGTTTAATTATTCTATTTTTTTCTTTCAAATTTATCTTTTTGACCTGAAAACTGTTTGTATATTTTGTTCAATTTTTTTTCTTTTTTGGTAGAAAATTAACCTTCTTGGTTGAAAACTCATCTCTTTAGTTGAAAATGTAACTATTTTCTGGAATTTTTTGTTATTAAATTAAATATCAATTTATTTAACTTATAGTTCATCTTGTTTAGTTTAAAACCCAACAATTTGGTTTAAAGTTCATCTATTTTGTCTTTCCACAAACGTCTTACGTACCATTTATTGTATCAATATTATTGATCTGCAGGCATAGGGAATTTTAAATTGGAATTTTGTAGCAACCCTGATTAGGATACAAATTGTTTACTTTCACGAGACATGTCTTATTTTTTTGATTTCAAACTCATAATTATACTTTTTATTTAATTTATATTTTTTAACTTGAAGAAGAGAAAGGAGCAGAATCAGGACAACGAGCTTCAAGATCACGAAAAAAAAGAATCTTCCAGGAACCAAACAGAAGGTTTAAATTTGGGATCCTTGGGCGCTGCTCTTGCGAGTAGTTTAGCTGCTAATGCCCTTTCGGGAGGAGGAGGCACTAGACCACAATCAGCTGGATATCCTCCTCAAGAATCTGGTGGCATGTTGGGATCTATTCTGGGAGCTCTCGGTGGGTTTTATTTATAACTTTCTATTTTCGAAGATCTGATAGGATTCTTAGAGGAATTATGAAGCTTCGACTATGATTGAATATATGATCGTTTGTCCCAATTAAAATATATTAATTTAGAAAATATCTTCTTTCGAGAATAGCAGTCAATCGTATCTACCTTTTTCTTTGTATGAGTTTCGTTATTAAAAGATTACAAAGGTGAGAGGAATGCTGAGACACGCAATTGCGTGACATCATCTGAGAAACCTATCATTTTATTCAAGGTTCTTAACAAAAGTCAGCAGATCATGGACTTCTCTTTAGTTCAGGGATTACAGTCCGCCCCATTTTTTACCGTTTCCCTAATTTTACCCCCCTTGATTTTAAAAAATACTGTAAAACATTTTAAATAGATCATTTTTTATTAATCTTTCCATTTTGTCAAGGTTTCGATTCATTTTTAAGAATTATAAATAGAAGCTCCAGAAATTAGAAAACAAAAGCAAATATTTGCAAATATTTCCTGAACGATTTTTTTGCTAATTTTGTAGATTTTAAGATAGTTGCAAATTAAAAACATCTTTAGGGGTCAAAATTCTCTAAAAACAAGGGAAATAAGTCGACTTTTCACGAAAATAGAGGAAAAAATTCTTTTAAATAAAATTAATGTGGGTACTAATATCAAATCTAAATTGAAGCGCTTCTAACAACAATTAATTTTCAACAGAATAGTTTATATTTTAACCAAGTAGTAAAATTTTCAATAAAAAAATATGAAGTCTCAACGAAAAAATATACCTTTTATTTAAATTAAAAAATTATTTTTATTTTTTAAAAAGCCGTTGAATTCGTTAAAGAAGACCACTTTTCAATAAATAGCTGATTTTCAAATAAATTATTGAATTTTCAGCTGAAAAAAACCAAACATATTTTTTACAAAACAGTTGAATTTTCGACCAAATTATTGAAATTTTTACCTAAAAAGACGAGTTTTCTACAAAATAGTTCAATTTTCAACCCAAAAGATGAATTTTCCAATAAAATGATAAATCTTCAATCAAAATATTTAATTTTTAACGAAGTATTTCAACTTTCAATTAAGTAGTTAAATTTTCAATAAAATATATGAATGCTCAACAAAAATTTAGTAGATGAAATTTCAAAAAATGATTTTAATTCTCAATAAAGAACAGTTGAATTCATTCAGAAAATACGATTTTTGAACTCAAAAAAAGTAACAGTCAATATTTCCATCAAAAAAGAGTTTACTTTTAAATAAAAGACAGTTGAATTCGTACGAAAAAGACAAATTTTCAACCATATAGCTGATTTTTCAAACAAATTATTGAATTTTCAAGCAAAACTAAATAAATAAATAAAACAAGAAGAATTCCATACAAATAATATAATAGTTCATATTGCCACCAAAAACTTTTTTGATCTTAAATAAAAAACAATTTCATTCTTCGAAAAAGATGAAATTTCAAACAAATAGTTGAATTTTCAGTTAAAAAAATTAATTATCAACAACAACAAAAACTATATTTCTACAAAATAGTTACATTTAAAAAAAAAGAGATGAATCTTCAGCCAAGGAATGAAAAAATAAATAAAAACAGTTGAATTCATCCAAAACGTAGATATTGTCAATGAAATATTTGAATCTTTAACCAAAGAAGATTAATTTTATACCAAAGTATATGAATTTTCAACCAATAAGACGAATTTGCAACAAAATAATTAAATTTTCTACCAAATAATACATTTTTTAACCAAAAATGTTTCATTTTCATCCAAAAATCTAAATAAAGGGGAGGGGTTCTCATTAAACCAACAGTTGATAACGAGTAATGGGGGGGGGGGGGG
>NC_046665.1:61318217-61335493 GCF_010883055.1 Belonocnema kinseyi
GGGTCCTAGTTTTCTAAAAATGTTCTAAACGTACGTATGGGAATGTTTTTAGTGCGTTTCCAGGTGAGCAATGTTTTTAATAGAAAATGAATCTTTTTGTTTAAAAATTCATGTTTTTTAATTAAACATTCAACTTTTTGGTTAAGAATTCTTGAAATTTGATTGAAAAATCGAATTTTTGGGTAGTAAATTAATCTTTTTGTTTAAAAATTCTTGTTATTTAGATGAAAGTTCAACTTTTAGGATGCGTGCTCTTAAATTTGATTAAAAATTCATATTTCTTAGTTAAAAATTCAACTTTCAGGTAAAGAATTTGGTTAAAAATTCGTTTTTTTCGGTAGACGAGGAATCTTTTTATTTAAAAATTCATCTTTTCTAGTTGAAACTTAAACTTTTTGGTTTAGAACTCTCGAATTTTAATAAAAATTCGATTTTTTTGGTGTAAATTAATCTTCTTGTTTATAAATTCATCTTTTTAAGTTGAAACTTTAACTTTTTGGTTTAGAAAGAAAAAAAAATTTTTTAAACATTTTTTAACAAATTAGTTCAACTTGAATAATCCAAATTTAAAAATTCTTCTTAAACGTGGGTAAAAACCGTTTTTTTCGGTTGAAAATTAAACTTTTTATTTTAAAAATAATTTTTTTTTAATTCAATAACTAAGTTTTAAAGTTGAACTACTTTATTTAAAAAATTCTTTCTTTCTTAAAAAAAGAACTTTTTGAATTTTATTGAAAATTCGTATTTTTTGTTCGTATATTAATTTGTTTGTTTTGAAATTTATATTTTTTAGTTGAAAATTCAACTTTTTACTTAAGAATTTTCTTAAAAATTCGTTTTTTTCTCGGTAGAACATTAATCTTTTTGTTTAAAAATTCATCTTTTTTAGTTGATACTTCAACTTTTTGGTTGAGAATTTTTGAAATTTGATTAAAAATTCGATTTTTTTGGTAGTAAATTAATTTTTTTGTTTAAAAATTCTTGTTATTTAGTCGAACGTTCAACTTTTTGGATGCTTACTCTTAAATTTTATTAAAAATTCTTATTCTTTTTTCGTAAAGTAATTTGTTTGTTTGAAAATTAATACCTTTTAGTTGAAAATTCAACTTTTAGGTAAAGAATTTTGTTAAAAATTCGTTTTTTTTTAGGTAAAAAACTAATATTTTTGTTTGAAAATTTATCTTTTCTAGTTGAAACTTCAACTTTTTGGCATAAAACTCTGGTAGAATTCCGTTTTAGTTGAGAATTCAACTTTTTGGCTCAGAATTCTTGAATTCTGTTAAAAAATTTTTGTTTTGTAATAATTTAATCTTTTTGTTTAAAAATTCAAATTTTTGGTTGAGAATTCCTTAATTTGGTTAAAACCGGTTTTCTTCGGTAGAAAATCTAACTTTTTATTTAAAAAATCATCTTTTCTTAAAAATGCAATAACTATGTTTTAAAGTTGAACTACTGTATTATATATTTTTATTATTATATATTTATTTTTTAGAATACTTTTTATAATTATATATTTTTTGCTTACAAATGTTTTTTAATTTTGATTTGATAATGATAAGGAAAAAAAGAAGACGAATGAAATAAAAAAGAGAAGGAAGGGGATTGGTTGGTTGCCTTCTCATTTTTCTTTTTTCTTTTCTATTTCTGGCCAGAAGGAGGAAAACTTTTTCCTTTTTTTTGAGGAGAAAGAAGTTTCTTTTTCTTTTTCTGATTACAAAGGAAACATTTTATTCTGTTTGTTCAAATTTGGTCGTTACATTCTTGATTTTATTTTCAGGAATTATTCACATCAACTTTATTATTGGACGTTAAATAGGATTTTAAATTTGATTTTAATCTCATTTAAATACCTTAAATTTTCAAAAATTCTTTCTTTCTTAAAAATTCAACTTTTTAAATTTTATTGAAAATTTGTCTTTTTTCGTAGTAAATTAATCTTTTTGTTTAAAAATTTATGTTTTTTAATTAAACATTCAACTTTTTGATTGAGAATGCTTTAAATTGGTTAAAAAATCGTTTTGTTTCGCTACAAATTGATTTTTTTTTCTAAATGCAACTTTTTGGTTAAAAACTTAACAAATAGGTGTTAAAGTTAAAGTACTTTCTTAAAAATGCATTTTTTGGTTGGAAAATGAACTGTTTTGTTGAAAATTCCTTTTTTTGTTGTTGAAAAATTACTTTGGTAATTGAAAATGTACTGATTCCTTTTTTGGTCAGAAGGGGGGGTTTTTTTGGGTACAAATTCAACTTTTTGTTGAAATTGAACTATTTTGTTGGAAATTCGTATTTTTTTGTATAAAATTAACTTTTCTTTAAATCAAAATTTCATTTTTTTTTCTAATTCAAGTTTTTTTGTTGAATGAGTCAAAACTTATCAGTGGATAAATAATGCAAAGTTTTCAGTAATAAATGCAATCTTCTTTTGATTTCCCTTTTTTCGAAAAAAGTTCCCTTGTCTATTTAAAATTGAACTCCGGAACCGCTGTGATTCCTGTTAGTTTCTTAATTCGAGTTGTAAATTCCGTTTAGCATGTCTTTTTGGATTAAATTTTAGTTTAGAGAATTATAATTTCGAGCTTTTCTTTAGGAGGAGGAGGAGGAGGAGGAGGAGGAGGAGGAGGAGGAGGTCATCAGCAACCGGCTCCTCAGTCAGATCCTCTGGGAGGATTAGGTTCACTTTTAGGTGCTTTTGGAGGTGGTAATCAGCAACCTGCCTACCAACCTTCGGGAGGCTACGGAGGTTATCAACAAGGAGGAGGAGGATATCCTGGAGGAGCCCAAAGCTCCCAGGGTTCTGATCTTTTAACGAATTTGGGCTCAGCCCTTGGCTCCAGTTTGCTCAGTTCTGCCATCGACGGATTTTCAAAACGCAAGGACGTAAGTAGAAAAAGAGCGATGACCAAATTAGTACAAAGTTCAGGGCAAAAATGAAGATTACTTTTTAGCTAATGTCTAATCGCTTGGCTTTATCTCTCAGACCAGGATCGTAACTGCATGTGTGATATTAAAAATGACTCTTTATCATTACTGTTAATTTATTTATTTATATTTTTTAAGATTGTACTCTGCATGTTGATTTTTTTTCAGTTAAACCTTCAAGGGTTGTTATCTATGAGAAGTGTATAAGAACTTTTTGCAATTCGCAACATTTATGTGTGACATTTTTGTGTGAAATATATTCTATGAACAATGAGTTTCCTTTTTTTTTTTTAGTTTTTACAATCGTTATGTGATTCTGGTGCATTCTGTAATAACGCTTCTAATCTCTGCCTATTAATTCTAAGAGCTGCGGTGTTTTTTTTATCTTTACTAGGTCGATTCTTTCTTGCGAGAAGTGCAATCTGCGTTAGAAGAGGTATGATGAAAAATTATAAGACTTTTAATTAGGGGTTGTCCATAAACTACGTTACCAATAACGTTCGTTACATTTCCCCTGCAACGGTACATTTCACAAATAACTTAATGAATTTTAAAATCACTTTTATATTTCGGAATTCACACGCTATTCCATATTGCCTTTTTCCTCTCTTTTTAAAGAATTTCTCTTTTTTCAAGCTATTTCCCCTTTTTTCGTTATTTCGCTTAAATGCGAACGGAATTAATAGAAAAGACAAACCCAATATAGAAATCCAACTATTTTTTGTTAAAAGTTCGTTCTTCTTGGTTGAAAAGTCTACTATTATATTTTTGGTTGTAACTATTTTGTTAGAAAGTCATATTTTTGGTCAAAAATTAATTTTAGTTTGTTTGAGAATTCACCTGTTTGGTTGAAAATTTAACTATTTGGTTGAAAATTTTTTTCAGTTTTGTTTAGAAAATAATTTTTTAATTTCTGGTTGAAAATTTATATATTTTATTGATCATTCGTCTTTTTGGCAGGAAATTAACTTTTTTGGTTAACAAATCCTCTTTTTGGTTGAAAATTCAACTATTTGATTGAAAATTTAGCTGTTTTCTTGAGTATTAATATTAATATTGATATTTTGAATTCAAAATTAATCTTTGCTTGTAGAAAATTCAAGTATTTGGTTGAAAATTCAACTCATGTTTAAAATTCGTTTTTTTCTTCTTTTGAAAATTGATCTCTTGGTAGAAATTTGATCTTTTTCGGTTAAAATTCAAATTTGTCTTTAAAAATCAATTGTTTTGGTCGAGGATACAACTATTTTGTTGGGAATTCGTATTGTTTTTTGTGAAATATAAAATATATAATATAAATATAAAATATTACATGTTTCGATGAAAATTCATCTTTTTTGATTGAAAAATAAACTATTTGGTCTAAATTTTAACTACTTTGTAAAAAATGCAATGTTTTGGTTGATGATTAATCATTTTAGTTTAAAAGACAACGATTTAGTTATAAATTAACTTTTTTATTCAAAATACATATTTTTTTAGTAAAAAATTTAACTATTCTGTAGAAAATTCGGCTTTTTGGTTTGAAAATTTAACAATTTGGTAGAAAATTAAATTGTTTGGTTAAAAATTATCATTTCTGTTGAAAAATAAACTATTTTGGCGGAAAATTAAAGTATTTGGTTAAAAATTAAAATATTTATTTGAAAAAATAATTATTTAGTAAAAAATGCATCTGTCTTTAAAACCTGCTTCAAAATTAAAATTTTTTGGAGAAAATCCATGTTTTTGTTGAAAGCTCGTCTTTTTTTCCTAGAAAATTATTCTTCTAGGTGGTAAATTCATCTTCGTGGTTTAATGTTTAAATATTTGCTTAAATAGTTTTATTTTTTAGTTTAGAACTCAAGTACATGGTTGAAAATTCTACTATTGTGTTAAAAATACTTTTTTTTAAAGATCCGCCTCTTTGGTATCTGAGAATTGAACTATTCCTTATTTGGTTGAAAATATATCCTTTATATGTTCAAAATGCAACTATTTGGCAGAAAATCCATGCATTTACTTGAAAATTCGTCTTTTTGGTTAAAAAATTAATCTTGTTTGTTGGTAATTCATTTTCTTGGTTGAGGATTCAACTATTTTATTTTAAAAACTTTTCGTTAAATTCGACCGATTGAAATTTGGTCTTTTTTGTTGAAAATTCCTAAATTTGTTGTTGGAAATTCCTCTTTCTGTTAAAGTTATCTTCCTTATTCGAAAATTTGAATGTTAATTTTTTTAAATTCGTGTTTTTGGCTTGAAAATTTAATTATTTCGTTAAGAATGTAATATATTTGAACTTAAGATTTTAGGAATTCAAATCATTTCATACTGAATTCAATATATGGTACCCATATATTAATTTCATTAAAAAGAATTTATCCCCCTATTTTCATGAAAAATCACCCGATTTCCGCTGTACATAGTTACCAAAAACAATTTTTATTCCTATAACGAAAAAAAATGTTAAAAACTGGTTGTTTTCACGAACGCAGAATAAACTTCTGAGGGATTAAAAAAGCCCGAAATTTGTTAACATTATTTATGGACATTCCTTTATGGAAAAAGGCATCGAAGATACTTTTTTTGTTATATCTTTTTCTTGGATGTATTTTTCCAGAAGTCTTACGATTCTTAAGATGTTTCTAGCTTTTCTAAAATATATATACTTTTTTTCTAACTTTGAAGTAACATTCTCAACTTAGAAAACTTGAACCTAGGTATTTTTTGTAATTATAAATCATTTACACAGCAATCGCACCACGAGGATGATCGTCCTTCGTATGCACCACAACCTCAGAATTTCGGAAGACATCACGACTCAGCACCCCCTCAACCTTCTCCAAGGTCTCCTAGCCCTCCAGGGGGTGGAAAATTATCCGCAGCCGAAATTTCCAAAGGTCTCGGCCTTGGCGATGACGAAGATTAATTTAAACGAATTATAAATAATATTTCAATGGTTTTCAGCAGCACATTGAAGTTTTGTCTGGCTTACTCTTTCACATTCAAAAAACATCACAAAGCTTTAACAGAGTGTCTGTCTTACCTGGAAAAACCTGAATAGTTTAGAGAATTTTTGTTTTCAAGTCAGGAAATTTATTCGAGAGCGTGTTTAATTTTTTTTTAATTGTAATATACAATTGAATAACAATGTTTCTGCATTTGTAAAAGTAGCTTTATATTACTATTTTAGTCGAAAGCTTAACTATGCCAGTTAAATATTTCACTATTTTAGATAAAAATTCATTTTTCTTATCAAACATTTTTTTTATTCTAAAATTTAACTGTTCAATTCTTGGTTGAAATTTTTTTTTTAACTAGAAAAATCCATTCTTTTTAGTAGAAATTAATCTTCTTGGTTAAAAATTCAATTGTTCTAATTAATAGTCATCATGTTAGTTGAAAACTGTTCTTTTTTATTTAAAATTAAAATATTTCAGTTAAAAATTAATCTTTTTCATTTAAAACTCGACGATTTCTGTTGCAAATTCATTACTTTGTATTTTAATTAAAAGATCTAAAAGAAATCTATTTTTTCGGGAATAGTTTTATGCAAAATGAGCACGAAAAGGATTCAGGGCCAATTTAGATCCTTTCATTAGGGATTATTCCATGCTCATTTTTTAATTAATTTTTTTTAAACTCTTTTTTACTCATGATTCGTTCCAGTCTGCAGGATTTGCCTATTATTATTATTATGAAATTTCTTTTAATTGTGTTCAAATAATTTTATCTCAAATTTCTTGAGAGAATTTGTTATTTAACTTTTTTTTAAAGAATGTATTAAATATTAGCAATTCTAAAAATATATTAGAATTTTTTGATTGACTTTTCTCCTATTTGGAAAAGGTAATTATCAATTTATTTTTATTATTTATTTTAGTTAAAAATTTATCTTTTTGATAGAAAATTTAACTATTTAGTGTAAAATTCGGTTTTTTTTTTGTTTCAAATATTATTTTAAATTGAATATTTAACTGATTGAGTTGAGCATTCCATCATTTTGGTTAAAATTTATCTATGAAAATCTAATTATTCAATTGTTGATTGAAAATTCATCTCTTTGTTAAAAATTGAACTAATTGGTTAAAACATCGTTTTCTTCTTGCAAATTAATTTTTTATCTAGAAATTTAGTAATTCCATTTTTGGTTGAATCTTCTTAGTTGAAAATTCAATTATTTGGTTGAAAATCCATATAATTTGTTAAAAATCTAATTTTTGGGTTGAAGATTCATATCTTTTGTTGAAAATATAACTATGTTGGTGTAACATCTTTATTTTGTTCAAAATTAATTTTTTAAATTGAAAATTTGATTATTAAATTTTTCATATTTTTTTAGTTTAAAATTCATCAGGTTGGTTGAAAGTAAACCTTTGTTTTTTTTTTGAAAATCCAACTATTTGATTGAGAATTAATCTGTATTTTAGAAATGTATTAGAATTTTTTAATTGCCTCTTTTCCTATTTGGAAAAGTTAATTATCAATTTATTTGTATTATTTATTATATATAATGTATTATAGATATTTATTATTTATTTATTCAATATTTAAAAATCATTATTTGTTAACTGAAAATGTAAGTATGCCAATTGAATATTCCATCTTTTATGGTTGAAAATTCATTTATCTTGTTAAAGATTAGTTTTTTAACTGAAAATTTAATTGTTCTACTTTGGGTAGATAATTTATCTCTTTTAGTTGAAAATTCGACTTTTTTTGGTAGGAAAATTTAACTATTCCAGTTAAAGATTCATCATTTTAGTTAAAAATTTATCTTTTTGATGGAAAATTTAATTATTCAGTTTAAAATTCGTTTTTTTTTGTTTAAACTAAATTTATTAATTGAATATTTAACTGATCTCTAAAAATGTAAGTATTCAATTTTTGGTTGAAAATTCAACTATTCAACTTTTGATTAAGAATTAAACTTTGATTTTTTAAATTGAAATTTGGACTATTACATTTTTGGTATTTGTGTAGTTTAAAATTCAACTATTTGGTTAAAAGTAGATCTTTTTTATTAAATACCACTATTTGATTGAGAATTTATCTGTATTGTTGAAATGCAATATTTTTACTTGAAAAGTTAGGAATTTAAATCGGTTTAAATTGAATTTAATATTATACCCACACTAATTTTACCTAAATATGCACTGAATGTTAAGTATAAAAAGATCAAATAAAAATTTGTTTGCATTTTTATTCTAAATTTTTTTTCCAGGATTGAGGAAGACACCCTGTTTAAACAGAGATTCATTGTTGAATTATTACTTTTGAATCAAAAGTAAAAAAAAATATTTATGCATGATTAGAAAATATATTAAGACAGCGAATTTTATTCGATGTTTGAAAAAGGCCTTGTAGCTCAGGTATAAAGGGCGTAAGCATTTTTGCGAGTACAAAGAGAATCTCACATATTTCCGTTATATTTTAAGATAAATTTTATTGAACTCGTTGAGGATAATTTTTGATCTATCAAGACATCCAAGGCTATTTTTTGCTATGCGGTATTTTTAAGATTAGTGGAAACAGGAGCATCGAGTAAAATAGTTTTAGACAATTTATCTAATTGTTGAGAATCTTATTTTTTATCTTGAGACGCTGATTTTTTAGGCCCTCTTTCAAGTCTCGATGTACGGCTAATACTACACAGTTGTATGCATAATTGCTTCCAAAGCGATCAAATAAATTAATTTATGTGAATGAACCTTTTTTTAATTAGTAATCTTGGTCTAGGGCTATTCTCGATGAAGAGGCTTCTGCCATTGGTCGTCTTTTTTTCTGTGGAAGGAATATAAGCTGTGAATTAATTTTTTGAGAATTTTAATCTAAACATTAACAGGGCTCGGATCTTGCGACTTTTTTGAGAAAAATGCGACTTTTTCAAGAAAAATACGACTAATTGAGTTTTTTCTGTTTTTCTCAGAAGTTCGCTATTGTTAGTTTCAAATTGTACCACAATGAAACTTTTCAGCTTGAAATTTAAAACCATACAAAGTTGTAATATTTTATTAGAGAAAAGTAAAAATTGAATAATTTCTTACTAAAGCTTTATAATTCCAAAATTTTTAATTAAGGGCGGTTGCAATTAAAAAATTTCTAATGTTGTCAATCCGTATTCGAAGTTTTAATTTTTTCAATTCGTAAGCCCTAACAGTTGGACACTTTCAAGTAAAAAACGTTTAAAGTCAATTAATTTCAAATTGTAATATAGTCTTCATACTTTTTTCCCCTTTTTGAAAGAATTTATTATTTTTTTTCCTGTTTTCAGCCCATTTAAAAAATCCAAATATCTTTGGTTGAAAGACTTAAATTTTTTTTTTTTGTTTAAAAATTCGACTATTTGGTTGAAAATTCATCTTCTTTGGTAAAAAATGTGAATTTTTGTTGAACATTCGCCTTTTTGGATAGAAAAGTCATCCTTTTAGATTGAAAATTTCCCTGTTTTGTTAGAAAAATCATCTTTTTTGGTTAAAAATTAATTTTTTGACTGAAAGTTCAACTGTTTGGATGTAAGTGCAACTATTTGGTTAAAAATAATGTCTTGTTTATTATAATCCAACTATTTTATTACAAATTTCATCTTTTCTGATTGAAAACTATCTATTTATTGAAATTCCAATTTTTCAGACTGGCGATTCAACTGTATTCTAAAAAATTCTCTTTTTTGGCTTGAAATGCAACTGTTTTTAATTGAGATTTAATCTCTTTTATTTGAAAATTCAATCATTCGGTTCAAAATTTAATCATTTCGTTCCAAATTCAATTAATTTGTTCATCTTTTTTGGTAAAAAAATTTAACTGTTTTGTGGGACATTCATCTTTCTTAGTTGAAAATTATTTTTTGTTTAATTCAACTGTTTTGTAAAAAATTTATTTATCTTGAAAATCCAACTATTTTGTTAAACAATCGTATCTTTTGACTGAAGGATTAACTATTTGGTATTAAATTCAACTATTTATTATGAAATATATTTTTTTAATTTAACTATTTGGTTAAAAATTCATATTTTTTGTTGAAAAATTAAATTTTTTGTTAAAAATTAAACTTCCCAGGTTGATAATCGAAGGGGCTTTAAAAAAACTGCCTTTTTGGCTTGAGAATTGAACTATTTTTTTGAAGTTTCTTTTTTTAAATTGGACTATTTGCTTGGTTTGAGAGATTTTTTCCCGTTTTCAAGTAACTAAATTAAAAGAACCCAACAAGGTCGAAAAGTTAACTTTTTTTTAATATTCGTAGGTTTTAATTCAAAATTCATCCATTAAAATCGAAAATTTTTCTCTTATGGTAGAAAAATCACATTTTTTTGGTTGGAAATTTATCTTTCTTCTTTAAAAATGTAGCTGTCTTCTAGAAACTTCGTCCTTTGGCATGAAAATTAAACTATTTGCTTCAAAATATATTATTCAAATTTAACTATTTGGTAGATAATTCGTCTTTCTTCGTTGAAAATGATCTTTTTTTGTTAAAACTTTAATTGTTCTGGTTGATAATTCAACTGTCATTTAAAAAATTCGCTTTGTTGGTTTGAAAATTCGAAAATTCGGTTTGGTTCAAAAGAATTTCTCGTTTTTACCATATTTCAAGAAAGTGAATTAATAGAACCCAATAAGAAAATTGAACTGTTTTTGGTTGAAAGTTAATTCTTTTTAGTAAAAAGTTCCACTATTTGATTGAAAAATTTATTATTTGGTTCTAAAGTAATCTTTTTTTATCAAAAATCCTACTATTTTGTAGAAAATTTATCCTTATGGATTGAAAATTTATCTTTTATGGTGGAAAAGTAATCTTTTTGCTTGAAGCTTCATATTTCTTGGTTAAGAATGAACTTTTTTGTTGAAAGTTCAACTGTCTTCTGAAAAAATGGTCTTTTATCTTGAAATTTTTTTTTAATTCAACTAGTTGGTTGAAAATTCATCTTTCTTCGTCGAGAAGTTTCTTTTGATGTTTAAATTTTTACTTTTCAGGTTCATAATTTAACTGTGTTTTTAAAAATTCAATTGGTTTGTTTAAAATATTATAAACCTAAAAAGGAAAAATATATACAAAAAAGAAATATTTTAAACACAAATTCAGAATCCTTCAAGCTGAATGACTATTGTTAAAAATTTGTTCAAAGAATATTTGAAAATCGATGAAAATTATCGACTCTACGTCTGATACTGCTTTTTTCATTGCTGTTCAAATGTTATGCGAACTAATGCGATTTTCTTCAGCCTTCTAGTCGATCCGATCCCTGTATCAATTTTAATATTATAATTTAACTTACTTTTGAATCGGCTTTCAAAGCACGGAGTTGTTTCCTTCGATTTCTGGTGAAGAAACCTAATTTTGTCAATATTAAAATTAGTAAAATGAGTAAAAGAATTCCTAAAAGAATTGATGATACCAAAATCCAAAGGGCAATTTTTTCTTCAATAGGCGATCCCAAAAATGTCGTTCCCACATAGGTTGTATTGCTTTTTGTTTCGATTGTATTAGCAAATCCCTCGGATTTTGTGATAATCATTGTACCTTCCGTAACAAAAAATAAAATATCTTTTCCCTCCATCTCGGTCGCTGAAAATAATTTTTTTTATATTTTCAAACATTAATATTTTGAATTAAATTAATAATCTTACATTGAAAAGTCGATGATTGTAATTCCATTTTCAGAAGAATTTTTGTATTCGATGAATTGAAAAGTCCATCTAACATGCAATTTACTTTTATACAATTAATGATTGGATTTGAACAATTAATGTATAAACTTCTATTTTCAGGTGGAACATATTTTAAAGGGTTTTCTGTCACATTAATCGTTTCGAAAACTGCGATTGGTTTTGATTTTTCGAAATCACCATTTAGTACTGAATTGCTTTCTTCCTTGAGCGGAATGAACCTTTCTTTATTTGAATCGAAGCAAAGAATCTCCTGATTATTTATGAATCCGACAATCTGAATGATTTTAGCGATTTCAATATTATTTTCTTTCTCTTGCAGGACAGTAGGAATTTTTAAGGTGACTATGACTTCTTCTACTGCACAAGAACCGAATTGTTGAATTTCGTAAAGGTGCTCGAAAATTCGGTGCTTTGGACTTTTTTCCTCTCTCGAATAGGAATACAAATCTTCTGAAGTTTTCCTGAAAATTTAAAGTGTTTTGGTTTCCCGTATTTAAAGTTAGATAGAGAATTCGATCTTATTATTGTAGAATTACCCTGATAATAGTACATCCAAGTCGACGGCAAAATGAATTGGCATTTTGTAAATTTTATTCTGGTTGGAGTTTAAACTTTGAGTCGAAAGTTCAGCTTTGAGTTCTGTATAATTACTGTCGCATTTTAATCCACTCGTGGCCAGTTCTAATTTTATTGTTTTCTAAGAGAAAATTAAATATAGAAAAAGGCGGTTTCTTTTTGACAATTCATCTGCTTGGATTGAAAGTTCAACTACTTGTCTGAAAATTGAGATCTTTTTATGCTAGTGATAAAAAATTGAAGAAAGTTAAAAAATCTTACGCTGCTTTCTAGAGGATTTCCAACATCACAAGTCACTTCAATTGCTCTTTCAATTCCATTCATTTCCATCGAATTTTCGCTACATTCTGGTGGAATACTTGCTAAAACTAATGGTTCTGAAATTAAAATTCGAACTTGGGTTTGATAAGCATGTTCACCTTCATTCGAAATATTCAAAAATATGGAAAAAGTATTTCGAGATCCAAGAACAAAACTATTATTTTGCAAATTGCTCGACATCGAAATATCTAATTTTGAATTGCAGATGTCATCAGATCCACAATCAACAGCAAACATCAATGGAATCGCATCTTCAGTTTTAGAATTTTCTTTGTTTATGATAGGGCAAGTTTTGCAAAATTGGTTATTCGTAATTGTTTCATTATTTGAATAAAAAATTAGAGATACTGCTATTTCGATTGGATCTATAAAGTTCTGTATCTTATCCTGAAATAAGAATTGAAAACATTAAGTTGAAGTGGGAACGGCTATTTCAATTTTCAAGTGTAAAAATAATTAAACATTCGATTTTACATTGAGATATATTTTGAAGTTTTCACACAACTCGATGCTCTTGCTCAAAGTTCTTGGAAGTTCGTAAATTGTTGCATTATTTGCTTCCTCTGATAATCTAGCTCTTCCAAAAATTTCATCAATCTTTAAAAGTAACGTCACGTCTGAAAAATGAAATTATTTTAAAGCTTTCTTTCCAGCTAACAAAAATGACAGTCATTTTTTGTTAGGATGCAACCAGGCAATCTTTTATATAAATGATTCGATACATATTATACACTCAAGTGTACAATAATCTGTTGTTTTTTAACAATTGTAATTTTTAATCATTTAAACAAATTTGAGATTAGAATTTTTTTTTAATATTTGTGACAAAATTTTTAATAACTTTTAAAAACTTTTAGGAAAAGTTCGAATAATTTTAGAAGATATTTAGAAGATTTAGCATTTCTGGTACGATTAAAAAAATAATGTTTTTAACATTCTTGGGAACATTTTTAATGGTTTTTTATTTTGTAAAATGAACTTGAAATGAAGATTGGAAAAGACTTTTAAAAAATTCGAAAAAGAGTGTAAAAGATTATATTAAAACAAAATATTTCAATTTGGAAAGATTACAAAATTAAAAAAATACGAGTATTCAAGAAATATCTAGAAGATTTTAAATGATTCAAAAATAATTTTTAATTTGAGAAGATTTCTAAATCCAATGTAGATTTTTAAAAATCTCAAACAATAAATTTAGAAGCTTTTAAAGACATTGAAAGGTTTTAAGTTCATAAAAAAACAATTTTTCTCAAGATTCCTGGGAAGATTTTAAACGATTTTATAAAAATAAATTTTAAAATAATTTTAAAATATATTTCAAAACATATTAAATGGTTTCCTAAAATTTTCAAAAATGAAGTTATAAAGTAAATTTAAAAACATCAAAAAATAAAAAAAATATATCGAAAAATAATTTAGAAGATTATAAGACAATTTTTTTAATTTTGCAGGAATTAAAAGAATTCGAGGAAAACTGTATTATTTCAGAACATATTTCGAATTTTAAAGAAAAAAAATTAAATAGAAAATTGAAAAAGATTTTGAAACATTTTAAATGATTTCCTCAAATTTCAAAAAAGAATTCTGACATTTGAAGAATTTTTGAGAAAATTAAAAAAAATAAAGATTTTAACCAATTTAAAACAAAATTTATATTTTTTAAGATTTATAAATCAACTTTTGAAGCATTTTAGGGATTTCAAAAGGGTTCAAAATGATAAAAGAATTATCAGATTCCTGGAAAAATGGTAAGTAATTTCTTATTTTGAAAAAATTAATTTTATGAGGATACGTACAAATATTTAAAAACGTTTCAAACCATAACAAATATTTAAAAACTGAAAGGTTTCCAAAAATTTATAAAATATTTTTTAATTTCTTCAAAACTTCTAGAAGTCCTAAATATCTTTTAAACATAATCGAATTTTCATTATATTTATATAAACTTAAAAACAAATAAACTTACAAGATAGTTATTTGCAATCTTTATTTTGCTTTGAAAATTATTTTACCCTTTAAATTATAATTTCGAAGAAATTTTTTTTCTTATTTCTTGACTGAAAAATCGTTTTTGGTTGAAAATTCAACTGTTTTGTAGAGAATTTGCATTTTTAGATTGAAAATTTAAATATTTAGTTGAAAATTGGTCGTTTTGGATGAATTCAATTATTTTTTATTCAAAATGAAAATCTGTTTCAGTTGGAACATGAATTAGGTATTACGTTTATCGTTAAGAATTTTTTGTTTGTTGAAAATGGACTTTAATGTTCAAATTTGGATTTGACATATCTGAAAGAACTGATATCTGATAAGTGATATATCCTTAAAAACAAATCAATTAAAAAATAAGTAGTTTGAAATTTTGATTTTTTCTTAATATTTAGGTTCTTGAAAATCTGAGTGGTTGTGAAACTGTGTGTATATTGGGAAAAATTCTATTTTTAACAACATTTTCGAAGAAATTCCAGTAAATTAAAGTAAAAAGATATTTAGAAGTTTTGAAACAATTTAAAAATAATTAAAAAGTTTTACATATTTTAAAAATTCATTAAAAATTGTAAATTCTTTATTATTTCGAATTAAATTTGGTTAAATTTACGTATTATTAAAAATAGAACCTGTAAAAAATAAATTTCCTCTTTTTTTTAATAATATTAACAATATTAAAAAATATTAAGATGACTTATTTTGTTCAAAAGTTAAATTCCTTGATTAAAAATTCATTCATTTGGTTACAAATTTACAATTTTCGCTAGAAAATTAATGTATTTTGCCAAAATTCGTATTTTTTGTGGAAAATTAATCCTTTTGTTTGAGATTTGGAAAGGTTTCAAGAATGAGAACATTTTCTTGAGATTCTTAAGATAATTTAAAATGATTTTTCTTTTGAAAAAATGACTTTTAGTTTTTAAACCTTGTCAAACAAAAATCTGGAAGATTTTAAGTCAATTTTTTTCATTTTGCAGAGATAAAAAAAAATTGGGAAAAATTCGAATCATTTGAAAATATGTTTAGAATATTTAGAAGTTTATGCAAAAATTTTAGAAACTTTTTGAAAAAGTTTGAATTGCTTAAAAATATATTGAGAAGGTTTAGAAGGTTTAGAAGGTTTGAGGTTTGAAAAGATTACAAAATAATTAAAAATTTGAATATATTAAAAAATGTTAAACAAAATGTAGATTCTGGAAGACTTTGAAAATTAAACTTTATCAAGTTTTCTAAAGTTTCAAAAGAGAAAAAAATTTCTTAAGCTTCATGAGCAAATTTCAAATTATTTTATATTTTATATTCTTAGAATTTTTGAAGCGAGTAAAAATACTTTAAAAAATTGAACGTCTTTCCGAAAATGTATAAAATTTCTTGCAATCGTCTAAAAGTGTGAAATATATTTTAAACTGACTCAATTTTTTCCTAATATATTTTGTAAAATAAAAAAAAGTACTTTTAAAATTTCTAGATTCTTTTTCGACACATTTGAAATCTTACGAATTTTATTTTGAATTTTCTCAAGAATCTTAGGAAAATTATGTTTATATAACTTTAAAAACAAACTGCATACTTATTTCCTTGTTTTTAGATCTGATGATACAATTTTACTTTTAATAATGTGTTCAAAAACTTTGAAATATAGGTAGTTCTTCGAATTTTTTTGTGAATTATTAAACAAAAAGCAGATTGGTATAAGACCACTATAAAAACATTCGCAGCTAAGAATTGTATTCTAGCAATAAATTACTGTCTGGTAGCGTCGTAAAGAAACCAGAAGAAGTTTATTATTTGTTTCAGATTCTTCAGACCATTGAAAAAAAATTGAAATTAATTCCACTTACTTAGACTTTCGGGTACGTGTATGCCAATATAATAAAAACAAGCTTCGACAATAAAAAATGTGGAATTTCTTTGTAATGTCGAAGCAGCTACGGGAGTAATTCTTGATACTCTTAAAGTAACAACAGGTTTAGAGCGTAAAAGAACCACTTTATCAGATAAATAAGCTCCGACTGCAATATCAGGATATTCATTTCCATCGATATCACGAGCTTCTGAGATTGAAATTCCAAATCCCTGAATCGAGGGAGAAAATTCAGAGCCTAATATTTTTTGACTTTGCTGTAAACCGTCTTTACTTCCTCTGTAAATGTATATAGCACCATGATTATTTTCATAAGGGGCTCCAATTGCGATATCGCCATAATCATCGTAATCAATATCTCCGATACAAGATATTGCTGATCCAAATCTTCCTTTCACAGCTTCTCCATGAATATATTGTGCTTCAAGATAGTCCTGAAAAATTACGATTTGGACATTATTTAGAGGCGTGTGAATAAATATTGGTTGAATATGAAACTGGACATTTTTTACTCCTATTTCCAAACATAAATACCTTGGTATTTAAAAATAGATCCTTCGAAATTGAAACGATTTAAGGAAGTTCCGGGTGTACCGTCAAATTCAAAATTACTTAATCATTTTGGGAGGGAAGGGGGTGATAGAGAGGGTCACGGATTTTTCTATGATATAGAATATTTTGTTGAAAATTAAACCATTTTGTTCGAAATTCATTCTTTTTGGTTGAAAATTCGATTCTTGAGGTTGAGAATTTAACAATTTAACAACTGTCTGGTTGAAAATTAATCTGTTTTAATTGAGGATTCAAATCTTTATTGGTTTAATTCAACTTTTTTTTTAATTATAAATTTTTGTTGGTTGTAATATCAATTCTCACATTTTTTTGAATATTTATCTTTTTAGATTGAAAATTAATTTTTACATTGTCATCAGATAAGGTATTAGATTTGTTTAAAATTTTA
>NC_046665.1:61335593-61340769 GCF_010883055.1 Belonocnema kinseyi
AAGGATATCCCGTAACATTGTCCAGGCGCCCTCTAAATCTTTGTTTTTTATACGGTCCTCCCATGTTGCCCTATCTATGCTTTCGATTATCTTATTTTAGAACTATATTCGCACATCCGGTTTCTCTAGGTTCTCAATTTTGATTCGCTTTTGTTTTGCTTTCTTGGTTCACTTTTTTCTCCAACCCCGACCTAAGTTAATTTTTGAGATCAGAAGGTAATGATCAGTATTGCATTCAGGACCCCTCATGACCCTTGTACCTTTGACTAACTCTCTAAGTCTTTCATCCGCAACATACAAATTCAATTATACTGCGGCTATTTCCTTTAGACCAGGTGTACATGTGGATCATTTTATGCCTAAACCAAGTATTTGTAATAAACAGACCCCTTTCTAAGCATAGACCAACTAGTTTATCTCCGTTATAGTTTGTTCTTGGATCCCCAATATTACCTAATACTCTTTCTGTATCCTGATTTTGGATGCCCACCCAACCGTTCATGTCTCCCAGTAGAATTATTTAATCTATTAGAATGTCGTTTGGAAAATTCATTTGTTTGGTTGAAAATTCGTTTTGTTTTTGGTTGAAAATGTCTTGTTTTTAGTAGAAAATACATGTATTTTGTTAAAAATTCGTCTATTTTGTTCGAAAATTAATCCTTTTCTGGCTAAAACCCACTTTGATACTTTTGAAAAATCTTACTTTTTTTCAATTTACATTTTTCGATAGTATATCATACTATAATTTTGTGAAGATCCAAACAGTGCGTCTATATTTTTCTGCAACCAACACTTGCATTGCTCGCCTGATTGATGAAAGTATCTCATGGCTCAGGCTGCTAAGAAAGCGTATGAACATCCACCAGCTTTTTCTGCTGATGTTCAAGAGTTACTAAAACCGATTTACGAGGATTCTTCGAAAATGGAGCTGCTCGAACGGTGCTTGGGGGGCCATACACAAAATAACAATGAAAGTTCTAACAAGTGTGTATGGGATATGGCGCCCAAGCACATGTTTAATGGCAAACAAATTTTCGAGATTGCATGCAAAACTGCGGCTTGCATCTACAATGAAGGCTATAATCCAGTTTTGAAGATAATGGAGGTACTAGGCATCAAACTCAGCCCGATTTCCATCGAATTCGCTAAGCAGTGCAATAAGTTCCAAATAGGCCTAAACGAAACGAAAACACGAAAGATTGGAAGAAATTGAAGTTCAGGAACAAACAGAAGGCGGTATATACGGTCCAGGCTTAGTTGATTAAATTTAGGTAAGATTTTTTCATGATTTAAAAAAAAAACTTCGAACGCGTTTTTCTCAAAACAACTTTTTTTAGAACGGGAGGCACGATTTCTGTAAAACGAATGGACTGATTCTTATAAAAATTTAACCATATATTCCACATACAAAAAGACGGAAAATGGACTACGGGCGAGTTATAATTTTGAGTTTTACCTATTTTTTTCAATAAAATCAGTGCAAAAAAAGCGTTTAAAAAAAAATTTTATTACGACCGCCATTTTGTTATTTATTGATAAAAATCAATATCCGTAGTTCATCTTCCAGCTATTGACATACTGAAACTAAAACACTGTGATTTTTTTGTTTCAGATAAGCCGTTGTTGAGATACTATGCCTCCCGTCTACCTACCTCAAAATCATGGCCTTATGTTCAACTACAGTTTTAGTGTATAAAAACTGAAAGAAAGCAGTAACAACATTTTTTTCTTACATTTTTAGACTTTATTTATCAAACCTTTCAATGTTTACACCAATATATTTCATATTATTCTTTGAGAAAAATCGCAAAAATAGCCTTTTTATAGCGTTCAAAGTGGGTTGTACCTTTAATTGAAAATGTAACAATCTTGTTAAGAAATCGTCTTTTTGGTCAAAAATAATTCTTTTTTAATAAAAATTTAATCTTTGTTCTTAAAAATCTAACTTTTTTGATGAAAATAAATGTGTTTTGGTTGTGAATTAAACTATTTTGTTAAAACCTTTCCTCTTTGGTTCAAATCAACTGTTTTTTTATCAAGATTTTACCAAAAAACTCCATTCCGCCCAAATTCATACAACTAAATTTCTTCAGTAAAAAATACGGAAGGTTGGGGGGGGGGGGTAAAAATTAAGGACTCTAACAAAGGGTGGTACGTGTTTCAAAATTCCGGAAAAAATACTATACGTAAATAATTTAAAAAAATAATAGTGAATGTCATAATTATGTTTTTTCTTGCGCTTTAGGCAAAAGTAATTTTCTTTCAATTTTAATGTGTTTTCAATAAATATTACTTAAAAATTTCTTTGATTCCCAATATGCCTAACCATAAATAATTATACGTATTATTTCTAAATAAAATGATTTTCTTATAAATGAGTTTTTGTAAATTAAAATGGAATGAGAATTACGACTTTTTCCCAAAGCAAAAGAAGAAACACAAATACACAAATATCTACTACATTTAAATAAACAATTGTGACCTCAACTATTTTTTTATTATTTACGCATGGTTTTCCCTTCTAAAATTTGTTCCAATAATCAATGAGATTTTTTTCGTCAACTTTATAAATCAAAGTAAAGAATAAGTAATTTCCAATTTGACTGTACACATATAACATTGTTAAACATTAAAATGTTCTATGTAGAATTCAAAATTGATGAAGCATTGTACTTCAAGATCTAATTTGAATTTTTCGAATATATTTTGTGCGGATATTTTTTTTTGTACCATTGGAAATCTATCGACTATGCAATTCATTCCGCTTTTTATTTCTGAGCCTTTTTTAAAAATTGAAAATTTGACTTTTTATTTTTACATCCTCATCAGAGAAGGTATTAAATTTGTGTAAAATCTGCCCCCCCCCCCAACCCCAGTTTTGCCAAATGTCCACGTTTTGAAACCCTCTGAATCCGAAAAACAGGTTTTTATGAATGTTTCTGTCTGTATTTCTGTCTGTGAACACGATAACTTTTGAAAAAATTACTCTATTAGATTTGCCTTTGTTACACTCGTTTAGTGTCATAACTAAATGTCAAGTTCGTTAGCCAGCCATTTTGGATAAAAATTTAAAAATTGGGAAGATTTTGAATATTTTTGACACCACTTTTTTGAAAATTCAAACATTCTCTGTACGGTTATTCATAGTATTTAAAAAGACAAACTATTTATCTTAATGAAAAATCCAAAAATTACATTTTTCAGCCAAACTATGCAAAATACGGTTAAAGATAAGTAAACAAAAATTGAGCATTTGAAAAAGATCTAAAAATCTGCTATCAACCATTTTTTGATAGGATGCGTAGTTTTGACTTTAATCATGCAAAACATCTTCAACAGTACAAAAAATCTACCTGCTGCCTGTGCACATTCTTGTCACAGCGTTTGTCTTTTAATTTCTTTTTCATCTCGTGTGTGGGGTTTCAAAAAATTAAATTTCTTAAGTTTCTAATCCTATTTTTTACGATTAAAACCAAAAACAGAACTATCAAAAAATTATTTATGACAAATCTTTTTTACATTCTCATCAGAGAATGTATTAGATTTGTGTAAAATTTGACCCCCCCTTCCCTAGTTTTTGTCTAAAGGTTCACGTTTTGAGACCCTTGATGCCAAGTTCATTAGTCAGACATTTTGGATAAAAAAAAACCTAAAGTGAGACCATTTTGAAAATGTTTCATAGTTCAAAAATTCTCTGTACAGTTGTTCATAGTACTTGAAAAGAAAAATGTGACTTTTCGATATAGCTCTATAAGATTATCATATCAACTTTTTAAATATTTTCGAAAAATTGAAAATTCAAATTTTGACCGCACAAAAACTAAAAAAAATCAAATGCATATTGCGGTCAAACTACGCAAGATAAGAAAAAAATTATAAAACAAGCATTGTGCATCCAAAAAATATCTACAAATTTTGTATTAATCACTTTTTTATAGGACACGTAATTTTTGTTTTATTTATGAAAAAAAAATTGAAAATACAAAAATTAAATTTTTCGACACGCGGACAATGTGGAACCGACTGTTGGCCCAACTTTGGACCAAAAATGGACTAAACATCAGGGCAACTATGGGAAATCTTTCGTTAACGAGTAAAGCCGACTACTGGCCCAACTCTGGGCCAAATTTGGCCCAGAGACCAGCATGAAGGGATTTAGAAAGTTCTGAAGAAGTTAGGCCAACTATTGGCCCAAACATGGACCAACCATCGGGGCAATTATGGGACATCTTTCGTTAACGAGTAACGCCGACTACCGGACCAACTCTGAGCCAAAGTCGGCCCGGAGATCGACATAAAAGGATTTAGACGTTCTTCTTAATAAAAGGAGAAAAAAATTTATGAATGAATTTCAAAATATTTCAAGTAATTTTAAAGTTAATTTTAAATACTTTTGATGAGTCCAAGAGATTTTGAGTGATTTTAAGGGATTTTTGTGCCATTTCAATTGATTTAATATGGTTTTAAAAGTGAGTCAAAATATTTAAAAGAGTTCAAGATATTTTTCATGAATTTAAGTGATTTGAACTAATTTTAAAGAATTTTTTTAGGAATTTCGGTAGAATTTAAGTTACTTTTAAGATTTTAAAGTAATTTTAAAATATAAATAATATTCTTGAAATCTTTAAAGTCTGTTAAATATCTTTAAATGCTCAGAAATTTGTAGAAATCCTTTGAATTCTAATGAATCTCTTAATGTATATATTTATTTTTTTCAATCTTTTATATTATCTTAAAATATTTTTGAATTTAGTTTAAAACTTGTTTAATCACATAAAATATTCAACAATAATTTGTAATATTGCTCAAATCTGATATCTTATTACATATATTATTGTGAGCTTAGCAATATTGTTACATTCTCATTCCTGAGAATGTAATCATCCAAATTTTCAATCTCTGGTTTTTAATGGATCTTTACGTTTCGGCGCTCACAGAATCCGAAAACCATAAAGTGTCATCGGTGTCTGTTTGTCTGTATGTATGTAGGTCTGTATGTATGGTTACCTGAATGTTGTCGCCACGCTACCTTTTGAAGGATTTGTCCAATCGAGTCCGCATTTGATACACTTCTGAAGGTCCCCAAAATAAAGGCTAAGTTCGTTAATCAGATATGTTGAATCAAAATTAAAAAATTGAGATTGTAGTTTATGAGGGGTTTGAATTACAGTATGTG
>NC_046665.1:61340869-61362761 GCF_010883055.1 Belonocnema kinseyi
AAAAGGGAAAAGGATTAAACAGCCACAACAGAGTCCTATTAGGATCAGGAAAAATAAAATCTGAACATTATTTTGCAATATCTGAATAAGCAGTGCCAAACCAAGGTACACACAAAAAGAAATTGTTATAGGAATTTGATATAATAGTTTTTAACATACAATGTAGAATATATTGCACTGTGGTCTGTGCACAAATGTATAGGTTAATGTAAAGACCGAGCGCGGAGCGCGGTGCAAACACATTATCGAGCGCATATCAATTTATGATGGCCGGGCACAGCCGTCGGTTATATTTCAGATTTTTTTGTAATACTTCCAGCTGGGTTAGCCGAGAGGTTTTAGGAGTTAGGAATGCGAAACTTAAAGGGTTCGAACCCCAAGGCGAATAAAAATGTTTATAGCGTGCGATTATAAACAGTGTAGTGATTTTATTATAATTATTAAACTACCCATCGTATCCTCTACTATAAGATTAGTTCTATAAAATTTAATGGATATTTTTTTCCATGTAATTGCCATAGTTGGCCCGATTTTCGTAAATGATATTGTACCAATAGTCGGCAAACAGAGTTGGGCCATAGTTATCATTTCGTTATGTTGGCTAATGACTGGTTTGAAAAGTTAGCCCAACAGAAGTTCGGACTCACTCAGAAAAATCGTTTTTTTTTTATTTATCACTTCAATTATACCGGAGCTAAAAAAATGTCTCTTTAAAAGGTTGATTGTTTTCGAAATTCTGTTTAAAATAAGCCCAGGATTTAAACATAATTTCGAAAACAATCAACCTTTTAAAGAGGCATTTTTTAGCTCCGGTATAATTAAAGCGATAAATACAAAAAAAAACGATTTTTCTAAGTGAGTCTAAACCTTTGCAGGGCAGTGTATGTGTAAAATTTGAGACTGTCTGTTATTTGGTCTGTCTGTATTTATGCCTGTCTGTCTGTGCGCGCGATAACTTTTGCAAAAATCATTCTATTAGTTTGGCCTCTTGTACACTCTTTTAGTGTCCTAAACTAAAGGTCAAGTTCGTTAGCCAGCCATTTTGGATAAAAATTCAAAAAGTGAGCATATTTTGAATATTTTTGAGACCACTTTTTTCAAAATTCAAGAATGCTCTGTACGGTTATTCATAGTATTTAAAAAGTCGAACAATTTATCATAACGGTTTTTTCATAAAATTAAAAATTATTAGAATTATAGCATTGAGAAAATTAAAAAAAAAAACAAGCGAAAATGAACCTTTTAAGCCAAATAACGGATGATATGAAAAAAAGGCAAAATAAGAAAAAGTTTTATTTCTAAATTCCCTAGATTACATTTTTTCATGCAATAATTTCATAGTATTTCAAAGATTGTCAAATATATTATTACATTTAAAAAATATATACATATATAAATATATATACATAATTTAGAAGTTAAAAAACGGTAAGTCTGCTCAGTAGACCGTATGTGCAAAGTTTAAATCATAAAAAAACATTGGAAATGAGCAAATTCAGTATATGGAAAAAGGACAAAAGTTGCAATAAAATGTTTAATAACACAAATTTTTTTAAAGAATGCGCATTTTTTAAACGGGACAATGAAACATTGTCCGATTTAATACCGACACAAATTATGAATTATAATAATATACATTTATGGGAATGATATAAAATTTCAGGGATATACTTGAGTGCGAAGCACGAGATACTTGATAAGAAGGTGTTCTTTAAAGGCGAAGGAGCTTTAACAAAAAAGAATTTATAATCACCAAATTACGGTTGTCGATGTTTTCACCTTTAGTTTAAAAAAGTCTATGCACAAAGGTTGAGCGCGCAGCGCGAGGTAAATACATTATCGAGCGTGAAGCGCGAGAACCAACAGTCGCGCGCCCTAGGCGCGCTCAAAGTTGCGAGGCGCGCGACGAAAATGTGCCCGCGACGCGGGTAGATTTTTACATAATTATTATATTTAAATTGGCAGCTTTTAAATTTTAATATTTGTCTTTAACGGTATAGAACATGTGATTTGGAAATCTAAAGTTTATATAATTTTGATGACTACACATTTTCTTAAATTTTTTAATAAAAACAGTGGAGTTTTCAACAAAATACTTAAATTTTTAACCCAAAAATACGACTTGTTGGTATTAAAGCTGTCTATTAGTTTATAAACTTTGAGGGTTTTTATTGCATATTAAGGCCATGTGATGAGTGGGTCACGTGACCAGATTTCTACCTTACCGCCACTTTTTTTATTCCTTAACTTATTTTAACACGAAGCGCCACATTAAGTTGAAAATTCGGGATAACAAACAAAAAGCACTAAGAATGGTGGGCCTGGTCTTAAATCTGTATAATTATGAAAAAAGTTTTTTGTTGTACATAATTTTTTTTGCTTTTTTCATCATTAAAATTTAGGACCAGACTCCTCTTTTCCAGTGCTTCTTATTTATTATCCCAAATTTTCAACTTGATCTGACGCCTCGTGTGAAAATAAGTTGGGAGATAAAAAAAGTGGCGGTAAGGTAGGAATCTGACCACGTGACCCACTCGTCACATGGCCTTAAACAAAATTCTCAATTCATTTAAAAATCTCCAGGCTTAGATAATTCCCGGCTTCTCGGTCCAGTGGCTATCCTGTACTTTGCTTTAAGAATGTCCATGGGAAATGATTTTTCTTTATAGTTTACAAGCTAAAAATTTACTTACATCGTCACCTTTCTTGCTAAATACATAAACTCGTCCTTCTTCCATCACATTTGTCCATAATGGAGCAGCAACAACCAAATCATCTTTGCCATCATTATTTAAATCGCAAGATGCCAAAGCAGATCCAAAATATTCCCCGTGCTGCTCTCCATTTAAAGTATTTTTTATTGTAAATTTAGTATTAAGGGTTTTGTTTGGATGTGAAAAAATTAAAACTCGTCCATTTAAATTGTCGCCCCTTGGTAATCCAGAAGAAAACCAACGTTCTCCTTTCCGAAAATAACATCCAGAACTTACGGAGTATCCTAAAAAAATTATTTTAATTTTCTTATCTATTTTCGAAAAACCAGGGTTTCTAGCGATCAGCACTCAGGAGTAGTATACCTAGACGGGTTCTGTTCTGAGTTAAGCGATAGTAAACGAGAGACTGGTCTTTTACCGACAAACGATCATGATTTCTGTCCGTGATAAGGTACCACCAGTCGGTAAGGTTTACCTTTCCTTGACCACAATAATAAGATGCTTAATGGGAACCTTCATTACCGACGATAACGTTGGGATCAGTGGTATCTTCGGCATATAAAGCAGAAACCTAGATTACATGTCATTGACAAAGTAGGAATCCAACTAACCTTCAGTCAGTAAAGCAGTCCCTCGCTTGCTGTCGTTTAGTTCGTAACAGAACCTTGCCACGCAATCCGCCCAGGTATACTAAGGTGTACTACTATTAGGTAATTTGAAATTCCTGGTTTTCCCCGATCAACTTAAAGATTTCTTTTTGTAATTTATCTCAAACTGGCAGTTATACTGAATGGCTCTAATTTATTTATTATTAATATTAGATTTCATTTGAATTTTAAGAAAGCATTTAAATGTTCACTGATGTTGCGATATCTCCTTAGACAATGAACAAAATGCCTTCATCCTACTGTCTTTTCCAGAGAATTTTGATAACTTTCAACCTGTTTAAGAGATCAATTTTTCAGAGTTTCCTCTCTCTGATTCTCGACTAAATAATAAAAACGAGATTAAAGTTGAAAAAAGTCGATTTTGCAATGAAAGAAAAGAGTTCCCTATCCTGAATAAAATTGTCGGGTTTTTTTTGCAATTTGCCGGTCCACTAAACACGCTAAAACCCGAAAAAAGATTTGTCCATAAGAGGAAAAGTTGAAGAAAAAAACGCTTACCAAAATATTCGCTATATTTTATTGAAGGATTTTCTTCTATAGCGTCAATAGTATCGTAAAGATGAACATATGAAACATAAAAACTCCCTATTTTATTGTAAATTGATTCTTCCCTTAAAGGGGCTCTTTCTTCAACTTCAACTAAAAGAGGTGTTCCTTTCCAGTTTAATACACCAGGACTTCCTAACACCAAATCCTCTTTATTTGGAACCATGTGCATTGAAAAACCTGCTTGACTCATTCCAAAATAATAATAATTGCTTCCATCCATCCTCTTTATCTGGAAGTCTGCCGACGGAAAGGAAAATGGTGCAATTTTGCTTTTTGATATTCCGTTGATTGGACGTTCGAAAAAAAGTGAATCATTCGCCCTAGATCTGTAGCAAAGACCATTCATGTACCACAAGGGTATTCTTCCCTTTTGGCCTAATCTCATTTTCCAACGAGGAGCACAAACCTATTAAAGAAAAATTTATTTTTAAGAAGAGTCGGAAGTTTTCCCTCGTGAAATAGAATCTTATAAATCAATTTGAAAATTTTCTTAGATCTATAAATTACCATTCACAAATTAAAAGGACGTCTCCAGCGAAATTTTCGACACATTGTTTACCATTTCAGATGCCTACCAGTCCGATGATTTTAAATTTCCGTTTTTCTTATTGAAATGTTAAAATCCTAATTCAGAACTTTAATTCTTTTCGTAAATTCCCTGTTCCATGTCAAAATCATAATTTTTTCGAATGTTCCCCCGTTCCCAGTCAGAATAATAATTCTTTTCGAAAATGTCCTCTTCCTAGACAAAATTATAATTCTTTTGGAAAATTCACTGTTTCAACTCGAATTATAATCCTGCTAAAAAAATTCCTCTTTCAATTCAAAATTATAATTCTTTTGGAAAATCTCCTGTTCCGCGTCTGTAATCAAAATCATCATATTTTTTTAATCTCCCTCATTCTAAGTGAACATTCATTCGAGGGGGCGGAAGAGTTTCGCCCCATGTATGGAGTTCTGATGACCGGAGGGGGTGGGGGCGAAGTAAAATTTCGAAATTTTACGGAAAAAATATTTATTCGAAGGACAAAGCGTCCTTTATTCATAATATTACAAAAACTGCACTTCTTTTTTTGTTTCGAGAAATGAAATTGTTAATTAATATACATACTACAACGACCCCTATGTAAGGAGTTCCATACATAGAATCTTCCCATGTATGAAGTTCTCCATACATTTTACATACCATACATGTTCCGCCGCACCTGCATTCATTCTTTTGGAAAATTCCTCGTTCTCAGTCAAAATTATAATTTTTTGTAAAATTCCCTCTTCCAAGATCATAATTACAATTTTTTCGAAAATTTCCGCGTCCAAGTCATAATTAAAATTCTTTTATTTCGACATCAAATTCATGATAGGGTGGCCACTATTTTTTAAATTTTCGACTCCCGGCTCTTTCCCAAATTTCGGCAAATTTAAAATACGCCAAAAATCCACCAAATTTTTTAATATCAGGTTTTAAATATTTTTAAACAATAATTAATCAATAATAATTTTGAATTGCAAGTGTCTGAAATTTAAAAAATATGTACGAACGATTTTGGACAATTTAATTAGAAAAAGGAGTTGAATTGTATAACTCCTAAGTCGAAGCGCTAGAAATTGAACAATTTGAATTTGAAATGGAGAAAAAATGTCTAAAGATTGTATTGTAAACCATAAACAGCGTGCTAATTCGATTGTTTTTATTCTTATTGCGAAAAATAGATTACCAACAGAAACTTAAAATATATTATTTTAATTTGAAGGGTGGCAGTACCAACTAGGTAACCAGCAAAATCAGAATTTTTAAGGAAAGCGAAAAAATATTTTGTGAAATCGAAATCATCATTTAAAGATAAGGCAGAAGTCAACTTCCGAGAGAACGCGTTGCTATCTCAAACCCAAAAAAGTTTTTTAGAAACAGTTATTCATTTTATTCATTTTCGAATGGATGTGTGAGCTGAAAATTTTAAAGTTACAATAGAAAATAAAAACTTCCTCACAAGATATTGAGTTTTTGAATGAGGGTCAAAACGTTTTGATTTAAAAAAGTGAACAAATACTGAGTAAATCGCCAAGAATTTCGAGGTTAAAATTTAAAAGCTTTTGTCAATCGGTTTTTCGGTAGCGATTGGAAATTGAATTTTTCACAAAAATAAAAACTTGCTTCCGAGGTATGGGGAAGCTGAACAAGAACAACAAAAGTTTGATACAAACAAATTATTTTGTTCCGAGAAAATTAAAATATATTGTGACGTTATCGCACTAAGAAACTATCATTTAAGAAGAAATTATTATATTAAAAAGAAATTATTTCATGAAAAGACTGTAAAAAGAATTTTTGTCAATAAACGTTAATAGTTTCAAATAATATCGCGAAGGGAAGACAAAAATTATTGATACGCTAACATTTAAATTACTTTTTTCATTGCTGTATTAAAAAATGAGAATTCGAACAAATCCTTTTATCTCAACGAGTATTTGATTTTTCAAGAATCTTGTATGCAATAAACCTTTTTTCGAAAAAAAGATTGGTTATATTGTTCTATATTGCCACCCTGCATTTGTAGTTGGAACAACATTCATGTATAAAATAGAATTGGGAAAACATATTTCGTTCATTTGAACGTTCAAAACTGCAGGTGCATAAAAATAGAATATTTTAAGATTTGAATATTGGAAATTGGGTCATTTAAAATTCAAAGTAATTGAAACTGTATTCTTTATAATTAAAAGCATTCAAAATTAAACAATTAAAATTTTAACTTTTAAATTTGAACAATTTTTAATTCAAAGCGACTAAAATTTCACAATTTAATATTGAAAACTAAATTGAATTTTTCAAAGTCAAAGCTTCTAAAATTTTAGAATTTTAAACTGTTATTACATAATAAAATTATAATTAAACATTAAAGCTGACATTAAAGTTAACATTAAATCATATAACTTTTTTATACTCAAACAGCCTTAAAATTTCAATTTTTTCAAGTAAATTTAAATCGCTTAAAAATATATAGTTTTTAAATTGCCAAATATACTTTCTAAAATGCAACCAATTCAATTTTAATTGCAAAATTAAAACCTATGAAAGAGAAATTTTCGGATGAAATATTTTTCAGTTTGAAATGATTTATTTGTTTAAATCATCGACTAAAAATCTGAACATTTAAAGAGTTTACATTAAAACTTAAAATAAAGAATATAAAGCAATATTGTTGTAATATTTCATTTTCTGAAATTGTACAATTTTAAGCTTTCCGATTCGAAGTTGGTTTATATTTACATATAAAATCATTAAATTCAAAACTGACTATGAAGGCTTTTTTTAATGTGAAATCCCGAAAATGGTCCTGAAATGTTGAATATATACATTCGAAACTTTGTATTGTATGATATAGTATCAAATGACATTTAAGACGACTGGATAAATTTTTCTACTAAAAGATGTGATACTGTCAAATAAAAAATCACTATAATTTTTATCGTTCGAAATTTCGGAATTTTAAATATTGTGAGATATATTGTAAACGTTGAAAGCCTAAGTATTCTAAACCCTTTCAAAATTATGTAATTTCTAATTAAAAACTTTCAAAAATTACAAAATACATGAAATCTCCCGATGTAATTTCTCTCCCGGCTTTATCCGGTTCCAAATGAAGAATTGTAATTCCTTTGAAAAACTCATAATGAACAAACTGACAGGAATAAAATATTAAAACCCTTTTAATATTAATTTGACAGGGTTACTACAAAATTCCAATTCTGAAATTCCCTGATTTTTCCTGACCTTTATAAATTTTTCTTCCAAGTTAAATTTAAAACTAATTAAATTAAATTTCAACAGAAAAATACATTGCCAAACAAAAATTTAATAGTTCTATTTTCAGTTTAAAAATGAATTCTGCGATAAAAAATTCGAATTTTCAACCAAAGAAATTAACTTATAAGAAAAAAGATATAAATTTTCAACAAAATAGTTCAACTTATGAATTTGTAACTAGAACGATAAATCTTTAACCAAAAAAATGATTGATTTTCTACAAAAGAGGAATTTTCAACTAAAAAAGATAGTTTTTCAACAAAAATTGGAATATTTATATTTTCAGTATAAAAAATCCATTTTTAACTATACAAAAGATTATTCAATAAAAGAGTCAAAGTTTTAACTAAAGAAATTAATTTTTAATCCGAAAGATGAATTTTATACCAAGAAGATTAATATTCTACCACAAAAGACGAATTTTTAACAAATTCATGAATTTTCAACTAAAATTATACATTTTTTACCGAAAAATTAATTGTTAACCCAATAGTTGAATTTTTAACCAAACAAGACGAACTCTTATCGAAATATATGAATTTTCAACTACAAAACATAAATTTTTAACAAATGAATTGAATTTTCAACTAAATAGTAGTAATATGTATTTATATAATTTATTTAATATAATATAATATGTATTAAAATAATATAATTTATATAATAAATTAAAACATTTTTAAATCTTAAATTTAAAGAAACTAACCAGTTAAACTCAACTAAAAAAGGTGAATTTTCAACAAAATAATTGAATTGTCGAACAAAACTAAAAGAATTTCCAACCAGAGTTATATTTTAGCTGAAAAAGGTGAAATTTCTACGATATCAGATCAATATTTAAACCAAAAAGATGAATTTCCAAAAACTAACATTTTTCGGCTAATTAAGAAAAAACAAAATTTAACAAAAATTTTGAGTTTTCTGCAAAACAGTTTAATTTTCAAAACAAAAATAAGAAATATCCACAAAATCTTAATTTTGAAGCAAATAGTTGAATTTTCAAGCTTACAAGACAAATTCAACTAAGAAGAATTACTTTTTTCTTTGTAAAAAAATCGTTTTCCCTCAGTTTACAAAATCTTGGTAAGATTTTGAAATTTTAAATTAAACTGAAAATAGTGGAAAATTGCAGAAAAATTCTTACGCAATTTCTTGATGACCACTAAACTTCAACTTCAGTTGGTCGAAAATTCCTTGACTCTTTCAGGTTTTCCCTCACAGATTTTAAATTACCTGCCTCTAGAATTCCCTGACCCGTAGCAACCCTGTTTATGTACAATCGAATGAAAAATGTCGGTAACTAAATTAATTTTTGAGTTTCGCGACCAGGTAGACACCCTGAAAATGTGTTTCTTTTTCATTTTTTCTATAATCCAGTCGTCACTAACACTTCCGTATGCACTAATAGGTCCCCGAGATCATTTTTTTTAAAGGATAGATATCTTAAAAGGAAAAAGAAATCTTCCGCTCGAATCAAAAATTCTCTCCTTAAATTGTTGTTAAAAAATTGTTACACCTAAGAGGAAACCGTTTAGTATCTTCATTTATTAATAAACAATCATCCAGATCAACCTGTGTCATAATGTTGCTTCAAATTGTTGCGAAAGCTTTATCTAGCACTATTAACATAATTTTTTGTTCACTATTTATTTTGCTAAATTGTTTATAACAATTGGTATAAATAATGACCCTCAATTACCAGAATTGACTTACATGTTTTTTATTAATCCTTGAAACATGATTAAGCTATTCACTCTCTTCATATTTCCTCGTACGACGAGCCATTATTTATTTATGGCCTTATAAACAATGTATTTTTTATAAACACACCCTCCCCTAAAAGCCACAATTTTCAAGTTATTAGCGATCACCTTCTTTTATATCCTTAATTTTACCATAAAGAATGTAATTATCTTGGTTAGCATTTTCGATATCTGACCCTTATTGTTTATAACTATTGTAATTAACAAAAATTCTCAATTAAGAAAATCGATTTTTTCTTAATTTTTTTATTAATCTATGACACAAAATAAAACTTTTCACTATCGCTATTTTTTTCGTACGACGAGCCATTATTTATTTATAGTCTTATAAACAATGTATTTTTTATAAACACACCCTCCCCTAAAAGCCACAAATTTCAAGTTATTAGAAATTAACTTTTTTATATCCTTAATTTTACCATAAAGAATATAATTATCTTGGTTAGCATTTTCGATACCTGACCCTTATTGTTTACAACTATTGTTATTAACAAAAAATCTCAATTAAGAAAATCGATTTTTTCCTATTTTTTTTGTTAATCTATGGCACGAAATAAAAGTTTTGACTCTCGTGACATTTTTTCATACGACCAGCCATTATTTATTTATGGAGTTATAAACAATATGTTTTTTATAAACTCACCTTCCCCTAAAAGCCACAATTTTCAAGTTATTACAGATTACCTTTTTTATATTCTTAATTGTTTATAATGCCATAAATAAATAATAGCTGGTCCTACGAAGAAATATCACGAGAATGAATTTAATTTTATTAATCTTAATTGAGAATTTTTGTTAATGACAATAGTTATAAACAATAAGGGTCAGATATCAAAAATGCTACCCAAGATAATTGCATTCTTTAGGATAAAATTACGGATACAAAAGAAGGTGATCGCTAAGAACTTGAAAATTGAGGCTTTTAGGAGAGGGTGTGTTTATAAAAAATACATTGTTTATAAGACCATAAATAAATAATGGCTCGTCGTACGAGAAAATATGAAGAGAGTAAATAGTTTAATCATGTGTCAAGGATTAATGAAAAAAAAATTAAGTCATTTCTGGTAATTGAGGGTCATTATTTATATTAATTGTTATAAACAATTTAACAAAAGAAATAAGGAACAAGAAATTATGTTCATAGTTCTGGATAAAGCTTCCGCAACATTATGGCACTGGTTGATCTGGATGATTGTTTATTAATAAATTAAGATACTAAACGGTTTCCTCTTAAAAATAACACCTTTTTAATAACAATTTAAGGAGAGAAGTTTTTATTCGATTGGAAGATTTCTTTGTTCTTTTAAGATATCTATCTTTGACATAGACAGTATAAAAGTTTTAAATTTGTCTGAATAACAGTTTCGAAAGTAACACTGTGCAAATATGGCAATTTTGTTAAAAAATCATTGGTTTATAACGGTGTATATTGCAAACGGTTTCTCGTACGATAAAAGTGTAAGACGCAAAAAAGTTTTATTTTCGCTCAGCCATGTTAAAAATGATTTTGTAATTAGATTGTTTTAAAAAATCGTTTAAACAAAAATTGACCCATATTTAGAAAACCTACCCAAGATATTCGTAATCAGGGGCCTTTTTTATCTTTAAAAAAAAATGATCTCGGAGACCTATTAGTGCAAACAGAAGTGCTAGTGGCTACCGGATTAATAAGCTAATCAAATGAATTACCACAACTGTAGGATTCGTTCCATTTTTAACAGAGATAGTAGCCCCTGTCCAAGCATTATCCCTCAATTGACTAGTAGTGCGACTCCTGAATTTAATATCTCCATCTTCAGTGGGATCCAAAATCCACTCCTTACAGGATCCACCAACAGAACATTTGAAGACACTTCCAGGTTCAGTGACCGTCTTTATCAAACTGATATTTGCCCTCGGAGCTCCCACAAGTATCAAAGAATTTTCCCAACTATTAGAATCCACATACAGAGCCACTGAAAAACCAAAGTAACTCTTTCTCTCGTTCACTGTTTCCTCCTTAGGATCCGTAAAAATCTGCGCATTTTTCACGTCGATATTGTAAGCCAATAAACTGACAGTGCACAACAAAATAAGGAACAGAGAGTTCATTCTCACTAAACTTTCAAAGTATATTTATCCAACTAGCAAATTAGCAAGTAACTTGTTTCAAACCGATTTTTTTACCCTTCATTAAAGAGATGAGATGAGAGAACTTACGCAAAACTATAGGACAGACAAATGACTAAGAATGGGTATAAAGCTTCCAGCCAAGATCACAGGAAGGATGTTGTCCAGAAATCAGAGTGACGTCGGTTTGCTTGTAGATTAGAAAATGCGCACATTACTTGCATTCGCACACCCAACATTCATATGATATTTTTTACCCCAAAATATTTTTACATTCTCATCAAGAGAAGGTATTAGATTTGTGTAAAATTTGACCCCCCCCCCCTCCCGTTTTTGTCAAATGTCTACGTTTTGAGACCCCCTGAATCCGAAAAACAGGTTTTTACGAATGTATCTGTCTGTGTCCGTAGATTTTTAGTTTGTTAGCACGATAACTTTCGAAAGAATTGACAGATTAAATTGGCCTTTGGTATACTCTTTAGTGTTCTAAAATAAAGGTCAAGTTCGTTAGCCAGCCATTTTGGGTGGAAATTCAAAAAGTGAGCGTATTTTTTAAATTTTTGAGACCACATTTTTCAAAATTCAAAAATTGTCTGCACGGATGTTCATAGTATCATTTACAAAATTTCAAAATACACACGAAAATCAACATTTTAAGCCAAATAACGCATGATATGAAACAATGTCATGAGAAGAAAAATGTTTCTTTTTCAATGCCCTAGAAGATTGCTTAAACACCTTTTTGATTTTTTCAAAAAAATTGAAAATTAGAATTTTCACAGAATAAAAAATGAAAAATAAAAAAATTACATTTTGCGGTTAAAATTTTAAAATGGGTGAAAAGATGACTGATCAAAAATTGTGCATTTCAAAAAGATCTACAAATTTGTTATGGATAACTTTTCGATAGCATATGTATTTTGTGTTTTAATCGTGAAACACGATATTAACAATAAAAAATCAGCTCTCTACGTGGGCACATTCTCATCACAACTTATGTTTTTTAATTTTCCTATTCGTCTCGTGTGTGGGTTTTCAAAAAATGTACTTTTTTTTAATGTTCTTAATGCAACTTTTCACGATTCAAACAAAAAACAGAACATTGGGAAGAAAAATGACTGGTTTGGTTCAGAATAACGTACAGCCCACAGATCTTTACCAATTTCGACAAAAAAAAAATGGGGAAAAAAGCTAATAAGATATCTTAAAAATTTTTCCAGCCTCATTTTTGAATTAGGTTTTCAATTTTTTTATAGATTAACAACTATGATGAAAGAATGGCCTTTTTTCTAGTCGACGCTCCCGGTGCTCGTCAATAACAGGATAATGGTTGAAATTTTTTATCAACAAATTATTTTTTGAAAACATGTTTTCTACGATTTTCCATAAATACACATTTTTTCAAGCTATGTTGCAAGAAATGGGAATTGAAACAATATTATGTAATAAAATTTATTTTCTGTTTATAATTGTTTATATTATAAACAAATTTAATGTACAAATGCAGTAATCAGGCATTTTTTGACAGAAATATTCATTTTTTTCCATGTCATTTTTTTCAATTCGGAAATTCATGATAATTTTACTGCAATTCATAATTTGTTGATTGATCTTATGATTTTGTAAACAAATTTAATAAAAAATGCATTATTTGGGTGCTCGTCGAGAGGAAAATTCGGTTTTTCACTGGCAGTCTTTTCAGCTGGGAACTTCATAACAATATCAGCAAAATTCATAATTTTTGTATCAATTTTAAGATTTTTTAAAAACAAATTTAATAAACAAATGCATTATTAGGCCATCTATCGACGGAACAATTCTTTTTTGTTTAAATATCAGACATTAAATTGGGATCTTCATAATAAATTCGGCAACATTCATAATGAGTTGACACATTTTATGATTTTTAAAAACAAAGTTAATGAAGAAATGCATGATTCGGGCATCGGTGGACGGGAAAATTAGTTTTTTTCGATTTCAGTCGTTTTAATTGGGAAGTTCGTGATGATTTCAGCAAAATTCATAATGGATTGATAAATTTTATATATTTTTAAAAACAAATTTAATTAACAAATACATTATTCGAGCATCTGTCCATGGAAAATTTATTTTTTTCGACATCCTAATTAAAACTGTTGACATAGAAAAAAACTAATTTTTCTGTAAACAAATGCCTGATTGATGCATTCGTTTATCTAATTTGTTTAAAGAAATAATAAAATTTATTAACTTGTTATGAATGTTGCTGAAACTCTTATTAATTTCCCATCTGAAAAGACTGGCATTGAAAAACCCGAATTTTTGTGCCGACAAATGCCCGAATAATGCATTTGTTTAAAAAATCATAAGATTAATAAAAAATTATGAAATTTGCTGCAAATATCATAAAGTTCCGAATTAAAAAATTTCCTGTCGAGAAAAACCTGATTACTGCATTTGTTAATAAAATGTCTCTTGCAATATAACTAGATAATAGTATGATTATGGAAAATCTTAAAAAAAATTGTTTCAAAAAATAATTTATTTATTAAATATTGCGTTCCTTAATATATATATATATATAATATTGGAACATCTTCAGTTAATATTACTTCATGAAACTTAGGCGATTTCAACACTTTTCCTGTTATTGACAAGCATTGTGAACGTCAAATAGATAAAATGGCCATTTTTTCGTCATATTTTGTTTATTTATAAAAAATGGAAAACCCAATTGAAAAATCATGCTTGACAACTCTCTTAGAAATCTTAACAGCTTTTTTCAAATTCTTTTTTGTTCAAATCGCTTAATATTTGTGGGCTGTACATTTTTTTGAACCAAAAATGGAATGTTTTACCCACTGTGGACTGAGAATATGAGAATGAGATCATATGAACTCCCATCTAACACAACGCTGCTGAAGGTTGGTTGAACTTCTCAGCATAAAACACTAACCAGCTATGACTCTTGGTTGAAACTAACCGCCTCCCACCCTCGCCCCTAAACCCTCGTTAATCGAAGTTTTGTTGGTCACTAAGGTAGGGATTTAACTTAGAAGTTGAAAAAGGTAAGGCTGGTGTTTCGACCGTATGTGTTACGTTTAAATCGTAAAAATAAAATTGGAATGAGTAAATTCAGTTTTTGGAAAACCGGCAGATGTTACAGTAAAATGTTTAATGACAAACTTTTTTAAAGAATGCGCATTTTTTTAAAGAGTCAATGAAACTACGTCTATTTTAATAGCAATGCATGTTATGAATTGTAATAATATACATTTATGGAAATGATATAAAAGTTGAGATACAATTTCGAGTGCGAAGCACGAGATACGTGATGAGAATGTATTCGTTAAAGCCGAAGGAGCTTTAACCAAAAAAGACACTATCACTAAATAATTGTTGTCGATGTTTTGACTTTAAGTTTTAAAAAATCTGTGCACAAGTGTAAGTAATATACGAAGACCGAGCGCGGAGCGCGAGGTAAATATATTATCTAGCGCGGAGCGCGAGATAAACATATTATCGAGCGCAAAACGCGAGAACCAACAGTCACGCGCCCTAGGCGCGCTCAAACTTGCGAGCCGCGCGCGCAGCGCGCTATGAGAATGTGCCCGCGAATGTTATTTTTAGTTTAAAAAATTAATTGTAAATACAAAATGTCAACAAAATAGTAAAAATTTCAATAAGTGATGAATTAACAATAAAAATTTTTAATTTTCAACTAAAATTATGCATTAAAAAATTAATTTTCAACATTTAACCCAAAAGAATCAAAAATATTAATTTTCTAAAAATAGAAGTTAAATTTTCGACTAGAGAGACGAATCTTCTACCAAAAAATTAATTTTTGAGAAAGTAGTTCAACTTTCGACTCAGAAATTTAATTTTTCACCAAAAAAACTACTTTTGGACAAAAGGGGCGAAAAGGGGAATGGGGGAAAGACAGAGTTTGCTGTCTGAAATGTAATGTCAAAGTCAAACCAGTTCAATTTTCTACCCGGAAATATGAATTTTTAACTGAAAAGGATGAATGTTCAATTAAAAAAAAGCATTTTTTCAACATTACTTTTTAAACCAAATAGGTGATGTTTCAAACAAGAAGAATTATTTTCTACAAAAAAAATGAAGTCTCAAACAAAAATTTCAACAAAATAGTTAAGTTTTCAAATAAATATGATGAATTATCAAATAAAATAATAAATTTTCCACTAAAATTATGAATAAAAAAATTGAACATTCAACCCAAAAGAACCAAGAATATTGACTTTCTAAAAATAGAAGTTAAATTTTCGACTAAAGAGATGAATCTTCTACCAAAAAATTAATTTTTGAAAAAGTAGTTTCACTTTCAAGCGAGTAGTTGAATTTTATACTAAAAAAGATTACTTTTGAACAAAAGATGCGAAAAGGGGAATGGGGGAAATAAAGAGTGCGAAGTCTGAAATATGAAATTGATTTCTCAAACTTAATAAGTAGTTATTGAACTGTACCATTACAGGGCCATTTTTTGCAAAATTAAAAAAATATATATCATCAGACAACGCAGGGACGGTCCTTTATGAGAAAAGAAAATTAAAACTTTACTTTATTTATTTATTAGCTATTAACGATTACGAATAAAAGTCTTAACGATGAATAAACGCTAGAAACATAAGTTAATATAAAAAACAGCTAAGTAGAATACAAGTATGTACCAATGTATCATTTTATTATTTTCCCATGGTGCGCGTATAGTGTCGAGAATACATCAATTAGTTCAACTAAAATGGCTTCAATCACTACATCAAACCCGAATAATTCAGTTCCTCAAAATCGCGATTAATACTCATTCGGATTTGCATTTTTATTCGAAGCAAATCGTTACAGAAAGCGATCTTTCCGATTCAATCTTCACGATTAAACAATCGAGTTTTATCAATATTTCTATCGATCGCTCGAATGATGGATTTACTATAGGGACACGCAGACGGGATTGGTACGATGAATTGAAAGGCGAACGCGAAAAATAAATGAAAGAAAAAAAAACAAGAAAAAAAAACGCAAAGATAGAAAAGTGGATTGACCTCGCGGGGTTAAACTTAGTGTTATAAAAATATACTTCAAGGAATCACAGCTCCATTATTTACAAAAGGGAAAGAGATTGACGGTTTACGTTTATGATCAACGAGATTCTAGTCGGAAGAATCGGACGAGACTGATTGCGTGCGTTTGCGGTAACTGCGTTTTGTAGCGTCCACTTTTTTCCTGAAGTTCTCGAGACTTTTCAGATTTTGCTCGTGATCTGAACTCTCACTGTCTTTTCCATTATTTTGGACTGAAGCTCGACTTTTTTCGGCGGTGGAAACTCCTGATGTGATACCACTGTCTGAGGTTGGAGGAATTCGGCTGGTTCTTTTCACCGGCGTCTCCTGACGTTCGGCTGTGTCCGTTTTTGAACCTTCATTATTATCAGAATTTTATTAATTTTCATGATATGGGGGTCATTTGTGAGATTTCTTCAGGGTGGCCAATTTAATCGGAAAAAATTCTCACGTCATTAATATTTTTTAATTTAAACTCTTATTGGGAATGGTTAAACTGCGATACGCCACATGGTGATGAAAATATGAACTATAAAGAATAGGTACGATTTTAAAGAAGCATTTTAATTTGTGTATGAAAAGTGTTTTAACGATTTCTGTTGTGAGTTTAAATTATTTATTGAATACTTAAAATAAGTCCTTATTGCAAACAAAGAGTTTTATATGGAATATACATCTTATATAGTGAAAAAACACATTTTTTGACAGAAATATTTGTCTAAAAAAAAAACAATTATTGTATTATTCATTGTTATTTCCAACAGATTATAAACTTAAATGGACTTATTTTAAAGAAAAAATGAATTCAAAGTAAATTTTTATTCAATTATACATGAAATATTTACTATTTAAAAATCTGATCTAAAGGTTAGGCTAGAATTGGTATTTCAATTTCAGTCGTCTATTATTCATATTCTTTGCATAGTCTGGATCAAATCTGTCGCTACATACATTAATTAAAGTTTATTTAAACTTACAATGCATTGAAACTTACATGAAAAAGTGAAACAATTGTTGCTTTTTGTTGTTAAAAAACATTTTTGACAAACATGTGTTTTTTCACTATATAAGATGGAAATTCTATCGAAAACGATTTTTTAAAAATGAAAATTTGTTTTTAGTATTCAATCTTTTTTTTAATTCACCAAAAAAATCGTAAAGTCGCACTTTTATGCAAAAATTAAAAGACATCTTTAAAATGGTACCTATTCTTTCTAGTTTCTGTTTTCATCACCAGGTGGCAAAATGGTCGACCACCATTTCCAATAGTATGAAAAAAATGTCATTTGAAGTAATCAATTTCCCGGGCACTAGACCGTGAAAACCGGAAAATGACAGTGAATTTATTTTTCGCCCGGGAATTTTACAAATTTTTAGAAAAAAATGTGTCCATCTTCGAGGTGAACCGTTTTTTAAATAATTACTTAAATTATTATCTTTTTCAATTATGATATCATTCAGTTTAAAATGCGTAATTGGAAAATCTTTCACTTCAAAAATGTTTAATTTTAGAATTTCAAATTTTAAGCGAATATTTTAATTAAAAGAATTTTAAAATGCCGTTTTAAAGACTTAAACAATTAAAATTTAGTAACGTTTAAAATCGAAAATTTTTGGTTAAAAAAAAACATTTTTAGTTGATATAGTGTGACTATATATTAATTAATGTTTTTAAAAATTAAATTATACTTTAAGATTTTAAAAGTGAATTATAATTGATTCTACAAGACGATTCGGAATCAGTTCACTATTTTAGAATTTCCAGATTTTAACGTTAAAAATTAAACTGTGTCAATTGGTAAGTCTTATTAGTTAAACAAATCTAAACGCCCGATTAAAAATTTATAAACTATTTTCAATTAAAAAATATCTGGAAAATAATATGTTTATAATTAAAGACTTTTATTAAATTTCAAATAATATTTCCGTCTAAAATATCCCATTTTTAAACCATTCAATTTGAAATTTTTCAATTAAGAAAAAGAAAAATGACTTAATATTAAAAAATATCTGACTGTTCATTTAAAATCAGTAATTATAAATTAAATATTCAAAATTAAACAAAAAACTAAACTTTAAACGTTACAATTTTAATTGTTCTGCTTAAAAAATTTAATTCACAAGTCAAATTGTTGAATTTTTATGCATAAATAATAATTGAACACCTATTATTCTTAGAAGAAAATCAAGTTAGTTGAATAAATATTTAGAAGTTTTGAGAAAATTCAAAATTAATCACAAATTTCAAATGATTTCAAATAATTTAAACGAAAGTTCTACGTGTGTACCGACAAAATCCGTCTATTTGTATAAAAAATTTTTGGTGTAAATAGTCCGCGGCCCAATTTGAAAGCAAACATAGATTTTGGCAGTTTTCGAAGAAAAAATTTATAAAGAAAAATGTCAGATAACATGTAAATCCATTAAAAATAAGAATAACTTTTAATTTAAGGAGCGTTTAGTTTATAAAAAAGTGCAATCGTTCTATTTGTATATTTGCATTGAAAATGATAACGTGAATTTATATTTTTGGAACTAAATCTGAATCTTTGAACTATATAATTTTTTAACCTCAGTTTCAAAAGTTTGAAATTCAAGAGTTCCACTGTGAGTACTTTAATTTGAAGCTCAGTTTTTATTACTTCGAATGAAAATTTTTTTGGCTTTGTGGAAGAGTGTAGAAGGGTGTGGAGGTGAGAGATCTAATTGAGGAATTGTGAGATTGCAAAGGGGAGGTAGATATTTTGGAGGATTGAGACAGATTTGTGTGGCAGTGATCCCAGATCTGAAACGAGACGTGGTCCAATACTATGACACGTCTATGTCCGTGCGAATATGGTAGGAGACGATATAAATGCCTGGGTTGCGCGCGCAACCCATTTCTCCTCTTCTGAATTTGAAAACTCGAAGGTGCACGATTGCCGGTCGGAACACTTCGGCGTTTCTATTTATATCTCTATTTGCTTTGAAATAAAATGAAGAGATAGGGATTTTAATATTTTCAGATTTCGATGCTGGGCTGGCGATTCTCATGATTTGAACAGTTCGCGCGCCTCTTTAATGCGTGTATTTTGAGGTTACGTTACTTCAAGTATAAAATATAAATATTAATACTATTATATTATATATATGTGTATTAATGATAATATTATAATTATGTTATATTATAATAGTCTTATTTAAATCTTCATCCGCATTTGAAAGAAATTAAAGAAATTGGTGATTTTTGGAATTCATCTCGTTTGGATAAAAACTCAATTATTTGATTGAAAAATTAATTATTTTGTTGTAAATGTAACTATTTTGTAAAAAAAGTCCTCTTTTCTATCAAAAGTTCAACTACTTTGTTCTACATTTTTCGGTTGAATTATCAACTGTTAATATTTTTTGGTTGTAAAGTCGTTTTGTTGTGAATGCAACTATATTGTTAAAAATTAAAATCATAATTTTTGGGTGGAAAATTCGATTATTCACTTAAAGTTGAACTACTTAGTAAAAAAATTAATTTTTTCTTATTAAGGATTCATAATTATAGTTGAAAATTCTTCTATTTGCCTTTAAATTAGGTTAAAAATTCAGTTTTTTTTGTAGATAATACTCTATTTGACTTTAAAATTAAAAAATTTATTAAAATTACATTGACCTTTTTTAGTAGAAATTTAATCTTTTTGGTTGAAAATGTATCATTTTTTGTCAAAAATGCAATTGTTTGGTTAAAATATGAACTTTACATCTTCTTGGGTTTAAAAGTCGATTATTTCACTAAGATTTGAACTACTTTGTTAAAAAACTACGTTTTTTTAACCAGGTTTTATAATTATGGTTGAAAATTTAACTATTTGGTTGAAAGTGTAACTATTTGATTGAAAAATCGTACTTATTCGCTTAAGAAATTCAACTTTCTGTAGATAGTTCGTCTTTTTGACTTTAAAATTAAATAATTTCGTTGAAAATTCATGTATTTTGTTTAAAATTTGTCTTTTTTGTAGATCATTAATTTTCTTGGTCGAAAATTCATCTGATTGGTTGACAATTCAACAACTTTGTTGAAAATAAATTTTTTCCGTTAAAAATTATTTATCTTTATCTGAAAATGTAAATATTATAGGATTGATTAAAAATTAATCGTATATATTGGTTAAGTTTGAAAATAGTTTTTTTTATAGAACATTAATTTTCTTGGTCAAAAATTCACCTTTTTCCTTGAAAATTTAACAATTTTGTTGAAAATTCGTTTTTTTTCCTTATTCAATTCAATTTTTTATCACAGCTTTTATCTGGCAATTGAACTATTCCATTTTTGGTTAAACTTTATCCTGTAAATTATATTAGTTAAAACACCAATTATTTGTTAGAAAATTAATTTATTTGTTTTCGATTATGACTTGAAATATTATTTCAGTCTAAAAATTTGTATTTTTAACCCATTCAATTTGAAATTTTTTAATTAAAAAAAGAAAATTTTGTTCATTCTCAGCAATATTTGACCGTTCATTTAAAACAATCCATTACAAACAACTGCTGAAAACTATACAAATTTGAACAGAATGGTTCGAAATAGAAAGCTTTGAGTTGTTAAATTTGTAATGAGCTAAATTTTAAGTTTAAACGTTACAATTTTAATTTAAAAAAGATTCAGAATTAATTTAAAACTTAAATTTATTTCAAATAATCTGAAACACGATTTAGACTTTTTAAGATTAAAAAAAAAAGCTTTTAGAGAATTGTACAGAATTTAAAAAGAATAACAAAAATTGTAGTGATTGCTAAGAACATTGAAAATGATTTTTTATTTTGACAAATAAATTTTAAGTGAGTATTTGAAAATATTTTAAAAATTAGAAAAAAAAAGAATCCGGACGATTTTAAGGAAAATTTTTTTATTTTGCAGTTTTTTCAATTTTAGGGAAAAAATCTAATTAACAAAATATATCAATTTCCAACCCAAAAGTTTAATTTTTAACAAATTAAATTCATTTTCTATCAAATAATTGGTGTTTTAACTAATACAATGTACAGGATAAAGTTTCAACCAAAAATTGAATAGTTCAATTTCCAGATAAAAACGATTAATTTTTTATCAATCCTAGAATAGTTACATTTTCAGATTAAAAAAAAAAAATTTTAATCGAAAAAATAAATTTTCAATAAATTTGTTAAATTCTCAACCAATAACATGAATTCTCAAACAATCGACTTTTAAACTAAGAGTTGAATTACTTTG
>NC_046665.1:61362861-61364225 GCF_010883055.1 Belonocnema kinseyi
TTTGTTTGAAATTTGTCTTTTTTTGTAGATCATTAATTTTCTTGGTCGAAAAAATTGAACTATTCAATTTTTGGTTGAAACTTTATCCTGTACATTTTATTAATTAAAAAACTAATTATTTGATAGAAAATTAATTTAATTTGTTAAAAAGTAAACTTTTGGGTTGGAAATTGATATATTTTGTTAATTAAATTTTTTTCCTAAAATTAAAAAAACTTCAAAATAAAAAAATTTCCTTAAATTCGTCCGGATTCTTTTTTTTTTTTAATCTTCAAAATGTTTGCAAATACTCACTTAAAATTTATTTGTCAAAATAAAAAATCATTTTCAATTTTCTTAGCAATCACAACAATTTTTGTAATTCTTTTTAAATACTGTACAATGCTCAAAAAGCTTTTTTTTTAATCTGCAAAAGTCTAAATCGTATTTCAAATTATTTGGAATAATTTCAAGTTTTAAATTAATTCTGAATCTTTTTTTAATTAAAATTGTAACGTTTAAACTTAAAATTTAGCTCATTACAAATTTAACAATTCAAAGCTTTCTATTTCGAACCATTCTGTTCAAATTTGTATAGTTTTCAACAGTTGCTTGTAATAGATTGTTTTAAATGAACGGTCAAATATTGCTGAGAATTAACAAAATTTTCTTTTTTTAATTAAAAAATTTCAAATTGAATGGGTTAAAAATACAAATTTTTTAGACTGAAATAATAGTTCAAGTCATAATCGAAAACAAATAAATTAATTTTCTAACAAATAATTGGTGTTTTAACTAATACAATTTACAGGATAAAGTTTAACCAAAAATGGAATAGTTCAATTTCCATATAAAAGTTGCGATAAAAAATTGAATTGAACAAGGAAAAAAAACGAATTTTCAACAATATTGTTAGATTTTCAAGGGAAAAGGTGAATTTTTGACCAAGAAGATTAATGTGCTATAAAAAAAAACGATGTTCAAACTTAACCAATATATACGATTAATTTTTAATTATTCCTATAATAGTTACATTTGCAGATGAATTTTCGACCAAGAAAATTAATGATCTACAAAAAAGACAAATTTCAAACAAAATACATGAATTTTCAATAAAATTATTTAATTTTAAAGTCAAAAAGACGAACTATCTACAAAAAGTTGAATTTCTTAAGCGAATAAATATAAGTTTTCAATCAAAGAGTTAAACTTTCAACCAAATAGTTAAATTTTTAACCATAATTATAAAACCTTATTTAAAAAAAAAGTATTTTTTTTTACATAGTAGTTCAACTCTTAGTGAAATAATCGACTTTTAAACCCAAGAAGATGTACAGTTCATATTTTAACCAAACAATTGCATTTTTGACAAAAAATGATACATT
>NC_046665.1:61364325-61365470 GCF_010883055.1 Belonocnema kinseyi
TTTTCTTTCTTCCCTCTCTTTCCTCTCTATTCTTTGTTCTATGTTTCTCAGCCTTTCCATCTCCTTATTCCCACTCTCGCCCCCACCGCAATTCCCGTTCGAGCTTTCAAGTTTCCTCATCCTACCTCTTATCTCCTCTACCTTTGTATTATTCACTTCTTCCTGCATCTCTAGTTTTTGCTCCAATGACTCCATCCTCTTTTCCAACTTTTCCCGGATTTCTTCCCATTTTTTTATTTCTTTCTTAACTTTAGCCATTTCCCGCCTAATTTCCTTCTTTAATTCCTCTCCCCTTCTCTCCTGCTTTTCTTCATAAATCCCCATTACCTCTATCATCACTTCTCTAATTTCCTTGATTCTTTCTTCTTTCATCGAAATTTCATTTTCATCTTTGCTACCGTCAGCACCCTTCCTGATATCGCTTTTCCCTACCAAACTCTGCTTTTCCGGCGACGATCTAAACATTTTCTGGTATTTTACACTCGCCCCGATATCTTCCTTCTCTTCACTGCTTTCCCTCTCCCCTCTCTTCCTTTTGATAAATACTTCTATTGAACCTACGCTTTTTGCTCTTAATCTTTCCTTTTCTATAGTTTTTTCATACTTCCCCCTTGCCTTCCTTATCTTTATCTCTTTCGGCGTACTGAACACTTCCTTCTCGTTCCACTAGCCATTAATCAAATTCAAATTTTCCCGCCTTCTATGATTCCTACCTCTACCGTCGCTACCCAACCCTGCTACTACCACTCCTTCGACACAGTCTTCCCACCCTGTCACAAATCTCCAAACAAACTCCCACACAACAGTGATCCCAGATCTGAAATGAGACGTGGTCCAATACTATGAGACGTCTATATTCGTGTGAATATGGTAGGAGACGATATAAATGCCTGGGTTGCGCGCGCAACCCATTTCTCCTCTTCTGAATTTGAAAACTCGAAGGTGCACGATTGCCGGTCGGAACACTTCGTCGTTTCTATTTATATCTCTATCTGCTTTGAAATAAAATGAAGAGATTGGAATTTTAATATTTTCAGATTTCGATGCTGGGCTGGCGATTCTCATGATTAGAATACTTCGCGCGCCTCTTTAATGCGTGTGTTTTGAGGTTATGTTTCGTCAAGTATAAAATATAAATTATATAA
>NC_046665.1:61365570-61368191 GCF_010883055.1 Belonocnema kinseyi
AATAAGTTTATTTTCTGAGTCGAAATCATGTCAAAGTTAAGTATCAAATCGTCATATGGTGGAGATTGTAGTTCTAACGTCAGTCCCACCAAAAACTTCATTAATAAGGGAGGGTTGGGAGAGGGGGAGGTAGACTGGAGCCGAGAGAGTCGTCTGTTAAAAATTGTTTTTCTGGCTCAAGGATGATTTGAGTTTTTTGGATTTTGAAAATCCTTTAACTTTGGTAAGTTTGATTTTATCAAAAAAAGTTGTCAGGATAAATTGTTCATATTTTTTTGTACCATAAATAGCTGTCGATAAAATTTTCAATTTTTGAAAAAAAGTGGTCTCAAAATTTTTGAAAAAGCTTCAACTTTTTGGATTTTTATCAAAAATGGCTGTTTAACGAACTCGATCTTTCTTTTTGGTCCCTCGAACAGTGTGTCAAAGCCCAATCCAATTGGACCAGTCTTTCGAAAATTATCCGGTATACAGACCACAACAACAACGACGCCGGACAGACAAACAGACCCCGACGTAAAAACTTGTTTTTCTGACTCACGGGGCCTCAAAACGTCGACATTTGATAAAATTCGAAAAAGTTATTTTTCATAAAAAACTAATACCTTCTCATTTTTGATGAGAATGGAGAAATTATCAACAAGATTTGTAGAAAATCTTTTAAAGAATAAAATTATTGTCCCGTAAGTTACAACCGAAAAATTACAATTTCAAAAAAATGAAAGTTGTTTTAAATATTAAGCTAGACTCGCGACCGGGACAAATCAGAAAATGAAAGTAAATTTGAAAATTGAACTGCAGTTCGAGTATTAAAAACTAAACAGTGATTGATTTTACAAGGTGATCCTAGATCTGTTCAAAATGATATAATTTACATATTGGAACTAATTTAATTTCAAAGACTTAGTAGTGACACAAGTGTAAAGTTCGAATTAATTGTTTCTTAAATGAACCCCTTTATTCAATTTCAAAATATTTCAAAAGATTTACAATATTAGAAAAAATCTGGAAGCTCTTAAAACAATTTTGTGTGCAGGATTTTACAAAAATGTTAGGAAAAATGGGAATCAGTCTAAAAGACATTTAAAAGTTCCCAAAAATTTGTAAAATAATTTTAAAAGGTTTGAAATAATTTAAAAGAGAATAGATACTTTTGATGATTTTGAAATGTTTTCAAATGCTGACTTTTTATTTTGAAAAATTACATAATTTTAAGAGGAGGTATAAAAATATGGGACCACTGACAAAAATTCCGAAAGGGATGAATGAAAAATCCCAAAAAATGAAATCTCCGGCACCTGAATAATAATTTTATAAAAATTGTATTTAAAAAAACATTAAAAAACACGTGTGCTTTGCAAGAAAAAAGTGTCCTGCCTAAATTTTCTTCGTACCTACATAATAACATTTTTGACACAAACTTTGCAGGATTCAATTCAACAACAATTTATATCAAAATTTATTTTTATTCTTTTTTTTTATTAATAAAAAATGCGATTTTTCAGAACTTTTTTTTACGTTTTTTTCAAATACTATGCACATTTTCAAACAAATTTTTTCATCCAGAAATATATATTCGATTATTGTATTTTCAATAAATAAATAATATTTAATAAACAATTTTTTAAATTGTTTAAATTCAGGAATATTCTAGTTCGGATATTTTATGATTCAGGCATTTTCTTTGGGGATTTTTAAAGTTCGGTAATATCTTATTATCTGGAATTTTATTGATTTTATTTTTCGTGAATTTTCCAATTCGACTTTTATATTTCGGGACTTTTATAATTTCGGGAATTTTATTATTGGTTATTTTTCAATGTACGAATTTTATAGTGTCAGGAATTTTATTTTTCGGGATTTTTCAGTCGCTTTTTCCGTAAAATGAAATTCCCACATCACTGTAAAAATTCCGAAATTATAACATTGCAATGTTATAATTTCGGAATTTTTACAGTGATGCATTTTGATGCATTGCCGAAATATAAAAGTCCTGAATTGGAAAATTCTCAACAATTTACAATCTTACCGAATTTAAGAATTGCCGACAGAAAATTTCCGAATTATACAATATTCGAGCTAGACAACTCTCTTATTTGAACAATTAAAAAATAGTTAGTTAAAAAATTTTTTTTAATAGAATAATAAAATATTTTTACCGGGGAAAAAACTTTTTTAATGTTTAAAGTTTCTAAAAATTATTGTTTGAATTAAAAATAACAATAATTGAACAAATGTATTTTTGGATAAAAAAAGTGGTTTGAAAATGTCCATTTTATTTTTGTACATTACAGAAAACGCTCCCAAAAATAAAATTATCATTTAAAAAAATAAAAATAAAAGTCGCGTTAAATCAGACTGCATTGAATCCTGCAAAGTTTGTTTCATTTGAAGCTCACGTGTTTTAAATTTATGTTTGTATCACATTTTTATACAATTATTGTTATTTCAAATTAAAACAATAATTTTTAAAAATTAAACATTAAACCAAATTTATATAGTAAAAATATTTGATTATTGTATTTTTAGTAAATAAATAATATTGACCACATAACTGTTTTCTCAATTTCTGCAATTCGGGAATTTTCTAGTTTGTATATTTTATCATTAGACAGCATTCG
>NC_046665.1:61368291-61369442 GCF_010883055.1 Belonocnema kinseyi
CTGTCTCTCTGGCGTCTACGTCGTCGTTATTGTGGTTGAGGTTGTCTGTATATCGGATAACTTTTGAAAGAATAGTCGGATTGGATTGTGGTTTGACACACAAATTTTTTTATTTTAAGAATTGTATGTAAGAATTGTACGAGTTTTATTTTTATAAAAATCTTTCGGGGAATAAAATTAGTATTTATAGGTCGACAAAGGTTTGTTTTCTTTACCAAATTTGGCTTTCGTCTAAATTTTTCCAGTTGTTTTTACTATAGTACAATTTACGTTTGCATCTAGGGCGAAGAAATCCATTCTATTGTTTGACAAATATTCTTTGTAAATCAATATTTTTCGCAGAAAACAAGCTTTTTGAACAAAAATGACCTTGAGTGAACCTTTAATATATATTTGTTAATTTTTACAAAAATCGTGCGTTATTTTCTTACAAAAAAAAAGTTGTGGGGGGGGGGGGAGCAAATTATCAAAAAATAAATAAAACTTGAAGTTGTACGATTTTAATTTGTAACTAAATAATTTGAGAGGTTTCAATATATAATTATCGAACACTTTCCATTCAAAAATTCGGATGAAATATTTATGTAGCTTTATATTTGAAATTATTCAATATATTCTGAAGACTACAAATCTAAAATGTCTAAATTATTAAGGCTTTAAATATTTTTGAAATTGCTGTTCTGGAGACTAAATAGCACTTATTCTTTTATTAAGAAATCACAACCAAAATTGGTAAAAAAAAGTTTTTAAAAGAGTTTTAAAAACCTTAAAAAAGATCAGAGGTTTTAATAGTTCAATATTTGTGATAGAATATCTTTAAATATGAAATTAGTCTATACTTTTTCATGTTTGAGCTACCATTATTCCATTTTAGAGTTATAAATTAAAGTCGTGAAAAACCAATAAAATTTTTTAATTAATTTATATATAAAACAAAAAACCTTTGTATAATTCAATCTAAATGCAGCTAAAAAATTTAATTTGAAATGCATTGAATTCAAGGTATAGTTTAAAAAGAAAACTGAAAGCAAAAGATCGACTTTCAAAATAAGCGAAAGAAAGTGACTTGCTGGATTGCAAATGAACATGGAAAATGGTGTATTTTCGCATTTTTAAATTTTAAATTCAAACTTTTTCGCCTTTTAACAATT
>NC_046665.1:61369542-61372002 GCF_010883055.1 Belonocnema kinseyi
GTATTGGTATCTTAAAAGAGTATAAATAGTTCTTAAATTAGTTTTTAAATTTTCTGCAGTTTACCTTTTTTACATACCTAGATGTCAAAAAATCCTACCAAAGTTTTTAAAATTCTAATCACTTATTTTCTAACAGAAAATCACCCCTGTTTACCAGTCACTGAAATGGATTAGAAAAAAATGGCCAAGACCCAAGAATAAAAATTGGATGTACAGGGAATTTTTAAATTTTTAATTGAGATTATCTTTAACTTTGTGATATCAAAAATTTCTATACACATTTCTTTTTAATAATACTGTAGGAAAAAATCGACAAGATCGAGCGCCGAAATTATAATTAGATCAAATTTTCTGTAATTCTATGGGGACGGCTGAAATGTCCCGAAAAATAAAATTCCCGACTCGGTAAAACTCTCTGTCCCAAAAAATACAATTCCAAAACTAATAAAATTCCTGAACAGTTTATAATATTAACGAATTTGAAAATTCCCAAATAATAAGACTCCCCAAATAAAATTTTTTCTTAATCAATATTAATTATTTATTAAAACTACGATGATAAAATATTGTTATCAAATAAATTTTTGTTTAATATTTAGTGTTAAAAATTATTGTTTGAAATTCAAATTAAAATTATACAAAAAATTTTACCGACAAATTAATATATAAAAACACATGTTTTTTAATTAACATTTCGATTTTTCAGAAGAACTTTTGTGATTTAAAAAATACTATATACATTTTCAACCAAAATATCTTATCCAGAAATATATTTTGTTTTAATTATTATTTTAAATTTAAACAATAATGTTTAAATTCTTTAAACATTAAAAAAGTTGTTTCTTTGGTATAAATATTTGATTATTTCAATTAAAAAAAAAAAAATTTGTAAAAGAAAAATGCTTTCAGCACTTGTTTATCTTGAAATGTCTTTCTATAATACTTTTTTTAAAATTAAAAATATGATTTTTCGAGAACATTTTTTTTATAATTAAAAAAAGACTGTACCGAAAACCTGGATTAAGTTTCAGATCTGACAAAATTCAGCGGTACATACATGTGAAACTTTTCTAACCTCACAAAATTTTTCTACTGCTTTACCGTCATATTTTACGAAGAATGAGAAAACAAGAATTCAACTTCGTAGTACGATGAGGGCAGCACCTCTTGTTCTTTCTTTCTTTCTACCCACTCTCTACTACGCCAGGGAGGGGCAACAAATAGCCTAGGTCCGGAGAGAACTGCCGATAGGGCAGAAAATGTGATGTCCTATATATATAATTCCCCACTCCGACGCCCCGTACCGCAACTACGTTTATAATATCTTTGACCTATCTCCTTCCGTGAGAATGTAGTGGTAAGTGGAGAGGGAAGATTTCGTGAGTCTTCCCTGTCTCCTAAAAGTCCGGTCTATCGGGTCGACTTCAACCGCTCGCCCTGAAAAATCTCACTTTTCAGAGTAAGCCCTCTTTATTCGGCGCACGTCACATACGATTCATAATTGCTCATTTTAAATGAACATTCAAATTTTTTTAAATATTAAAATTAGTTAAATTAAATGGGTTAAAAATGGAATATTAAAAACGGAGAAAAATATTACAATAGGACTTGAAATTGTATAAAAGCGTTTCATTATGAATCTATTAATTTTAAGTTATTTAAAAATTGAAAACAGCTCATAGCATTTTTTTGACTACCAAGTCTTTTGAATTGAAACAGTTCAATTTTTGACGTAAATTCTGCACATTTTTTTTATTTTGAACAATTTCAGAAATCTCTTGTAAAATCAAGTATTCTTCAATTTTTAATATTTGAACTGCAATTCAATTTTTGATATCATTAATTAATTTATATTTACAGCTGATCAACTAAAAATGTTTTTTTTTTCGTAAAAATTGAAACTGTTTAACAAGGAAAAGATTAGACTTGAGATTTTTTTCAGTCCTATAAATTCAATTATTTGCCAATGACAACCCGTTTATTAAAGAATCGAGTTTAACCATTTATTTCTATGCATTAAAATGTTTACTAAAATGTCATTTTAAATTACAAAATTGACATTTTAGTAAACATGTCGCCATTGGCAAATAAGGTTTTGACAAATTAATAAATATAGAATGGACCCTCAGTAAGAAATTTATGAATTTAAAAATTCTTTAAATTGAAAATGTATGCTTCAAAATTAAGATTCTACAATTACGTATCAAAAATTAAATGATTTCACAATTTGTAAAATTCGCGGTCAAAAACAAATGAAAAACAAAAAACATGTAAACAGACAAACAGAATACTTAAAAGTGAAAAATTAATTTCATAAAATCATTAGAAAACTAAAAACTCAAAAACTAATAGATGTTTTTTCAAGAAAAAAATTATTTTTCAATTTTTTAAAAATGCGAGTTATGGAAATTCTAGTAGCGCCACTCGAATCTGATAAAAAATGTACATAAAGTTTACGTG
>NC_046665.1:61372102-61373522 GCF_010883055.1 Belonocnema kinseyi
AAACTAGATATTTTATGCGTGCCCGAAACAAAGAAAAAGGGATGCGAAACTAAAGACATAAAAAACGGCGTGTTGAAAGGTGGATTTGAAATATGGTCAGGAATAGACTGTGAATCACATGGTAAACAAGGAGTAGGTCTCATTTTGAATGAAAGCGCAAAGCAGCATCTCGGAGACCATGGCTTCGCGTCTCCCAGACTGCTGTGGGCTAGAATGAAAGTAGGAATCAGAAGATTATTTATTATAGCATGCTAAGCGCCGGTTGATAGTGATCCTAGAGAAGTAAAAGACGCCTTCTAGGACACTTTAAATGACACAATAAACATCTGCGAACATGGGGAAAGAATAATTCTACTAGGAGACATGAACGGTTGGGTGGGCATCCAAAATCAGGATACGGAAAGAGTATTAGATAATTTTGGGGATCCAAGAACAAACTATAACGGAGATAAATTAGTTGGTCTATGCTTAGAAAGGCGTCTGTTTATTACAAATACTTGGTTTAAGCATAAAATGATCCACATGTACACCTGGTCTAAAGGAAATAGCCGCAGTATAATTGACTTTGTTGTTGCGGATGAAAGACTAAGAGAGTTAGTCAAAGATACAAGAGTCATGAGGGGTCCTGAATGCAATACTGATCATTACCTTGTGATCTCAAAAATTAACTTAGGTCGGGGATGGAGAAAAAAGAGAACCAAGAAAGCAAAACAAACGCGAATCAAAATTGAGAACCTACAGAAACCGCATGTGCGAATAGATTTCCAAAATAAGATAATTGAAAGCATAGATAGGGCAACATGGGAGGACCGTATAAAAAACAAAGATATAGAAGGCGCCTGGACAATGTCACGGGATACCCTTGTTAGATGTACGATCGACGTGTGTGGTACCGCAGTTGTAGGAAGAATGTCTGGTGATGCGTGGTGGAATGATGAAATCCAGGCTGCCCAAAAAGCAAAAAGAGAAGCGTACAAGATAACTTTGAACATTGCAGGTCTTAGCAATGAAGAAAGAAGTAGATGTAGAAATGATTATAGACGCGAAAACAGGATACTTAAACGATTAGTTAAAGAAAGTAAAGATACAATTAGAGCAGAAGAAGAGATAAAAATACAAAACATGAGAAATAGTAGGGGGGAAATGGTATATAATGCAGACGGAATACTAGAGGTTTTCAGACACTATTTCAGAACACAATTCGGAGATGAAGCTATAGGACACCACAACTGCGATGTTGAACACGATGCGATGGAAAACTCAATTGAGAAAGTCTGTGTCACTGAGGTTAGGGATATAATTAAGAACTTGAAGAACGGTGCAATAATTACAGAGGGATTAGTTTATTAAGCACCGTAAGTAAAATATATTCAAAAATACTTATTCGTAGGGTAATGAAAATAACAGAAGCAAAGATTTG
>NC_046665.1:61373622-61394267 GCF_010883055.1 Belonocnema kinseyi
AAAATTCGTATTTGTTTAAATAATTTTTTTTGTTTAAGCAATTTTGTTACGCAATAAATGTTTGAAATTGACCTTTTTCTTGAATTAATGTGGAAATTTGCCGTTAAGAGGAACATTTTTTGTTGAATCCATTATCTAATTGTTTAAAAATGTGTTAAAATTAGTTTTATAGTGTTATGGAAATGAGATAAAAAATATGTTTTTTCTTCTAAATATGGTTTAAGTGTGTTACTTACGGTTAAATATTTGAATGTTATTTAAATTCTTGAAATAATTAATTTTTTTAACTCATCTTTCTCAACAATGTGCAAAATTTGTTAAAAGAAATATTAATTATAAAATTAATTTGTATAAAGTTTAAAATATTGAAGGTTCAAGGACATTCTACAGCAAATTTAGAAAAAGTAAAGATTTTTTAAATCATATTTTCGTCAAAATGTACAACTAATCTTTGAAAAAGTGTTTAAAAACTTGTATAATGGTTTTAAAACAAAATGTTTCTCTTAAAAATGTAAAATTACTGCAACAATTACAGAAAAATGTCAATTTCAAACATATATTCAAAAAAATATATTTAAACAAATACGAATTTTATAGAGAATAAATCTGAATGATACAGATATTCAATAATAAGCGAAAATTTTAACCAAAATTAAAAAAAAATTGCCTACCTCTTTTAAGAAAAAGTTACAAGTAAATAATAATTTTTTAAACAATCGGTAAATGCTTGAAACAAATATCGGTTTGATGGCATAATTTATAGCAAAAAAAAGGAAAAAACACAGCTCATATGCGTTAATTTTGCGCCAAATTGTCAATTTCAGTTTTTGGAATATTTTTTGGAAACTTGAATATAATTTTTGACATTATAATCTTATGGGTGTTTCAGGGTATTTGTGAAACGTGTTAATATTAACTGATTTGGCTTCAACTTTGAAGGAATATTTTTCTGGGAAGTTCATAAAATGGGTAGGGTGACATGATACTGTTTGGAAAAAAATTCAACCTGTATGACTTTGAATATGGATTTTATGTAGTTTTTATGTAATGTCCAATGCAGGATAGCCATTTTAATAAAAGGAAAAAAATCCCGGTCGTTTCACGGTTCGCAAACATTTTTTACGGCCAATGAAATTTAAAAAATCTAACTCTAAAACCCAGAATTTTTCCATTTGAATTAATAAAAACTGAGCTGCAAAATAAAGCACTCAAAGTAGAACTCTTGAATTTTTTATTTTTAAAACTGAAGTTTCAAAGCTTTTTAATTCAAAATTTTATATTCAAATGCCCAATAATGTACACGTGTAAAATGGAAGATACTAATACTTTTCAACTGATATTTTTTAAAAATAAAATGCAATTAAACGGCCAAATTAAAAATTTAAACTTTTATAATTTATAGAGCTCAAAGATTCAGATTCAGAACGACTAATTTGTTTTTATAAACTGAAAACTCCTCAAATTAAAAGCTATTCTTACTTTAAATAATTTTAAAATCTTTAAAATGCTTCAAAATTTTATTTCAAAATCTTGAAACATTTACAAGTAGTTTGAAATATTTCAAAATTTAAAATTATTTTTAAAAACTTTTAAGAGCTTTTAAACATCTTTTAAAATTATTTGAATTTTTCGTCAAATTTTCCCACAAGCGTATTCAAAATCCTGCCAGACTGGAAAAATTTCCTTAAAATATTCCATATTTATTTTTAACAATTTTGTAAATCTTTCTAAATCTTTTAAAATGTTCTCGTCAAATTAATTTTTCAGAATAAGAAATCATTTTCAATTTTTGTAGAAAATGTTCTTTAATCTTCTGAAGTCTTTTAAATTTCTTAAAAAGAATCTAAATTTTTGGTACGAAATCTGCCAAAATCTATTTTTGCTTTCAAATTTGGCCGTGGAATATTTGCATCGAAATTTTTGTACGAGTCGACGGATTCTGTCGGTACACGTAGAAACTTCGTTTAAATTATTTGAAAGCATTTCAAATTTTTATTCAATTTTTTATTTAGAAACTTCTCAATATTTTTCTAACTTACTCGATTTTTTCAAAGAATAATAGGTGTGCAATTATTAATTATACGCCAAAATTCAACCATTTGACTCACCATTTTCTTTAAACAGAACAATTAAAATTGCAACGTTCAAAGTTTATTTTTTTTGTTTAGTTTTGAATATTTAAATTATAATTACTGATTTTAAATGAATATTCAGATATTCCTGAATATTAAGTAATTGTTCCTTTTCTTAATTGAAAAATTTCAAATTGAGTGGCTTAAAAATTGAATATTTTGTACTAAAATATCATTTGAAATTTAATAAAAGGCTTTGATTATAAATATATTATTTTGCAGTTATTTCAAAATTGAAAATAATAAAGTTTCATTAGGACTTTTTACATGTGTTTAACTAATAAGATTTTCCAATTGATACAGTTTAATTTTTAACGTTAAAATCTGGAAATTCTAAAATTGTGAACTGATTCAAAATCAAGTCAAATCAGTAAAATTTAATTTTAAAAATCATTAATTAATTTATAGTTACAGATGGTAAAATACAAATGTTTTTTTGTTATCAAAAATCTTCGATTTTAAACGCTTCTAAATTTGTATTGTTTAAATCTTTAAAACTGACTTTTAAAAATCTTTAAATTAACATGTACGCTTAAAAATTAAAAATCTAAAATTAAAAATTGTTATAGTGAAACATTTTCGAATTACGCATTCTAAACTGAATTATACCGTAATTGAAAAAGACCAAAATTTAACTAATTATTTAAAAAATGGACGAAATCAAAGAAAGTTGGACCTATTTTTTTCTGTACAAATTTGTAAAATTCCCAGCCAAAATATAAATTCACTGTCATTTCCCGGTCCAGCCACCACTATGCGAATAGCGCTATGAATTTTTCCGCATTTCTTAAATTTCAACAAAAATTTTTAAGTTAAACGAAATAAAAATGAATTTTTTTCATCACAATCTGCAGTTCAATTTTAGGGAATTTTTGAGCCAATAAAAAGTGTTTTAAAAAAGGTCGAACTTGCATATGCAGGTGGCCGTTTTAATCGCCGAAATAAATTCCCCGTCATTTCCCGGTTTGCAAACATTTTTCACGGTCAATGAAATTTAAAAAATGGAACAATTAAGCTAAAAAAATTTCCACTTGAGGTAATAAAAACTGAGCTGCAAAAGAAATCACTCAAGGTGGAACTGTTAAGTTTTGAACTTTTAAAATTGAAATTTAAGTTTTTAATTTAAAAATGTTGTATTTAAATGCTCAATAATTTACGCGTATAAAATTAAAGGTACTAACATTTTTCAATATAAAACAAATATAAATCCACTTTATCATGTTCAGTGCTTTAAATTAAAAAATCAATCAATGAACTTTAAAATTTTCAAAATTATATAATTTTAAGGAGTTTTAAGCTAGAAACATCAAATATTGAAAAATTTTAACTGAACACTTCTTAAATTAGAAATTCAATTATTTTCTTTTTAAATAGTTTAAACATCCTTGGAAAACTTCAAAATCTTGTTTCGAAATCTTGAGATATCTAGAAGTTGTTTTAAATTTGTTTTAAATTTAAAATTATTTTGGAAATTTTTTCAGAACTTCTAAATATCTGTCAAAATTAATTGAATTTTTTCTTCGATTTTCAGAAAATCCTGCAAATTTTAGAAAATTTCTTTACAATTTGGATGTATAAATAACAATTGAACATTTATTATTTGCAGGCGAAATTTGAGTAATTTTAAGAGATATGTAGGAGTTTTTAAAAGATTCAAACTTAATGTAAAATTTGAAATGACAGCCTAATATAAAACAAAATGTTGATTTTCGCAGATTTTAAACCAAAAATTAGATTCTTTTGAAGAATTGTGAAAGGCTTAAAAAAAATAAAAAACATTTTCTTAAGATTTATAGGAAAATTAAAAATAATTTTTCATTTTGACAAATTATTTTAAGAGAATGTTTAGAAAGTTTTTCAAAAATTAAAAAAGAAATTAAAAAAAGATTCTCGAAGATTTCAAGAAAACTTTCTAAAATTTGCATGATAATTTTAAATCTTTTTAAAACTCCTAAATATCTCTTAAAATTAGTCAAATTTTTTCTGCAAATGTTCATTTGTAAATTATACATCAAAAGTTTAAAATTTCACCTACAAATTAAACATTTTTCAAATACAACAATTAAAATTATAACGTTCAAAGTTTAAAGGCTCTTCGAAATTTTAACGATTCCAGTTTTTCGATGTCAAACAATTCAGTTAAAGATTTTTTACTTTTAAATATTTGATTTCAATTTACTTGTCTTAAATAAAAATTCAAATATTGCTAAATATTCAATAATTAATCTTTTTTTTAATTAAAAATTTCAAACTGAATGGGTTAAAAATTGAATATTTTATACTGAAACAATATTTTAAATTTAATAAAATCCTTTAATCAAGAATATATTATTATTAAGTTATTTTTAAGTTGAAAATGGCTTATAAACTTTCAGTCACGCGTTCACATTTATTTCATGACTAAGCCTTTCAAATTGAAACCATTTAAGTTTTGAAGTTAAAATATGAAAATTCTTAAATTTTGAACTCATTTTAAATCGTTTTGTCTAATCGTTTTTGCTCACTTTTTAATACTTAAAGTACAGATAAATTAAAAAAAAATGATTTCTTAAATAAAAATGCTTTTTATTTAAAATTTTCAACATCAAAGGCTTTTATTTTTTATTTGTTCAAGTCTTTAAGAAAGCATTTAAAAATTCTTTAAATAAAAAATGTAACTTTAAAAATAAAAATTTTTAATGTAAAAAAATTTTGAATTACGCATTTTAAGCTAAATAATAGCATGATTGAAAAATATAACAATTCAACTAATTATTTACAAACTGTTGAAATCGAACGTGGACAGATTTTTCTTCTACAAATTTGTAAAATTCCCGGTAAAAAAAAAATTACTGTCATTTCCCGGTTTCCTGGTCCAGCGGCCACCCTGGTATGGTTATACCGTGACACCCTGAAAATATCCTCTTAAATTTAATGAAAAAACTCACTCACCATTTACCATATCCTTCCACCACTCCTCATCTGTCTCATTCTCGACCTTCTGCTTTTTCCTGCTGTTCTTTCCACCCATTATTTTCAACATGACATTATTTTTACACTTCCTGTGTTTCCTTCTGTGCGTTTTCGACGAGCTGTCCGAATCAGTTTTGGGGGTTTTTCTCTTCACCGAACTCTCGATATCGTTGTCATCAGAACTGCTGCTACTAGAATTTCTCGGGTTGCACTCAACAGGCGTCGAAGTATATCTCGATCTTCGCGAAATCACACCCGAACTTGTACTTGGCTGGGTTGCATCCACCTCTTCTTCAGTCTGAAATTCAACAGCCGCCGATCGTCTGGTCCTGCTGCTTCTACTCGAGCTTTTGTTCAATTTTCTCTTGGCACCTTTCAGCTTTGATTTTGATTTCGATTTGCTTTTTGTTCTCGAGCTCTCAGCCACTGTTTCCGAAACACAACTGGATTCGCCAGCATGACCATTTGTGGCGCTGACAGTGGTGGAAGTGGCGGGAGTGTTGGGGGTGTTTGTCTCCGAGGTTTCCATTCCGGCCAGTCTCATCAGCTTCGTCCTGCGATTTGCTATGAGACGAGTTATTCGATTCGGTGATTCCGAAGGCCTTTCTGGCGCCATTCCCGTCGAAGAATTTCGAGAATTCACTGTCGGCCCGAGTATAGTGAGCATTAATTGACGATCCGAGGACAGATCCAACGAATCTGTTGAATAATTAAAACAAATTTACATTACAGGATGTCTACTCAAATCCTGCAAGAAAATTCTCTGACAATTCTAGGTTTTTCTCAGGTATCTCAAGTTTTTTTCAGGCATAATTTTCCACAGTATGTAGCCAATTAAATTTTTTGCATTTTTTAAAAATAATTCGATATATGTATATAGTTTCGCGAGTCAGATGTGTTTTTTTTTAGCTTTTCGGGATTCAATTAATATGTTTCATGCAGAAAGTGCTGATAACTTATATTACAAGATATTACTAAATATATAAGCACCATCGACTAATTAAATAATTAAGTAATGTTGAAAACATAAAAATATATTTCTTGAATTTGTCTCGAAAGTACCAAATAGTGGAATTTCAAATAAAAAATATCAATTTTCAACCAAATAGTTGAATTTTAAACTAAAAAAGATCAGTTTTCAACCACAAATGGAATAGTTGAATTTTAATTAACATAATTTTTCACACAATAAAAAACAATTTTGTACTAAAAAGACAAAATTCTAACCAAATATTCCAATTTAAAACTCAAAAAACATAAATTTTAAACCACAAATGGAAATATTTAAATTTTCACATGAAAAAATTAATTGCCGACCAAAAAAAACAAAATAGTTATATTTCCAACCTAAGTGATGAATTTTCAACTATAATAAAAAATTTTGAATTTTTAACTGAAATAGTTGAAATTTAAACCAAAAAGATGAATTTACAAATAAATTTATGAATATTTACTTGGAATACTTGAATTTTCAACGAACACGATTAATTTTCAAACAAGAGAATTAGGTTTGTGTAAAAAAAAACGATTTTTTAACAAAATACATGAATTTTCCGCAAAATATTTGAATTTTGAACTAAAAGAGACACATTTTCAACCAAATAGTTGAATTTTGAATTTAAAAAATCAATTTACGACCAAAAATGTAATAGTTTGATTTTCAGTTAAAAAAAAAACCAAAATAATAAATTCTTAACTAAAATGATAAATCAACAACTTGATTTGTTGAATTTTAGACCAAACAGATGAATTTTTAACTAAAAAAATATGAATTTTCAACCAAATAGTTGCATTTTTCTCTAAAAAATATCAATCTTCAACCAAAAATGGAATAGTTATAATTAAAAAAAAATAGTTACATTTTCAAACAGTGATGAATTTTCAATTAAGATGATTAATCTTCAACTGAAATAGTTGAATTTTAAACCAAAAATATTAACTTTTAACCAACAAAATTAATTTCTACCAAAAAAGAACATTTTTCAACTAAAAAAGATCATTTTTGACACAAAAACTGAATAGTTAAATTTCAGTACAACTGTTACCAATTAATTCTTAGTAAACAATTAACTTTAGCCAAGGGAAAGAAGAATTTTCAACAAAACAGTTCACTTTTCACTCAAATAGATGAATTTTTAATTAAAATGATGAACCTTCGATAAAAATTAGTTTTTAACAAAAGGGTTTAACTTTTAACTAAGTAATGCAATTCTTATTCGAAAAAATATGAATTCTGAACAAAAAATGTAATAGTTGATATTTCAATCAAAAATATTTTCATTTTCAATCAAAAACAGTTTAATTCAACCAAAAAAAGGTTTTTTCAATATGAATGTAATTTTTAAATTTGCAAGATTTTTGTGTCAAGTGAGAGAAAATATTTCTAATAAAATAAATGCAGTTTTAACGACATACTTGAATTTTCAACTAAAAATGATCCACTTTTAACTAAAAATAGAATAGTTAAATGTCCAGTTAAAAAAATTAATTTCCAACCAAAAAATGAATTTTCAACAAAATAGTAAAATACAGTAATATACAGCTACTTTTACAAATGAAGAATCATTGTTATTAAATTTTATATTGCAATTTTTAAACAAATTAATCAAGCCCTTAAAAAAATTCCCTGACTTAAAAAAAAGTCCCCCACATTTCCATGTTTTTCCAGTTGTACAAAAAGCCCTAACCTTTATACGATTATTATAATGTCAATAGTAACAAATATTTGTTTAAATACTAGCAAAAGAGTGTTACGCAATTTATGGCTTATTAAATCGAGGTGTTAACTATTTTTTAATCTGGTATACATACGTCTCCCATAAAATCGCAACAAATCGTTTTAAATCTTTTAAAACACTTCGAAAGCTTTGAAGTATATGTTAAATTTTCTTTAAGAAGCCCTGGAACCTGTTGATATCCAGTAAAAATTCCTGGAAAAAATGTCATCGATCTCTCTAAATCCCTTAAAATCCGTGAAAATCCCATGAAATCTTCCATTATTATTTTTTTTATTTACTCCCAAAAGTTTGCTAGAAATCTATTTAGTATCATGGATATCATCGATACCATTTAAAAATCCTTTGAAATTTACTTAAATCTTATGAAATCTTTTCAAGAAACATAAAAATTTGGAAATCTCGCTAAATTTCATGGAATTTTTTCAAATCTTCTACATCTTATTAAATCCCTAGTAATCCCACAAAAAATGAGCGAAATCCCGTAATACATCTTAAAATCTGTAATATGTTTCAAAATTTCTTAAGAAATTATGAAATCTTTGAAATCCCTCTTTTGTTCTCATAATTCTACTTGAATTGGATCTAAATTAATAGAACAACCCCCAAAAAATGAACTATTTTTCGTTGAAAGTTCATTCTTTTCGGTTTGAAAGCCTGATATTACATTTTTGACTAAGAATTCACCTTTTTTGGTTAAATATTTTATTATTTGGTTCAAAATTCAATTATTGTATTTCAAATTCAATAATTTTGTTAAAAAATCACACTTTTTGGCTGAAAATTGAACTATTTTGTTGAAAATTAATCTTTTTGTTTATAAATTCATCTCTTTCTGTTGATATTTTACCTTTTGTTTGAAAGTCGTCTTTTTTGGTAGAAAATCATTTTTGTTTTGTTAAAAATGAATCTTTTTTAGTTAAGGATTCAACTTATTGGCTGAAAATTAACTTTCTTGATTCAAAATTCATATTCTCGGGTTCAAAACTTAACTCTCTGAGGAAAATTCGTTTTTTTTTTTTAATTGAGAATTCTATAATTTGATAGAAAATTTAACTATTTGGATGGAAAATTATGTACTTTATTGAAAATTTGTCTTTCTGGTAGAAAATTAATTTTCTTCGATGACAATTCACCTTTTTAGTTGAAAATTTATGTATTTTCTTGAGAATACATAGTTTTTTTTGTAGAAAATTAATCTTCTGTGTTTAAAATTGATCTTTTTGGTGGAAAATTTAACTGTTTGGTTGAAAAGTCAATTGTTTTGTAGGAAGCTTATCTTTTTGGTTAAAAATGCCACTGTTAGGTTGAAAATTAATTTATTTTAGTTGAGGATTCAAGTATTTTTGTTGGAAATTCATCCTTTTTTGTTTGAAAATTTATCACTTTCTGTAGATATTTTACAATTTGGTTGAAAATGTATGCATTTTGTTAAAAATTCGTCTTTTTGGTAGAAAATCAGTTTTTTTTTTTAATGCAACTGTTTGGTGAAAAATTAATCTTCTGCGTTGAAAAGTTATTAAATATTATAAGTACATATAAATAAATATTATAATATATTCATAAAAAATATTGAATATTAAGAAATTTGGTGGCAAATTTAACTTTTCGATTGAAAATTCAACTGTTTTGTAGAAAGCTAATTATTTTTGTTAAAAATGCCACTGTTAGATTGGAAATTCATCCTTTCAGGTTAGATTAAACTTTTTTTTATTTAGAATCTAAATCTTGTTCAGGCATATTATTTTTGCCAACTAGCGAAGAAGTTAAAAAATAATTTTCAATTAAAAGTAAAGAAATAGTGGCATTGGCAAAATAGTAATAAAATACATGTAATTTTTTTAATTAAATCTGAAAACCGAGAATTTTTTCATTTTAACAAATTATTGGGGTGACAGATTTTTTTTACTGCTGCCCGAAATCAAATACACGTAATTACTTAAATAAAATACGAGAACCGAGCTTTTAGAAGAAAATTATAATTTTTTAAATTTTATTGCTATGGAACTTTGTCTTGTGTTGGATTAGCGAGTAATATAAGAAAATAGTATCATATTACTGCCATTTTTTCAAAATAGTATCAATAAATAGTAAATACTCGATGAACAACTTACCATCTGAATCCGTCCCATTGTGGGAGTTTCTCGCATTTAAATTGTCGGTATCACTAGGAGTTTGTGGCGCCGTAACGTCTCCAGAGCTCCATCCTTCGATTTCACGTTGTACTAGAGAATCAAAGAAAGCCATCATACGAGGATCTTCCCGCGTCGATTGATGACTATAATCGTGAGTCATGAAATGTCCACGTCGCAGAACCAAATCAATGTACTCATTATGAGCAAAAACTCGACGTTGTTTTTCCTGCTTTCCTGATTCTCTCTGCGAAAATAATTTAATAATGATAATAATAATAATAATAATAATAATCAGCAAATAATAATTAGAAATTTTATATTATTATTATAATAGAGACAATAATCATTTTAAAAAACTCAATAACAAAGACAGGTTGGCCGCAAAATTTTATTTTCAGAATTCCCTGATTTTTCCCTAAACAATTTTTCATTTTCCCTGAACATTAATATTCAAAGACCAGCAAATTATTCGTGTACCACTTTTAGCATGGAATCTTTTTCAAAAGGAATAAAAAAATGTCAAATTAAAATTAAATAATTTAAAATTCATTCATTTCAACCAAAAATAAATGGCTTGTATCACGAAATATGAATTTTCAATCCAAAAGCACGAATTTTCAACAAGATAAATGAATTTTTCCAGAAAAAAATTCCTTTTTAACAAAATAGTGTGACTTTCAACAAAATATTTGATTTTTTAAGAGACTGTTAAATTTTTAACCTACAAAGAAGAATTTTCAAACAAAAAGATTAAATTTCAACTCAAAGCAGTTGCATTTACAATTAATCACTTTAATTTTTTAGAAAGAATAACAAAAAGGTGAATTTTTAACAAAAAATATAATAGTCTATATTTCAACAATAAACGAATTCTTAAACAAGAAGATTAATTTTGTACCCAAAAAATCATATTTTCAAACAAAATAATTGAATTTTCAAAAAAGTAGTTAAACTTTCAAGCCAAAAGAAGAATTTTTTGTAAAACAGTTGAATTTTCAACAAAAAATTAATTTTAAACCAAACATTTGCATTTTTAACTAAAAAAAAAAATTCATCCAAAAAGATTTAATTTTCTACTAAAATAGATGAATTTTCAACCAAATTTTTTTTTGTTAACAAAGTTCAAATGGAGAGATACATTTTCATTTACATAAATTTTTCACCAGAAAAAAAAGTTTTTAACAAAGTACTTAAACTTTCAACAGAAGATTTGAGTTTGTAACTAAAAAGATGGAGCTTAAACTGCAAGAAATCCATTTTCAGTTAAAAACTAATTTTCAACCAAGAATACGAATTTGGAGCAAGTAATGGTTTTTCGCTCATGAAAGAACAAAATTGTATCTAAATAGTTGAACTTTCAACCTGAAAATATGAATTTTTAAACAAGCAATGGCATTTTTAACTAATAAAGAGAAAATTTCAACCAAGAAGATTAGTTTTCTACCAAAACAGACGAATTTTCAACCGGAAAAGATCCATTTTCAAAACAAATAAATAAAACGAATTTTCAATATAATAGTTCAATTTTGTACCAAGTTCATGAACCTTCAATCAAAAAAATTTTTTATTAACAAAGTGTTTAAACTTGTACCCTTATAGTTGAATTTTAAATTTAAAAAAGAAAAAAAACGGAATTGATACATTTTCAGTTACAAAAATTAATTTTCAACACAAAAAATAAAATTTTTTAACAATGTATGAAAACTTTCAACTAACGAGGTGAATGTTTAATTAAAACTATGGATATTCAACTTTAATAGTTAAATTTTCGGTCAGAAAAATTAATTTTCAAACAGAGATCATTTTCAACAACATAACATTTTAATTTTAAATAAATAAAAAAAAACATTTGAGCTTAACCAAAATAGTCGAATTTGAAAAAAAAAATACAATTTTTAATTAAAATATCATATTATATAGAAACTATCTGACTTCTACCAGATTTTTTCCAACATCTGACTTTTACCCAACCTTCCATGAGAAATGAAATTCCCCGACTTTTCCCTAATTTCCAGGTTTTTTCTGACCTACGGCCACCTTGCAAGGTTGATAAAAAGAATGAATAATTTCGATTACCTTCAATCCTCCTAAGGAACCGTAGCCTAGGGGAAATGGACTCCAGATTTTGATAATCTTCTCCACTCCCGAGGAAGCTAAAATACAACTGCTTTGGTTGTAGCGCACTTGATTCACGATCGATCTGTGACCACACAATTTCATATGTGCAGAGTCGACCCACTGGGTATCGTCGGTGGGAATTTTCCACATGTAAAGATTGAAGTCGTCAGAACCTGTAAAAGAAGGGGGCAATTTTCTGATATTCTGCAAGAACACAAACAGGGTGTCCACTCAAATCCTGGGAAAAAAATTCCTTGATAATTCCAGGTTTTTTCCAGATAACAGTTTTCACGGTGCGGAATCATTCAAATATTTCGCAATTTTTTTAAAACAATCAATTCTAAAAATATATACAATAATTTTTTTTTAGTTTCTGAGGATTGAATTCACCAATGCACCATCCATTAATTAAATAATTGAATAATACTGAAAACCTAACGATTAATTTCTTGCACTTGTTTCTGAAGTACTAAATAGTTAAACTTAAAATAAAACAGATCAATTTTTATAAAAATAGTTGAATTTTGAACTAAAAAAGATCAGTGCTTAATAAAAAAATGGAAGTCAAATTTTCAGATAAAATAATTAATTTGCCACAAAATAAACAAACAAAAATTTATCCAAAGTGATGAAATTTTTATTAAAATTATGAATCTTCAACTGCAATAGATCACTTTTAAACTAAAAAGATAAATTTTTGACAAAATAGATAAACTTCCAACCAAAGAGATGAATTAAATTATAAATATTTAATTTAAATACTTGAATTTTTGACCAAAAAGATTAATTTTTAAAAAACATTAATTTGCAAAGAAAATTAATTTTTTACCAAAAAAGACGATTTTTCTACAAAATACATGAATTTTCAACGAAATAGTTCAATTTTGTACTAAAAAGGCAATTTATCAAGCAAATAGTTTAATTTTCAACTACAAAATATAAATTTTCAACCAAAAGTGAAATAGTTCAATTTTCAGTTAAAAAAAAATAATTTTTAACCTAGCTGATGAAGTTTTAACTACAACTATGAATCTTCAACTGCAATAGATAAATTTTAAACCAAAAGGTAAGTTTTTATCAAAAGAGTTTAACTTCCAACCAAAAAAGATAAATTTTCAAACAAAAAGATAAGTTTGCAAAGAAAATTATTTTATACCAAAAACGACGATTTTTGTAACAAAATGAATGAATTTTCAACGAAATAGTTGAATTTTCAATTAAAAAAGAAAAAATATCCGCCAAAGAGTTGGATTTTGAATTTAAAAATATATATTTGCGAACAAAAATGTAACAGTTGAATTTTCAGTTGAAAAATATTAATTTTCAACCTCACTGGTGTATTTTTAACTAAAATTATGAATCTTCAACTGCAATAGATCAACTTTATACCAAAAAGATACATTTTTAACAAAAGAGTATAATACAAGTTTTCAACCAAAAATGAAATAGTTAAATTTTTAGTTGAAAAAAATTAATTTTCAACAAAACGGACAAATTTTTAACCAAAATTATGAATCTTAAACTGAAATCGTTGAATTTCAAACAAAAAAGATGAATTTTTAACAAAAAATATGAATCCTCAACTGGAATAGTTAAAGTTTAAATAAAAAAGATTCATTTTCAACCACGAAAATATTGAGTAATTCAATTTTCGGTTAAAAAAAAGTAATTTTCAAGTAGAGATAAATTTGTAACTAACCTGATGGAATATTCAACTGGAATAAGTACAATTTCAGTTTCAAAATAATAATTTTCACAAAAAACAAAACAATTTTCAACCAAAAAGATATATTTTCAATTTAAATGATGAATCTTGAACCCACAAAATTTAATTTTTAACAAAAGGGTTTACGTTTTAACCAAATAAAAAGATTTTGATTTTGAGAGAGAAAATATTGCAAATAAACTAGTAATTTTCCAGAAAAATGCATGCATTTTCAATGAGATACTTACATTTTTAACTAAAGACGATAAATTTTTTGCCAAAAATATATATTATTATATTATATTATATATATGGGTCAACCGAAAAGCTTTGCAAAATAGTATAACATACCTCCTGTTTTTTTCATAACAAAATAGTGCATTTTTATAAACAATTTTATTTATTTTGTCCTTGGAACATTTTTTTCCGTTTTTTACCTTAAAATTTTTGTTCAAGATTCTCAAATAAGCAGGAAAAATTTGAGAATGGAGGAATGAAAATTCCAAATGTTACGAATTTTTTCACGCGATGTCATCTAAGTGTCATTTCTCCATTCTCAAATTTTTCCTGAATATTTGAGAATCTTGAACAAAAATTTGAAGGTAAAAAACGGGGGGAAATATTTCAAGTTCAAATGAATAAAATTGTTTATAAAAATGCACTATATTGTTATGAAAAAAACAGGAGGTATGTTATAATATTTTACTAAGCTTGTGAGTGAATGCGTATTTTTAGTACAATAATTTTTTTTTTCAAAACTTCTTTTACAGTGAGCGATTGAAAACAAATGATTTTTCCCGATTACCAAATTTTGAAAAATCATATCTCGAGATTTTCGAGCATCACATTGAAATAAAAAATACGTGTAGATTATTTTCGAAGACAAAATTCGAAAAAAAAATGTTTTGTAGAAAAAAATGAATAATTAAGCAAGTAAAGTAGAAACCCGGAAAAAGAATAATCAAACACTGGGAACGAGATTTTGGGAAAGTAGGTTCTGAGATTGTTCTTGCCTGATAAAACATATTCGTCATTGTCTCCTGCAAAGCAGCAAGACTTCATGGTACAACTGTTATAATATCCACGGTGATCGAATTGACAAAGGTGTTTTGGCGAGTCCACTGAGTATAAAACTGGTGGCAATCTTCTTCTCAAAGCTAGCAATCTGTTTCCAGCTGAATTAAATCTTACGTACATACAACTTTGCGATGGTCCATCGGTTCCATATCGTAAGACAGGCCTGCAAATTAATCAAGATTAGGGACATCAACTTTTTCCAAATAGAATAAACTAGGTTTCTCGCTTTGCATCCTTTTTTCGCTTAATGGCGAAATAAATTAATGGTACTCAATAAGAAAATCCAACGATTTTTCGTTAAAATTTAATTATTTTTAGTTGAAAGATCTACAGGTTGATCGTTTTAATCAATGAAATAAATTCCCGGTCATTTCCGGGTTCGCAAACATTTTTCACGGTTAGTGAAATTGAAAAATTTTAAAGCTAAACGTTTTTCCATTCGAAGTAATAAAAAATAAGCTACACATTAAAGCACTCAAAATGGAACTCTTGAATTTTGAACTTTTCAAATTGAAGTTTAAATGTTTTTTAATTCAAAAAATTTGAATTCAAATGCTTAATAATTTACACGTATAAAATGGAAGGTACTAACACTTTTTAATTGAACGATATTAAATGAAATCCAGATAAACAATGCTCAAAATATAACAATTATAAAAAATAAAGAAAATCAATCAATGCACTTTAAAATTTTTATATTATATTATTTAAGGAATTTCAAGCTAGAAACATTAAAAGCAGCAAACAAAAGAATTAACTGAATACTTCTTAAATTAGAAGCAAAATTATTATCCTTTTTAATAGTTTAAACATTCCTGAAAAGCTTCAAAATTTTATTGCGAAATCTCGACAAATCTAGGAGTTGTTTTTAACTTTTTCAAATTTAAAATTATTTTTAATATGTTTTTAGAACTTTTAAATATCTTTTAAAATGTTTAATTCGCAATGAAATTTCAGTGCAAATGGCCACAGCCTAAATTAAAACAAAATGCTCTTTTTTTACAATTCTTAGGATAATTGAAAATGATATATTTTTTTAAATTAATTTAGGTGAATATTTAAAAGATTTTGTAAGATATTTATCAAATTTTTCCAACAATTTTTAGAAAACCTTGCAAATTTAAAAAAATATCCTTAAAATCTTCAAGATTCTTTTTCAAAAATGTTACAAATCTTTTAAAACTTTTTAAAATATTCTCTTAAAATAACTTTTCAAAATGAAAAATAATTTTTAATTTTTATGGGAATCTTAAAATAATGTTTTTATTCCTTTGAAGCCTTTTACTATTCTTAAAAAGCTTCTCTATTATTTGTTTGAAATATGCAAAAATCTACATTTTGTTTTAAATTAGACTTTTCAAAAGTTCTAAATATCTCTTGAAATTACTTCAGTTTTCTCTAAAAATAATAAGTGTTCAATTGTTATTTATAAATAAAAATTCCTTAACCCCTTCGTTGGCAGAGAGAATTCGACAAAAAATTCCCAAAATGGCAGGAAAATTTGTTACCCTGAAAATTTGTATCCTGGGGTTTTTGGGGTCGCTGTATCCGAATATGAAGTCAAAATTCAGAAATACAAAATAGCGGATCCAATATGGCGGACGAAAATACAAAAAACGGCTAAATTTAGATAATTCTTGGCACTTACGGGTTTTTGGGGTCGCTGAACCCGAAAGTGAAGTCAAAATTCTGATTCAGCGATGACAAAAACCCGTAAATGCCGAGTTTGATCCAAATCGAACCGTTTTTTGTATTTTCGTCCACCATATTGGATCCGCCATTTTGAAATTTTGACTTCAGATTCGGATTCAGCGACCCCAAAAATAAAACACCCGAATAAGACTTGAATGCAAAATCGAAGTAAGTTAAATAGGAAAAAAGGAGATGAACGCATTTTGCGTGAATGCCACACAGGGTACGGAAAATTTTGACACATTTTGCATCAATGCCAACGAAGGGGTTAATTTCACTTACAAATCAAACTTTTTTTTAATACAACAATTAAAATTATAATGTCCAAATTTTGAAAGCTTTTCGAAATTTCAACGATTCCAGGCTTCTATGTCAAATAATCCAGTTTCAAATTTTTTACTTTTAAACATTTTATTTCAATTTACGAACATATTATTATTATTATTATTTTATTATTATTATGAAGTTACTTTTAATTTTAAATTACTTTATAAGGTTTAAATCAGACGTTTACATTTTTTGAATGACTAAGGCTTTCAAATTGAAACCGTTTAGTTTTTAACGTTAAAATCTGAATATTCCTAAATTTTTTAACGCATCCATTTAAACAAACAAATTATTCATACTTAAAGTTGACAACATAAAAATGTTTTTATCAAAAATTTTTAACTTCAAACGCTCTTAATGTATGCTTAAAAATAAAAATGGAGAATTATATAAGTAATTGAATTGCTTTCGAATTACGCACTGTAAACTGAATGATAGCATAATTAACAAAAATTAAAAGTTCTGAAATTATTTTAAAAAAACTGCTCAAATCGAACGTGGACAGATTTTTCATCTAAGAATTTGTAGAATTTCCGGTTTCCCGGTCCAGCGACCACCCTGGTCTACTATTATACTTTTTGTCGGAAATTCATCTCTTTTGGTTAAAAATTCTACTGTCCCATTAAAAATTGAATTATTTTCTTGAAAATTGGAATATTCGATTAAAAAGGCATCTTTTTTGTTAGAAAATTCAACAGTTTAATTAAAAATTATAATATTTGATTTAAAAGTCATTAATTTTTGACAAAAAATCTACATTTTTGTTGTACATTCGTATTTTTGAATAGAAAATACGGAATTCTGGGTTAAAAATGCATCTTTCTTAGTTTATATGTTGTTAAAAATGCAACTGTATTCTAAAAAAATTAAATTTTTGGTGTGAAAAATGAACTATTTGGTTAAAAATTCAACTATTTTGTTAAAAATATGTCTCTTGTTTAAAAGTGTTACTGTTTGTAAATGCAATGGTTTAGCTGACAATAAATTACTTATTTTATATAATAATAACTTTTCGGTTAAAAATTCATCGCTTAGTTGAAAATCAACTTTTTGATTGAAAATTCATCTTTTATTAAAAATGCAACTACTTGGTCGAATGAAAATATCACTATCTTCAAAAATAATTTTTTGGTAGAAGATTCATCTCTTTTGTTTGAAATTCAACTATTTTGTTGAAACATCGGTTTTTAGTTGTAACTGAATTTTTTTACCTGAAAATTTAACTATTTCATTTTTTGTGGAATATTGATTCTTTTAGTTACAAATTCAACTGTTTGGTTGAAAAGTAATGTATTTTTTTTTAAACTAAACTTTTTGTATTGAATTTAAAAACTTTTTTTTTATTAAAATCTTTTTTGGTTGAAACATCAACCATTTTTGGTGAAAATTAATCTGGCTTGGCTAATGTTTCAATTATATATTTTTTAATTCGTATTTTTTTATTGAATTCAACTTTTTTTTATTTCTAATACAATTATTTTTTGTTTAAAATATCAACTATTACATTTTTCGTTGAAAATTCAACTACTTGGTTGAATGCTAAACCACTTTTTTTAAAACAAAAATTGTTTAGTTGAAGACTCATCTCTTTGGTTGAAAGTTTAACCAGTTTGTTGAAATATAGTTTCCTTTGGTTGAAAATTGATTTTTTAATAGAAATTTAACATTTCCATTTTTGGTTGAATATTGATCTTTTTTAGTTGAAAATTTAACTATTTAGCTCAAAATTAATGTATTTTATTAAACATTCATTTGTAATTGTTGAAAAATCAACTATTTTGGTGAAATTTCTTATTTTTTGGTTGAAAGGTAATCTCTTTAACTGAAAATATAATTACCTATTTTATTATAGTTCGAAAAGTGATTTTTTTTAGTTGTAAATTCAACTGCTGAATTGAAAATTTATGTATTTTTGGTAGAAAATTAATCTTGTTGGTTAAAAATGTATTTTTGTTGTTTTTTTATGATTCAACTATAAGTGGTGGAAGGTCTTTTTTGTTGAAAATCCCTTTTTTTTTGTTTATTGATACATTTTTTGCTTGAAAAATTAACTATTTGATTGAAAATTCGACTTTTTATTTGAATAAATATTAATCGTTGAAACAGCAAAATTAACTACTCCACTTTTTTGGTAATTAATGTTGTGTTTTTTAGTTGGAAATTCAACTAATTGATTAAAAAGTCCTGTATTTTGATAAAAATTTTTATTTCGTGTAGAAAATTTCGCCGATTTGGTTGAAAATTAAACCATGCCTAGTTGATAGTTGAACCCTTTTATAAAAAAAAATTTTGTTAAAAATTCAAATACACTTAGTTGAAAGTTAAACTTTATTAAAAATGAATTTGTTTTTGTTAAAGATTAATTATTTATATTACAGGGTGGCCGTTTTAACCGAAGAAAAAAATTCCCGGTAATTTCACGGATTTTTCCACGTTGGCAAATATTTTTCACGGTCAATGAAATTTAAAAAATCGAACTATTCTAAACATTTTTCCATTTAAAGTGATAAACAATAAATAGGAAATTAAATTTACACGTATGAAATGGAAGGTACTAACACTTTTCAATTGAAATTTTTTTAATGAAATGTAGATAAACTGCAAAATTTAGAACTTTTATAAATTATAGGCTTCAAAGATTCGCATTAAATTCCAAAAATATAAATTCACGTTAATATTTTCCATGCTCTACATTAAAGAATCAAGCAATGAAATTTTAAAATTTTCAAAATAATTTTTTTGTAAGTAATTTGAAGCTAGACAAATTTAAAAATACATTTTTTTAACTTAACAATTTTTAAAATCAGAAGTTAAATTATTTTCTTTTTAAATAGTTTAAGCATCCATCAAAAACTTAAAAATTTTACTACAAAATATTGAGAAATCTAGAAGTGGTTTTATATTTTTTCAAATTTAAAATCATTGCTAAAATGTTTTCGAAACGTTTAAATATATTTGTAAATGAATTAAATTTTTCCTACAACTTTTATAAAATCCTGCATATTAAAAAAAAAATCCTTAAAATTTGAATTGATAAATAACAATAGAAACTCTTATTATTTGTAGAAAAAATTAGAGTAATTTTAAGAGATATTTAGAAGTTTTAAAAATATCAAAATTAAATTTAGAACTTGAAATGATTTCAAATCATTTACACGAAGTTTGTGATTTCAACCAAAAAATTTAGAAACTCTTTAAGAATTGTGAAAGGCTTAAATAGAATAAAAGCATTGCCTTAAGATTTCTGGGAAAATTGAAAATGATTTTTTATTTTGAAAAATTATTGTAACAGAAAATTTTAAAAAATTTGAAGATATTTCCGAAATGATCAAAACAGAATCTGGAAAATGTTAAGGATTGTTTTTAATTTGCAGGATTTTGCAAAAATTGTCGGAAAAATTCGGTTAATTTTAAAATGTATTTAGATGTTCTAAACAAAAATGTTAAGACATTTCTTTTCAATTACTTGAAGACATTTCAAGTTTTTAATTAATCCTGAATCTATTCAAAACTGCGAAATATCTCTTGAAATTACTCAAATTTTGTTTACAAATAATAAGTTTCAATTGATATTTATACGTGAAAATTTAACAATTTCAATTACAAATTAAACATCTTTCAAAGAGAACAATTCAATTTGTAACGTTAAATGTTGAAAAGCCCTTCGAAATTCTACAGATTCAAAACTATCTATGTAAAACGATTCAGTTTCAAAGTATTTACTTTAATATAATAATATTTACTTTATTATTATACTTTATTATATTTACTT